>NC_064927.1:263692928-264006262 GCF_023897955.1 Schistocerca gregaria
AGAACCCTAGAACATATTCTAAGTTCAGATATAATGAGCTATCTGAAATAGAATGATCTGCTCCATGCCAACCACAATGTGTCCTGAAAACATTAGTCAAGTGACATTCAACTCATGCTTTTCCACGTGACACTAAGAAAGCCATAGATCAAGGAATTCTGGTAGCTACAGTACTTCTAGACTTACAAAAAGCATACGACTGAGCACCACACCAAACTTCATTAAGAACAAATTATTATATGGTGTATCAAACAAAATCTGTGATAATATGGGGGATTTCTTGGTAGGGAGCACCTAGCATTGTAGTATCAGATGGAGTGTCATCGACAGAAGTAGCAGTAATTTCACGTGTGTCTCAGAGATGTTTTAGGGACTCTTGCAGTTTCTGTTGTACATTAATGACATGGCAGACAATATGAATAACAATTTCAGACTCTTCAGATGAGGCAGTTTTCTATATAGCTGTACTATCTATAAAAAAAATTAAAAAAGGCTGCACAATTATCCAATCAGTATGGCAGTATGGTAAAATTTCAAAGTGGTGCAAATCTTGGGGACTTGCTTTAAACACACAGAAATATAAAACTGTGTATTTCAGAACAACACAGAAAATCAGTATCCTATGGATATTGCATCAGTAAGTCCAACTGGAATCAATCGACTCAGACAAATATGTGGACGTAGCAATTTATGGGTATATGAAATGTAATGATTACAAAAGTTCAGTTGTAGGTAAAAATGGTGGCAGACTTCAGTTCATTTGCAGGAAACTAGGTAAATGTATTCAGTCTACAAAGGTAATGCTCATAAAACACTTGTGCACCCCATCTTAGAATATTGGTATAATGGATGGGACACATACTAGAGACCATTAACAGGGGATATTGAATGTATACAAACAAGGCCACACAAATGATCGTAGTTTTATCTGACTGATGGGGGTACATTACAGAAATAATGAAAAACCTGAATTGATTGATGATTGAAGATAAAGGCTAACTATCCTGCTAAAGCCTACTTACATAGTTTCAAGAATGATATTAATTGATGAATCTAGAGAAATAGTTCAGACCACTCTGAAGGGACTGCAAGTATGAAGTTAGACAAATTACAGCAAGAATGTAGGCATTTAAGCTATCATCCTCCCATACTTCATACACATTTGGAATGGGAAGAAATGCTAATGCACGTTACAATGCCAAGTACCTTCTTCTGTGGACTTCACAGCAGTCTGAAGAATATTGATGTAAATGTAGTTACACGTTGACACAAAGAAGATGTTTTTATGTAACATGAAATTTATATGGCTTGTGTCATGGTGCAGACAATGTAGATGTAACTGTTTAATGCAGATCACTGTGAGGAGTCTAGAGGAATTTAATGGCAAGGTTTTGTTGTTTTTGATGACAGTGGTGGTCAAGATGAGAGAGAATGAAATTTTGAGCAAGCATGCCTTGTTTTCCACTCCTCGTTAATCAAGGAGGCACAGAACTTAACATACCCACTCAATGTATTTTCTAAATTTCTTTTCCTTTCTGTATACATCTGTGTTGCCTACATACAGCCTGAGAGATCTATGAATGTTATCTGGAAGTCCATACACGCCATGTGTAAAAGAGGCATTCAAATATTTATTTTGCCCGTACCTTACGTCACTGTTGCAAGGTGAAGTCTACATCCATAAACTAGGACATAGATTTTACTGCAAGAGGGCAGTAGTATTTATGTTTGCTATAAACTCTTAGCTGAAGTGATGGCAGAAACCATGCTGAGCATGTTAACATGAAAAGTGAGATCGCGGGAACATTCTTCAGTAACGTATACTTATATGGCCACATTCAGTGCTGCCTCTCTGGCAGCAAATAATCTCTTTTCCTACCATTAATATCCTTTACGGAAAGTGCACTTCTATAGAAAAGATGAAAATTTGTATGAAGTCATCATTAAAGTGCAAGATAAGTCATAAAATGCTATCAGACAATGTCAGATAATAATCAAGTTTGTTAGTGAATACACAGATAAGTCTACTTTAGTTGAAATGAACTGATACAGACAAATTATCATTTTCTGAAAAAATAATATTTTTCATAATTTTGTTCAATGCTATTCACAGTGGAGTCAAAGGAAATGGCTATTGTTGAAAATTCATTACAAAATACACTCCTGGAAATTGAAATAAGAACACCGTGAATTCATTGTCCCAGGAAGGGGAAACTTTATTGACACAATGGAAAAAGGAATACATTGACACCGGTGTGTCAGACCCACCATACTTGCTCCGGACACTGCGAGAGGTCTGTACAAGCAATGATCACACGCACGGCACAGCGGACACACCAGGAACCGCGGTGTTGGCCGTCGAATGGCGCTAGCTGCGCAGCATTTGTGCACCGCCGCCGTCATTGTCAGCCAGTTTGCCGTGGCATACGGAGCTCCATCGCAGTCTTTAACACTGGTAGCATGCCGCGACAGTGTGGACGTGAACCGTATGTGCAGTTGACGGACTTTGAGCGTGGGCGTATAGTGGGCATGCGGGAGGCCGGGTGGACGTACCGCCGAATTGCTCAACACATGGGGCATGAGGTCTCCACAGTACATCGATGTTGTCGCCAGTGGTCGGCGGAAGGTGCACGTGCCCGTCGACCTGGGACCAGACCGCAGCGACACACGGATGCATGCCAAGACCGTAGGATCCTACGCAGTGCCGTAGGGGTCTGCACCGCCACTTCCCAGCAAATTAGGGACACTGTTGCTTCTGGTGTATTGGCGAGGACCATTCGCAACCGTCTCCATGAAGCTGGGCTACGGTCCCGCACACCGTTAGGCCGTCTTCCGCTCACGCCCCAACATCGTGCAGCATGCCTCCTGTGGTGTCGCGACAGGCGTGACTGGAGGGACGAATGCAGACGTGTCATCTTCAGCGATGAGAGTCGCTTCTGCCTTTGTGCTAATGATGGTCGTATGCGTGTTTGGTGCCGTGCAGGTGAGCGCCACAATCAGGATTGCATACGACCGAGGCACACAGGGCCAACACCCAGCATCATGGTGTGGGGAGCGATCTCCTACACTGGCCGTACACCTATGGTGATCATCGAGGGGACACTGAATAGTGCACGGTACATCCAAACCGTCATCGAACCCATCGTTCTACCATTCCTAGACCGGCAAGGGAACTTGCTGCTCCAACAGGACAATGCACGTCCGCATGTATCCCGTGCCACCCAACGTGCTCTAGAAGGTGTAAGTCAACTACCCTGGCCAGCAAGATCTCCGGATCTGTCCCCCATTGTGCATGTTTGGGACTGGATGAAGCGTCGTCTCACGCGGTCTGCACGTCCAGCACGAACGCTGGTCCAACTGAGGCGCCAGGTGGAAATGGCATGGCAAGCCGTTCCATAGGACTACATCCAGCATCTCTACATTCGTCTCCATGGGAGAATAGCAGCCTGCATTGCTGCGAAAGGTGGATATACACTGTTTTAGTGCCGACATTGTGCATGCTCTGTTGCCTGTGTCTATGTGCCTGTGGTTCTGTCAGTGTGATCATGTGATGTATCTGATCCCAGGAATGTGTCAATAAAGTTTCCCCTTCCTGGGACAATGAATTCACGGTGTTCTTATTTCAATTTCCAGGAGTGTATAACTAATCATGATGTCACTTTTATGATGCTCAATAAGACAGTTCCTCAGTTCTCACTGGGAAACTTTTTTTTTTTTTTTTTTTCAAATAGAGAAACTGAAGTGTGCAATAATGAAACTTTCCTTGTTAATTTGCTCATGATGTTGCAAACGCAAGAATAGGAAACAGTTCATAAAATCAATGCAAAACTAGTGAGAGAAAGAATTAGACACAACTCATGCAACTAATAACACAACAGTTTACAAAACAACAGGAATATCAGGAAAGTGTAACACATCAACTTAAGGATGGAACACAACAGTTTACAAAACAACAGCAATTTCAGGAAAGTGTAATGCACCAACTTAAAGAAAATATAGAACAACAGTGTAAAAGGCAAAATCAGACATTTAATGATTTCAAGAATAGTATTAGTCAACAGTTACATGATGTGAGAAAAACTATACACACTGAATTATCTGACGCGAAGTTGACAGAGATAGGTAAACAACTAAAACAATAAATAATTACTGATATATCCTGCAATAAACTCTGTTAATGGAAAGAGTCTCATCCATAGACAATAAATAGGAACAACTTGCAGGTGAGGTACAAAACCTTAGTGAAGCATATCCTCAAATTCAGGAGATGCAATTCCAAGTGGATGTGTGGGTAAAAATTGTGACAGATGCAATCAGCAAGCAGCAACATGTATCCAAAAACTCTAAAAGGCTAAAAGTAGGCCAGTTAAGTTTCGAGTCAAAACTGCCAAAAAAACAAAGAGATAAGATAATGCAGATGTAAAGGAAATAACTGAAAAAGGTGAAGCCTGGATGCTGGGTAAGGGCAGCACCCTTGCTGAAATGATAGTGTCAGAGTGCAAAATTTATGTAGATGCTGTAGAAAAAGCTTTAAAGGAGAAAGAAAGTCAGCTTCTAGCTAAAACAGATTCAGGTTTAAATGAAGCAGAGGAAAGGCTACGAGGCAGTATTGCTAAAACTAGTGACATTCCAAAACAACATTTGACTGAAAACAAACCCATGCTTTTTGAGAAGTTAGATACTTTCACTGGTTACCCACAACATGGGGCTAGCCCATTGCAGGAAAATAGTGAAGGTAGCAGAATGCAACAACACTTACAGCTACAGCTATTGAGCAAGTAGAATTTCTATGAGGTACGCCACAAGCGAACACAAAAACACCTGTCACTGACAGTGCGGCTTGTTTGTCAACATTAGTTGCAGATGACGGATTACTTAGGCATCAACAATTTCCATTGACAATTTCCAGTATTTACCTCTGAAGGGAAAAGAACAAACCCCATGGTCTTTATCATAGAATTTTGAAATGTTTTACCTTGTACCTGGACTGAAGCCCAGAAAATTAGATTTGTTGTTGGATACGCACAGAGTGATGTTCTGCTGTGGGCTAAGGACATGGCGGAATGTTGCCATTAATATGAACAGTTTGAGAGAGCCTTTCTGGATAAATATTGGTCTGCGGACATACTAGAGAAGCTCAGACATGAAGTACTCAACCCAGCTCGATCCAATAGCAAACACGGAAGCTTAAGGGGCTGTGTTCAAAAATATTTGAATAAAACCAGATAGTGGATGAACCTCTTTCCCAAGTAGATGTGCTGAAAGTTTTAAAGAGCCATTTTCCTGCCCACATTAGCGAAAAACATTACCATTCTGGAACATGACACTGAATGCTTTCTATCTGTACTCGACTCAACAGATTTGATATACGAAGAGAGGCCAGTACAACCCAAGCCTGTTAATACACAGGTAGTCCTACAGAGATTTACAGACTAACAAGTAAACAACAGATTCATAGTACAACAGGGATGGCAACCTTACCCCACACAGACCTATGGTGATGGCAACGGTAATCACAACAACAATGGACAAAGCAATAAATTCAAGGGTGGATATAAAAGAAATGTGCACAAATTTAACAAAAACAAGTACAATGGGCAAGCAGCATATGGCAAGCCTCTACAATATGTACAGACACAAGCTACCAGCAATAATCAACCAATCACATGGCAAACACAAAACAATACCAGACAGACGAATAATCTACAGACAGTGGAATTTGGACAGCAAAGTAATGCACATATACCAAATAATGCATGAAAGCAAAGAGAATTTCAGTCACAAGCCTCATAGGTTATTAATTGGCGTAATCAAAACACCAACAGTCCATATAGTACTAGTTATGTTTAACCCAGTGACCAGTGATAACGTGATGCTGGCAAACATGAACTGGTCATGGCAGGCCCTCATTCTATGAGCGAGGAGAGTGGGAGCACGAGCTTGATCAACACTTTATTTATTGGATACAATAATAATAATAATAATAATAATAATAATAATAATATTTATTCAACATCGAATAATCAAATACAATCCCTAGAAATAATACAGTTTCAGGACATCATATAGATTATTCTTCTGAATACGTCAGTTTATAAATTTAAAAACTAATGGTTTGTTTGTATTAATAAATTTTACATTTGATGCATTTTACATTTGGTAGTATACAATCACAATATTACAAATATTGTTGTTATCAACATCGTATTAGTTGTAAGTTACTTTAAACTATGAGCTTGACATACTTATGAAGCACTTTTCATATAGATATAGTACTCGTCTAAGGAATAAAAAGGGTTTTCAATTAGAATTTTTTTTTAGCTGATCTTTTAATTTGTTACTAGGAAGGGTTGTAAAACTTTTTGGTAGGGCATTAGCTAGCTTCAGCCCAGCATAAAGTGCATTTTTTTCATATAAAGCTGTTCTGTGGCTATTTACATGGTATCTGAACTTTTGCCTTGTATCGTACTGATGCAGGTCACAGTTGAAATTTGGATTTATTGTTTTAACGAGCAATATAACTTTCAATATGTATAAACCTATAATGGTAAGCACTCCTAATTTTGGGAACAGATTTCGACATGATTCTCTGGGTTTGGCACCACAAATAATTCTGATAACTTTTTTCTGTAGTATTAATAATGTGCTTAGGTTGGCTTGAGTTGTTGCACCCCATATTTCTACAGCATAGTTTAAATTTGATGAGAATAGTGCATGATAAGCAGTTTTTAGTACACCCATATCCTTACAATATTTGCTCATCATATTTATAGCAAATACATTCTTCGACAGCTTACAGGCTAAGGAATCGATATGCATGTCCCATTTGAGGCTGTCCTGGATTGTAATTCCCAATAACTTTGTCCATTTTTCTTTTTTCACAATGTCATTTCCTATGGATAATTTCATACCAAATTCTATTTGTTTCCTTGTGTTAAATTCCATCATTGCAGTCTTTGAAGCACTTACATTTAGATGGCTTTCATTAGAATACTTCACTATTTCATTAGTTACACTGTTGCACAGCACCTCCAGACTGTCATAGTCTTCGTGTCTACACACAATTGATGTATCATCTGCATACAATATTTTTTTACAGTTAGGGGAACAATACTGTATGTCATTAACATAAATTAAGAAAAGAAGGGGTCCCAAGACAGAACCTTGACCCACTTTTTGTTTTAAGCAAGACAAATTGTTTTCTATTGCACATATAGGATTTTATTAGATCATAGCCAGTTCCTCTAATACCCAGGTTCCATAGCTTGTCAAGTAATATGGTGATGTTGACACAATCAAAAGCTTTTTCTAGATCAAGGAACACTCCAGTTACATACTCCTTATTCTCTATGGCAGTTATTATTTTGTCTATTAATTGTGCTGCGGCTACTGAAGTTGACTTGTTTTTCATAAAGCCATTCTGATTTTCAAATATTAAATTGTGTTGACTCAGGAATGTCATTAATCTAGTATAAATAACTTTCTCAACTACCTTAGAAAATGCAGGTAAGATTGAGATGGGACGGTAGTTCTCAATTTTTGATTTATCACCTTTCTTGTAAATCGGGGTTACTTGTGCTATCTTTAGACTATCTGGGAAGCAACCTGATGCAATTACATCATTTACTGCTGTGGCCATGGCATCAGATATGTTGTCTATGCATCTTTTCAGTGTACTGATAGACAATCCATCATAGCCTGCTGATTTTGTATTTTTTAATGACCTTACTATGGTTTGGATTTCCTTGCTATTGGTTGGGGCCAAGTATATGCTTTGTTTGATTGGAATGCCCTTATATCTATACTGAAGATTCTTAAAATGGTCATTGACAGATTTTCCAACAGAAGAAAAGTACTCATTAAAAACATTTGCAATCTGACATTGAAGTTTCATGATACGCCCTTTATGGTTTATAGTAAAATCACTAGTAGATCTGTCCTTACAATCCCTGAAGCTATTTATTACTTTCCAAACAGCTAGTCCAGTGTTAGTAGAGTTCCTTAACATTGTGGCTACATATTTACTTTTAGTTTCTAGCAGCAGATCTTTATAATAATCATGATAGTTCTTAAATTCTACCTTTAGTCTATTATTATTGTTATTATTTACCATTGCATATTGGAAAAGTCTAAGTTTCTCTCTTGCTGTTTTTACTTCATGATTTATCCAGTTATTTTTTTGTCTCTTTTTGCAGTCATTTACTGTAAAGGTCATTTCTGGGCATGAAATACTGAAGCAATAATAAAAATCTGATGCAAATTCACTGAAAGTAATGCTGTTTTTTTCACCCCATTGTAAGCTTTTCAGCAAACTGTTGAGATTTTTAACATTGTCATCATTGGTGATTCTTTTTGTTACATATTGTTTCTCTTTTCTATTGACATGAGGATTTCAGCTTCTATCAATACCTGTATTGCGTGGTGGTCAGAAATGGCAAGCTTCAGAACTGATGCACTGCATGTAAAGTGGGACATGTTAGTTATAATGTTGTCAATGCATGATTTGATACTATTGACCTCTCTAGTGGGCTCATTTATCAGAAATGTTAAGTTAAACTGTGCTAGTATTAGCATTAGTTTTCTAGAGATAGAGTCATTGGACAACAGGTCAATGTTTATATCTCCAGTTAGTATTATGCTAACCCAGCCATTTTTACTGCAGTGTTTACTGTCAATGTCAACAAGCAGGTCGTTAAGAACATCAAAGAAAATATCTAGGCTACCAGATGGAGTTCTATATAGGCCTATAATAATTAAGTTCTCTTTCCCCCACTTATAATTAATTGCTGCTAGTTCTATTATTCCCTCAATGCTGAAAGCACTTACATCTATTACACTATAATTACTACTGCTGGTAGCAAAGATAGCTACCCCACCACCACGTTTCTCTTTTCTACTGAAGGCAGAGCAAAAGATCATGGAGAGTGGCTTACATACACTGATTAGCTCATCTGTGTACCAGTGTTCACTTATAACTAAAACATCTGGGTTATCAATTGCTGCAATGGTATCCAACTCATTGTGCTTATTGCTAAGACTTTGAAAGTTCTGCTGAATTAATTTGAATGTGAGTTTGGATTGTTGAACACTTGATGGGGGTGTCACCCTACCAGGCTGATTGTTTTTAAGACTACAAGGGTTCCGCTGTATGATATTAGGGCAGAGTTTCTCCTGCTGGACCATACAGGGAGATTTAGAGCTACCAGGCTGTCCAGCAGGGCTTACAAGTTTCCCTGGCTTGTCAGCAGTAGCTGTTTGTGTGGTAGGTCCTGTTTGGGTGGGTTGTGCCATTCCATAGCAATGCACTTATTTACACTGCTTTGTGTATTGTTTCGTCATACAATCATGATAGTGATGTGAAACATAATCTGTATCAAAGTAATGAGGATACACAGAAAAACTTAACTGAGAGCAAGGTACAATCTACTATTAAAGCCAAAATATTTTACCTTGATGTAACCATTGTGCTCAACACAGGTGCTACAACTAATTTGATACCACAGGTATTCTTTCAAGAACTGGAGAAACATGGACATATACCCACACTGGTAGTGCAATATAGCAAGGTACAAACTGCCACTGGTCAGAAATTGAAAGGAGTCAAAATACAAACTTTTATTCCCATGCAATTAGGACAGTTTTCTGTACAATACAATTTTTTGATAGTAAAGAAATTAATAGTTGATTGTTTAATTGATATGGATAACCATAGGACATACCAAGTACAAATTGGTACAGGAAATGGCTAATGACATTTCACTGAAAAAAAAGACAGTTATATGTAATAGATCTAATCAGGTAAAGTACTGATAAATGTAAAACTGAAGTTACTCACAACTTTGAAGTTCAGTTGGTAAATCCCACAGTAATGTTTGTCAACACATACGGTAATGAACAGTTGGCAGTAAAAGAAGTAAATGTTAGCACAATAAGCTCAAAGATAAGTGAATCAAAGCGCTTGTCTCAAGAACAGCAAGCAGAACTTAGGGAACTGATACTTGCTTACATATGCACATTTGAAAAAAGACCAGATTTCATTAAGGATTTCAAGTACAAAATGAAAGTATATCCTCACGAAACTTTTTGCTCTACCTCATATGCTATACCATGGACAAAGAGGGAAGCAGTAAAAAAAGAGATTAACTGGATGCTTTAAACAGGCATAATACAACCATCATTTCCCCCTTATTGTAGTTCTATTTTGGGTGTGAGTAAGCCAGATGGCAAGGTGTTCGTGGTCCTCTACACATGTAACATTAACAAGACTATTGTCCCAGTCCAAACACATCCAGACAATTTAGAGGAACCTTATGAAATTCCATGATGCTAAATTTCTTACTATAATCAACCTCCAGTCTTCATATTGGCAATAAGACTACACGAAGAAAGTTGTTGGAAGTATACTGCCTTCATATGTGAGAGGGGGAGGGGGGAGGGGGGCAGGGGTTGGGGGGGGGGGGGGGGGGAGGAGCTCCGAAATTCAAGTATTACCATTTGGATTGAATGTAAGCGCAGGTGTATTATGTCTGCATTGGACAGGGTGCTAGTGCATGAACTTTTGAGTAAGGTAATAGTGTACTTGAATAACCTTTTAGTCACTGAACTCACTTGTAGAACATTTAAGATTGACTGAACAAGTATTGAGCCACTTTTCCAAATATTGAATAACAGAAAATCTCAAGAAATCTGATTTTGGACAAGAAAAGGTAAAATTTTTGGCACACTTAATCTCTTCAGAAGGCAGATTGAAAGATCCTAAAAAACTTGATGTCATTAGGAACTGCCCTGTTCCTCAAAACAAGAGACAATTAAAGGCATACTTAAGCCTAACTTCAGTTTTCAGAAAATTCATCTATAACCAACTTACAAACAGTGATGCTTTACTCAATCTTCTCTGGAAAAACAGGCCTTGGTTATGGGACAAGCACTGTCAAAACAAATTTGAGAACATCAAACAAGCATTATTAAATGCTAATATTTTATCTCAGCCACACATGAAGAAGGGTTTTTGTTTAAGCACTGAGGCATCTTTTCAAGGTTTGGAGGCATGGCTTCTTCAAATGGTGGAAGAAGAAGGATATCTCATCCCAAAAGTAATTAGCTTTGCCAGCCACACCTTACCTGAAGCTGAACATTCGTCTTTAGTTGCGGAGTTGGAGGGTTTGGCTGTAATTTGGTCCTTTACAAATTTTGAATATATCCTTTGGAGTAAACACATATCAGTTTTGTTAACTTGTAAATTACTACACCAACAGATAGCCATGTGGTGTATGTATCTTCAAGAATTTGATTTTAAAACACTAGAAAACTAAAACATAATAGCTGATGCTCTTTCTCAATTACCACAATGTTTAGAGGAATTCAATGATCTTTAAGAGCAGGAGGTGAAATAAGAGCTATGTTGATGGAAGGCAAAACACTCTGGCCATACTATATCCATATGTGTAAACATATGGAGTAATTAGAGCAGGAATACAAACACTGGAGTAAGGTAAGAGTGAAACTTATGTAAAATTGTGATGAAAAGTTAAAAAGGTTTTTCTCTATTCACAAAGGTGTTCTGTTCCATAGGAATCATTCTGAACAAGAACAATGGCCCATTTGTTTGCCAGAGGAATATGTGGATGATTTTATCTTATACATCTCTTTACAGTCAGTACCACCATTTGACTGTTGTTTATTTACAGAGTTACATTTACACTTTCGGCTTCAAAGTGCCATTATCGAGTGTTTTAAGTGTTATAAATTGCCTAAGATAGCATACTGTCATATTTTAATACAACAGTATTTTAATACGACAGTATGTTATCTTAGGCAATTTATAACACTTAAAACCCTTGATAATGGCACTCTGATGCCGAAATCATGATTTTGTAAGTGTAAATGTAACACTGTAAATAAACAACAGTTTAATGGCAGTACTGACTTTAATGGAATATATTACGACTGTGACCCCACATTATGAAAAACTTATTCTCTTACACACACACAATACTAGGGGCTGTTATGGCACTGGAAAATGCACTGACAAAACATGTTAATATTGTTATTCCCTCAACCTTAGATGAAGTGTACTACAGGTGGTAAGAAAGAGTATTGTTTGCCAGAAAGCTAAACTTTCTAACATCTCCAAACCTCCAGAAAAGGTACCCTTAAATGTGGCTGGACCCTATTCCATAGGCGAGGGTGGAGTAAAATATATAATAGGTCTGTATGATATTTTCACCAAGTATGTAAAATTGTATGCTGTAAAGAACATTACAGGCTGTTCAATTATAAGATGAATCAAAGAAAATTATTTTGCAAGATTAGGAAAACCATGAGTTAGATGTAAATGGAAAGAGTTTGTAGAGTCCAGTGAAATCAAACACTTTTTTGTATCCAAATTTCATCCCAAAGCATCCTCATAGAAAGGGTGTTTAAGGAATTCAACACATATGTGAGCACCTTTATACCCCCCTTGTAAATATACCAAGTGGGATGAATATGTCACTGCCTTCTTACAACTTGTTAACAACCTTCCCCATACATCAACTGGGTTAACATCCAATGTTCAATTGCAAACAAGTAGATGAGTGGGAGAAACCTCTGCCCAAGATACCGATACTGGTATTATCACTGCATGATAAAATATGACAAGAAGTAATCATCCGTGAAACCAGGGCTAAATATAGAAAAAAAAATGTATGACAGAAAGCTGTAACATACAACACAATTTTATATAGGATAACAGATGTTATGTATGACACATTCCAAACCCTCAAAAATTGGTTAACTGAACAGTAAGTGGCAACTACTATACACCAGACCATACATAAGTACTAAAATCCCCCACTTGGTAGCATACAGATTGGAAAGTCACATTCCAGAATTTATGTTGCTAGTTGATAAGGAAAATTTTTTTATGTTTCTTCTTGTATCTCAAATGTTTAACAATATAATGAGTGCGGTAACAAGGAATAATTTTACTTTTATGTGTTAGAGATGACAATACCTTAAATACAACGCTTCACCCTGCACATAGCCCAGTTGTAAACAAATAAACAAACTTGTGAAACACACAGTGGCTGGATGGGTAAGGACAGTGACTTAGGAAGGCTGAGGCCAGCAGAGTTAGGGAATGTAGATGTATTGCAGGGAAAGTTCCCACCTGCACAATTCAGAAAAGCTGGTGTTGGTGGGAAGGCTCGACATGGCACAGGCTGTGAAGCAGTCTTTGAAATGAAGGATATCATGTGTTCAGCAACAGGATGGTCCGCTTGTTTCTTGGCCACAGTTTTTCGGTGGCCATTCAGGTGGAGAGACAGTTGTCATGCCTAAATAGAATGCAGCACAGTGGTTGCAACTTTGCTCTTGACCACATGACTGATTTCACAGTTAGCTCTGCCTTTGATGGGATAGTTGATGTTAGTGACCAGACTGGAGTAGTTGGTGGTGAGAGGATGTATGGGACAGGTCTTGCATCTAGGTCTATAACAGGGGTATGACCCGTTAGGTAAGCGACTGGGAGTGGGGTTGTGCAAGGATGGACGAGTATATTGTGTAGGTTCAGTGGGCAGCAGAATACCAGTGTGAGAGGGGTGGGAAGGATAGTGGGCAGGACATTTCTCATTTCAGGGCATGACGAGAGATAATCAAAACCCTGGTGGAGAATGTTACAAGGGCAATGCTCCTCTGTGCTGGACATTGGACTTTGGGAGGTGGTGGGAGACTGCAAAGATAAGGCATGGGACATGGATAATTACGGTCAATGAAGGCTTCAGTGAGACACTCAGTATATTTGGAGAGGGACTGCTCATCACTGCTGATGCAGCAACCACAAGTGGCTAGGCTGTACAGAAGTGACTTCTTGGTATGGAACGGGTGGCAGCTGTCGAAGTGGAGGTACTATTAGTGGTTAGTATGTGTGATATGGGCAGAGGTACTGATGTAGCCATCTTTGAGGTGGAGTTCAACATCTAGGAAGGTGGATTATTGGGTTGAGAAGGACCAGGTGAAGCAGGTGAGGGTGAAGTTGTTGAGGTTTTGGAGGAATGTGGATAGGGTGTCATTATCTTCGAGCCAGATAGCAAAGATGTCATCAATGAATCAGACCCAGTAAGAGGTTTAGGATTCTGGGTTTTTAGGAAGGATTCGTCTAGACAGCCCTTGAAATAGGTTGGTAGAGGATGATGCTATGCTGGTACCCGTAGCCGTACCCTAGATTTGTTTATAGATAATTCCTTCAAAGAAGAAGTAATTGTGTGTGAGAATATAGTTGGTCATGGGCTAGAAAGGAGGTTATTGGTTTGGAATCAATCAGTTGTTGCAAAGGGTAGTGTTCAATAGTGGTAAGGCCATGGGCATTAGGAATGTTATTGTACAGGGAGGTGGCATCAATAGTGACGAGCAGGGCACTGTGTGGTAAAGGGGCAGGAGAGTCGGTGGAGGAAATGGTTGGTATATTTTATGTAAGAGGGTTGATTCCAGGTAATAGGTGTTGATCTATGAGAGAAGAGAGTCTGTAAGTGGGGGCACAGTAACTGGCTACTACATGGTTAGGTTTATGGATTTCAGGAAGTATATAGAAGGTAGGAGTGTGGGGAGTGGTTCTGGGATGGACCTAAGAATTTGAGTAGTGACTGGAGATCCTGCTGGATTACTGCAATGGGGTCACTGTGGCAAGGTTTGTAGGTGGAAGTATCTCGCAGCTGGTGGAGTCCTTCCTCCAGGCAAATAAATAAAGTTTGTATGACTAGGGCCTCCCAGCAGGTAGACCATTTGCCGGGTGCAAGTCTTTCGATTTGACGCCACATTGGCGACTTACACATTTATGGGGATGAAATGATGATTAGGACAACACAATACCCAGTCCCTGAGCGGATAAAATCTCTGACCCAGCTGGGAATTGAACCCGGGCCCTAAGGATTGATATACTGTCACTCTGACCACTCAGCTACCAAGGGTGGCATTTTCCACCAGGTAATCCTTGTGGTTCAAAACAACAGTGCGGAAGCCTTTGTCCATTGGTAGGATTGTAAGGTTGGGATCAGTTTTTAGATGGTGGAATGCAGTTCCTTAGCCAGCTGGAGTGGCCGTGCAGCTCTGGGGACTACAGTCTGGAACCGAGCGATCACTATGGTTGCAGGTTCAAATCCTGCCTTTGGCATGGATGTGTGTGATGTCCTTAGGTTAGTTAGGTTTAATTAGTCCTAAGTTCTAGGCAACTGATGACCTCAGAAGTTAAGTCACATAGTGCTCAGAGCCATTTGAACCATTTTGCAGTTCCTTATGCAGATGTAAGGTTTGTTTGCATGTTGAGGGATTTGGGGAACAATGGTGGGGCAAGTTTCAAGGTTAAGAAATTCTGGAAAGTTAAAACGGGGTGGTCTGGGGTCAACGGGGGTGGATCATAGTTGGACAGAAGAGTGAACTGAGTTAGGCAAGGTTCTATATTGGTCTTTGATTGAGTCTGATTGGTAGGGTTAATTTCAAAAAGTGTTTCCACAGTAGAGTCTGGAAGAAGAAGAGAAGGTCTTTAACAAGTACTGTGTGATTTAATTTGGAAGAGGGACAAACGGTGAGGCCTTCGGAAAGCACTTATATTTCTGTGCGGCTAAGTCTTCTGGGGGAGAGGTTCATGACTGTGTTTCGGGTCTGTTTAGATTCTGGATTCTGTGTGGTAGTGGGAAGGATTTGGGGAGGGTAATAAGTGTAGTAGCTCTGCAAAACAGGCTTTGTCAGCTATGAGGGGACATGGGAAGATTTGGGGATTGTTGTAGAGGTGGTGGACAGTGGTACTCCTAGGTAGGAGTAGGGAATGAGCAGGATGGAGAGGTTTTTAAGGTGATGTTGTGCATTTTGCTCAAGTTCCTGCAGGGCAAGAGCTTCAGTATGTGTTATGGGTTCCAGGAATTTGGGATTGCATAGCAGGAGAACTTTGCAGATGGAGTGAAGGTACTGGGCTTGGTTGATATGGTTTTGCAGGACTATGTTTGTGAGGGTTAAGGTTCGGTGGAATCTGAACAGGTGGAGGTCATTGTGGAAGAAGAGGTGGAAGGCTAGAGGGGAGTAATTTTATGGTAAGACCATTAATGAGGATTCCATGAGCCAAGCAGCAATGCAGGATCAGTATGTGGAACTGGGATCTTTTTGGTATTGACGTAGATGGAAGGAGCAAGGATCCATGGTGGTGCAAAAAAAAAAAAAAAATGTAAATAATGTAGAATTACTGGACCACCCTATTGCTGAATATGCTGTCAAACATGATATCCTTCATTTCAATGACTGCTTCACAACCTGTGCCATATGAATCGTTTCCACCAACACCAGCTTTTCTGAATTGCACAGGTGGGAACTTTCCACATCCTATATTCCTGTAACCCTCCTGGCTTCAATCTTCATTAGTCACTGTCCTTACCCATCAAGCCCCTTCCCTGTTCCCATTACAGCACCTCACAGGCATCATTCCACCACCACACCCTGTCTTTTTATTTCTCTACCTTTCCATTTCTTCCCCCATCCCCCTTCCCACCTCTCCACTGCCCACCGTTTAACCTGCAGCACTTCATCATACTATCCCTCCCCCTCTGTGCCCCAGCCTGCTCCTTATCTCCACTCAGTTGTCACTCCCATCATGCACTGGTGCTGCTGGTCACAGAGTGGTTTCAGTTGCCTGAGACTGCAGTCATGTGTGTGAGTTGCATTTGCATGAGTGTGTGTGTGTGTGTGTGTGTGTGTGTGTGTGTGTGTGTGTGTGGGTCTATTGTTGATGAAGGCCTTAATTGCCCGAAAGCTTTAATTATGGGAGTCTTTTCATTGTGCCTATCTGCAACTCAGCATCTTCGCTATATGGTGAGTAGCAACTTTCCTCCTCATAATAATGAAACAAAATTGTAATTTAACAAAATGCACTAAAACAAAATGTGGACTATAATGTATATAAGTGATTATAATGTCATGTCAGCAGATGAAAATGGTAAGTGTATTTTGTAAATTTTTTTTATGTGTACAGTATGTGGAAAGGGCACTACAAAAACTTGATGTAATGCAACTGTATGAAAGATGCTAAAATACAAAGCTTAATAACAAACAATACCTGCTGCAAAGTGTTAAGTGTGCATGTGATATTTGTGACTGTGGGGATGATAAACTAAAGATGGAAAACTTTGTGTAACATGAATTTTCTGTGCTCAATAACATAGTAAAAGTAGCAAGAAACTTACCTTGTCAACAGATGTTGGACATGTGGCTGGTTTCCCCACTGAATAAGTCAGAGCAAAGAGATGAAAATAAATTCCTCAGGATGCTGATATGTGACCCGGTTGTCACCGCATCAAAGATTTCACTAAGGATCACGCCACCGAATATGAGCTTCACAAATTTGTGCAGTGAAATCTATTGTAAACACATAACATGGACACTCTGGCTTTGTACTAAACATGTGAGCGTGAGCTGGGATGATAATTGACACATGCTCCGCAAGCTAAACACTGTGCAGATGCTGAATGGCAACAATGGGATTATGCAGTTACAGTGAGCATTTTGTTACGAAAGAAAACTTGCCTACATATGTGTTAAAAGAAACTGACATGACCATACAAACTGATAACCCTATAGGATAACTCCAATGGCCAAAAATAAGGGGCTTTGCCCATACTGTCCAGGGTTATCAACCCTCAAACAGAGAAATAAGCTCAGACACTGTGCACCTCCATAAGACATCAGTGCACAGTGGAGGAAATTATGATGAATCATTATTTTTCTTTCTTTCTTCATTCTTTCTTTTTTGTGCATGTAAGCTATGTATATATAAAGTTAAAGTAGTGAGTTGTTTTGTGGCAGAGATAATGTTTAGATACAAAAAAAGAGAAGAGATACTCTCTTCAGTTGATTAATTTCTGTATCTTCACCTGTTTGTTTCTATAAGTGGTAGGGGACAGAGATATGACTGCCTCCATCGTACCAATATTGTTTAAAAATGTGTACTCCAATCATATATTGAGAAGTGTTATAAAAGTTATTAGGAAGGTCACATTTATTCATATATTTACATCAATTACACCCGTCTGTTCATCATTTTCCCACACCGAGAATCCTGCATCAGGAGGCTCCAAGCACACAAGAGGAAGGTGCGATCCTGTATCAGTATTATCATAATCAGTGCTACACACAATTGTACTAATGTGAAGCAGTACATAACTCAAAATCTGAATATTGATCTTAATTGTATTGGCATTGAAGGTATGTTGACAATAGTGCCACTTAAAGTTCACCCAGGATATGTGTACAGATTTATAAATTACCTGCCAATTTCTTTCAGTTATTCTTTCCAATCATTTTCTTTAATTTTTCAAGCAGAAATAATTAATAAGTTTCTATTATGTGTCTGCCCACCTATATGCCACTATTCATGGTGCTCAGAATCTGCCCTATCATGACTGAGGAAATAGTGAAAACTTTGGAAATCAGTCATGGATCGCTTTTCAACATCTTACATGATGAAACTTTCATTCTGCAGCAGAGTGTGTGCTGCTGTGACACTTCCTGGCAGATTAAAACTGTGCTGGAAATCAGTCATGAATCAATTTTCAACATCATGCATGATGAAACTTTCACTCTGCAGCAGAGTGTGTGCTGCTGTGAAACTTCCTGGCAGATTAGAATTGTGCTGGACTGAGACTCAAACTCAGGACCTATGCCTTCCATGGGCAAGTGCTCTACTGATTGAGCTACCCAAACATGACCCATGACCCATCCTCACAGCTTTACTTCTCCCAGTCCTCATCTCTTACCCTCCAAACTCATCAGAAGTTCTCCCATGAAACATGTATAACCAGCACCCCCCCCTCCCCCCCCCCCCCCCACCAGAAAATGGTACTGCGAACATATGGCTTAGTTTCATATGGGATGTTACCAGAATGAAATTTTCATTCTGCAGCAGAGTGTGCACTGCTATGAAACTTCCTGGCAGGTGAAAACTGTGTGCTGGGCCAGAACTCGAATTCAGTACTTTTGCCTTTCCCACGCAAGTGCTCTACTGCCTGAGCTACCTAAGCATGACTCATGACACATCCTCAAACCTTTGCTGCACCAGTACCACATCTCCCACTTTCTAAACTTCCCAGAAGTTCTAACACTCCTGCAAGTTTCATGGGAGACCTTCTGGGAAATTTGGGAGGTTGGAGATGAGGTACAGGTGAAAGTAAAGCTGTGAACGCTCCTGGAAGAAAGGAGTGCCAGTCCTGCAAATTTTGTGGAAGAAACTTCTGAGAAGTTTGGAATGTAAGTGATGAGGTACTGGCGGAAGTAATAATGCTGTGAGGACAATTGTGAGCCTTGCTGGAGTAGTTCAGTCAGTAGAGCAGTTGCCCATGAAGGCAAAGATCCTGTCTCGGTCCGCCATACACTTTTAATCTGCCAGGAAGTTTCACCTCGTATGATATTTTGAACATGACAACGCCTGATGAGATCTGAGACTCTTTACAACCACTCAAAAACCTCAATGAATTAAGACAGCAGCATATTGTAGCTGTGTCAGGACAATCAATAAGACTCCTTTAGATGTCATGGATAGGTCATGGGTATATCACTCTGACCATGGAACAAAAGAGCAAAACAAGCACTAGAAATGTGTGGGTTCACCACCATTAAAAAAGAGAAAGTCTCAGCCCTCAAGGCGCGAGGTAGTGTTGACTGCTTTTTGCCACTATTGTGATGTTAATAGATTATGCATGTAAGGGGCAACCATCATAAGAGCATACTGTTGAAATCTGATGGGGTTATGGGAGACTGTGATGACAAAGCATCACAAAGCTATCCAAGGGAGTGTGTTTGCTCAGCAAAAATGTTCTGGGTCTTTCTGTGTAGGACATAGTCACACACATTGTTTCTTTATGTTGGCAAATTTTGTCAAACCCCCCCTCCACCATCTACACCCTCCCCCAACAATTTTCGATACATTTCACTCACCTCTATTTTCTCAGATGATGAGCCCATTGCATGATGGTCATTCCCAGTAAAATGACAAGGTTATTTTTGAGGTAGAACATTTCCTGAACAGACAAAATGCAGACATGTACAACCAAGTTTTCTCTGAAGTTACAATCATAGCAAAAAATGAGTCACATTGAAGGGTGAATAAACAGAGAACTAACACAAAAACAAAAAATTTTATAGTTGCAGCTTGATTTTTTCAAGGTTATGATTATATCTCATAGTTTCTATGTTTAAACAGGCATCTGTTGATGTAGATGTCGTTAACTACACTACTGGCCATTATAATTGCTACACCAAGAAGAAATGGAGATGATAAATGGGTATTCATTGGACAAACATACTAGAACTGACATGTGATTACATTTTTATGCAATTTGGGTGCATAGATCCTCAGGAATCAGTACCCAGAACAACCACCTCTGGCCGTAATAATGGCCTTGATACGCCTGGGCATTGAGTCAAACAGAGCTTGGATGGCATGTACAGGTACAACTGCCCATGGAGCTTTCAACACGATACCACAGTTCTTCAAGAGTAGTGACTGGTCTATTGTGATGAGCCAGTTGCTTGGCCACCATTGACCAGAAGTTTTCAATTGGTGAGAGATCTGGAGAATGCGCTGGCCAGGGCAGCAGTAGAAAGGCCTGTACAGGACCTGCAACATACGGTCGCACATTATCCTGGTGAAATGTAGGATTTCGCAGGGATCGAATGAAGGGTAGAGCCATGGGTCATGACACATCTGAAGTGTAATGTCCACTGTTCAAAGTGCCATCAATGCAAACAAGAGGTGACCGAGACATGTAACCAATGGCATCCCATACCATCATGCCAGGTGATACGCCAGTATGGGGATGAAGAATACACACTTCCAATGTGCCAACACCGCGATGTCGCCAAACACTGATGCAACCACCATGATGCTGTAAAACAGAACCTGGATTCATCCAAAAAAAATGACGTTTTGCCATTCATGCACCCAGCTTCATCATTGAGTACACCATCACAGGCACTCCTGTCTGTGAGGCAGCGTCAAGGGTAACCGCAGCCATGGTCTCTGAGCTGATAGTCCATGCTGCTGCAAACGTCGTCGAACTGTTTGTGCAGATGGTTGTTGTCTTGCAAACGTCCCCATCTATTGACTTAGGAATCGAGATGTGGCTGCATGACCTGTTACAGCCATGTAGATAAGATGCCTGTCATCTTGACTCCTAGTGATACGAGGCCTTTGGGTACCAGCACGGCGTTCCATTATTACCTCGTGAACCCACTGATTCCATATTCTGCTAACCGTCATTGGTCCTCGACCAACACGAGCAGCAATGTTGCGATACCAAAAACCGCAATTGTGATAGACTACAATCCGACCTTTATCAAAGTCGGAAACGTGATGGTACACATTTCTCCTCCTTACACAAGGCATCACAACAACGTTTCACCAGGCAATGCCGGTCAACTGCTGTTTGTGTATGAGAAATCGGTTAGCAACTTTCCTCATGTCAGCATGTTGTAGGTGTCACCACTGGTGCCAACCTTGTGTGAATGCTCTGAAAAGCTCATCATTTGCATATCACAGCATCTTCTTCCTGTCGGTTAAATTTTGCATCTGTAGCATGTCATCTTCATGGTGTAGCAATTTTAATGACCAGTGGTGTATCTTCATTGAAAAATGCTGATGCAACCAAGCAAACATCAACAGCAGCTGTTGAAGAAGCAGCAGTTTTTATTATATTTATCTATCTATTTACCTATTTTTAATAACAACGCATGAGATAATTTACAGTATTAAGTTTATGTAACCTAATCAAATGTAGCATTAATCAGCACATAGGTAATTTATTGTTAATGTTTTGTGCAGAATAAGTTTCTAACACGTGCTTCTCATTTGTTAATATATATCACTACACATTTGGCATTCTATATTCCACCTTTTTCTTTTTGACAGAATGTAGAATAACAGTATGGTTTAACAGCCAGATGCAAGTCTTTCAACTGGATGCCACTTTGGCAGCTTCCATGTTGCTAACCTATCCCAGTAACCCTACCAGAGAAAGTAGACCTACTTTTTAATGTGGAATCTGAACTGTGTGTAATTCCTGCTGAATTTTCATATCATTGAGAGGTGAAGGCTAGGTGAAATGGAGCTGAAATATTTACATGACTTGACTGTGCTTTAATACCAGAACCTTTAGATTTCCTGGCACATAGTTTACCACTAAATCACCAGGATCTATGAAAGATAATGATTAAATTAATTAATGAAAGCTGATCTAATTCCAGATGGGTGGTGATATCACATGCAGTTTGGTGGGACTGCCTAATGCCTGATAAGATTACTTCAAACAATACCTGCATAAAATAAAAATCGCTCTTGCTTTTTAAAATAATGGTATCAACAATATTATGAAAAGGATAGAGTGCTGCTAAGAGTTAAGACTACAAGTTGAAGACAGATGCAATGGAAAGATCTTTCCGTGACAACCTTATTCAGAAAAGAAAACACACACACAAGCAAGTGCACCTTAAACACAAAAGATTGTTATCTATAGCCACTCTGTCCAGAAAGTGTTTTCTCTTCTGAAGAAGTCTTTGTCTGAAAGCTCAATGTGTAACAGTCTTTTTGGTGCGCCTGTCTGAAACTCAATTTGTCATCGTTATGGCAAGTAGCAATCTATCCTTTTCATAATATTATTGGTATTCCAATCAGGATTTTCAATTGCTTAATATAATAGTATTATTTTTGTTGTTTGGCATTCTTTATTGTCAGTGGAAATTTATCTAGAATTCATGAATATTTATGAGTCTGGTCCTTCATTTGCAGTGGTTAATAAAAGAATGATGTAAGGCCAGTATGGTTGTAGTTCTTGAATATGATGTTCATGAGTGACACGCCAAAACTGCAACTACACATGAAACAATATGGAAGTGAACACCATACACGTCAACTACACAGGTGCTATGAGCTCAAGCAGTCACATAAATAATCTTGTGGCTGTGCCACTTCATTTGCCATGATCAAAATATATTGTGCAATTAAAAAACTGAGATGGACTTTAAAATTTCTAACACTGTAAAACATAATGGTTTATTGCAAATGTGTTTATACAAAGGCAATCCACAAAACACTCCTCCCTTTCTTCCCTGTCTTTGGTCAAGTCAATGGCAGTCCCCAAAATAACAGTGCAAGTACAGGGTGGTCAGTGTTTTAACACAACTGCTCCCATGATGTGTGGCCAATTGGCAAGTCCAGCTGCTGTGTCTGTGGCATGGGTAACAGAATATTTTCAGTAAATATACAAGTACTATGCTTTGTCTCATATGATATTTCTGGTATGCATGACATTGTTGTTGTTGTTGTTATTGCCTTCAGTCCAGAGACTGGTTTGATAAAGCTCTCCATGCTACTCCATCTTGTGCAAGCTTCTTCATCTCCCTGGGGCCAGGCTCTGATCGTACTCGAGAAATGCACTATGTGAAGGCAATTTCTCAATACTGTTTCAGGTACGCTCAAGAAGTTGACAGTGCTGCGCTCTCTGAGAAATTGCTCAAACCTTCAGTACACGAAGCACTGAGCCGCAGTGGTCGTAATTGTCATACATACATGCACCGAAAACTTTGAAATTCTGTGATTGATGTCAACTGTACTACCGTTATTAATGTCTACTGAAGCATTATTATATATCTCATAAGACAGAAGTCATAGAATTGTTGTTTGAAACAAAGCACAGAATTCACATGAAACAGAAGCTTTATTCTTACAAAATAAATTATCTTGTACATTCTGCATGTATGCATGCATGCTTAAACATAAAAGAGAACTGCTATAGCCTTTTATGTACAGAAACTGCATAGATGCATTTACTTACTGAAGAAAGAAAGGAAGCAAAAGTTGTTCAGCAGAAGGCATTTTTACATCCCATTGCTGCACTGCCGTCGATTTTTGTTTAGAAATATGATTTTATTAACCAATTGGCCATTTAGTCTGCTTCTTTGTTTGTTTATAAGTAGTCCTGTTTTCGAAAATATTCTTTCACTGGGAACAGAAGTTGCAGGTATTTGCAAGATATTTTTTTGCCACAACAGCTAGTTCTGGGTAACGGTTTTTTATTTTTTTCCAGTAGTGTAAATGATTATCCATTGTAGGTACAGTTCTTCCAAATATCGTTGTATCTCCAGGTCTATGCTATCACAACCACTTTTCATTAGATTTTTATTGGAAACTTCTTCATCGAAAGAAGCCCATAAGGAACTACTGGCGTTTTGTACGAAATGGTACTCGCGGCTAGTGTCGTTAGCAGCCGAATGAGTAGATTGTATGGTCTCTGCCACACTTGTGCACTCTGCAATTAGGCTTGCATTGGCATGTTATGAATGAATGGGATTCGTAAATGGTAACATTTTGAATCTTGGATCGAGAACTGTGCAACGGCATGTACTTTGTTTGTTTCTAGTAATCCTAGCCAGGCTATTAGTGAGTTGTGCAGATGTTGCTGTAGCTCTTGCGTTGTCGTGGTAGCCCACTTCCCATTGCATACGGTTAGGATTAGCTGTCTGATTATTGGAATGGCTTTCGAAAGAGAGGTATAGTTTTCAGTTGGGATTTCACTTGTTACCACTTCAAATGGCTCCAGTACACATAAACATTCGCTCAAAATTCGCCACTCATCAGCTCTACACCTGAATGCAAAGATGATAAACAGGCTGCAATTCATTCCTTTTGCTCCACTAGACGTTGTAGCATATAAAACAAACTGTTCCATCAGGTTTCAGTTTCCTGAATCAGTTTATGAACAGGTTTTTTCATTAGATCCTGGATCTATGGAGTTTTTCATTAGTATTGCAACTTGTTTTAAAATAGCTAACAATTTTTCTAGCCTTTTCTTGCATTATGCAGAACTTACTATTGCTGTTCAAAGAACTTTTCACAACTAAATTGATGGTGTGTGCTAAAGATGGCACATGTTGCATATCTATGTTGCCACTATGAAAAAGTTGTACAGCCGCCGTCATGTTACTTTCATTGTAAGTTGTGATGCTTACAACTTTGATTTCAATGTTCCATTTTGAAATCACATTATCTAACGCCTCACTAATATTTAGTGCTGTATGCTTTTCTGGGAAAAGGAAAGTCTTGAGAGGTAAAGCTTTCAGGCATCAACTAGTGTTAATGAAATGACCAGTTAATATATGCCTCACTATTGAGTGAGGTCCAAATATCGCTTCTTAAAGAAACACAAGTAGAGTCTTCCATGGCCAAGTTTACAGCCTCTTTCTATTTATGGTAATCATCCTCAATCAAGGTGAAACTTCTTTCGATTTGGTATCGAGTATTGTGGGTCCAACAGTGAAACAAAAAGTCGAAAACCACTGTCCTCAACGATTGAAAGCAGTTGAAAATCATCTGTTACCTTGGCTAGTTGAAAATCGTCTGTTATCATGGCCACTGGTGCTTCATCTAGCTGCTGTTTCTGTTCACTTCCCTCTATGAAGAGAAACGTAAGATTTAGATCAGTGCTTGTCAAAGGGGATACGTTATGCTCGACAACTAGTACAATAACATTACGTATTGTATTGTGCAAAAGCTAAGATAGTATTGGTTTGGTTTTGAGGTATGTTGTACGTTATCAGAGTATGATTAAAAAATTAATATTTTTTAAGCGTAGCGGACTGCTTCGGACACTATCCAATCTTTTGCATGGAATTCACCTTTTGTACCATACATACCTGGATATTTTGTCTGCCTCGCACTATTGGAAGAATGAGCCTCTGTATCCACAGACATCGCTGTTTTATTGCTCGATAAATTATGCAGTTTAAGATGTCTAATCTAGCCCGTTGTATTTTTTGATACATTATGGAGATTTTTATGACAAATGTTGCAAGTAACATTATCTCCATCCTCTGTAAAGTGTTGACAGCACCATGATTTTTGTTTTCGTGTGTCCATATTGATTTGAATAACAACTTTACTTGAATGAAACCTGAGACATACTATTTACGAGCACAGCGAGCAGTGAGCGTGTTTGTCTAGCCGCGGCATACAATTCATAAAACAACAGTGGCACGGCGTATGTTGTCGCAGCCAAATGGCATGCAGCGGCACATGCCGCCGAGCAGTTTTTTGTGAGTTTCTCAAGAATTGCTTGAGAACTAGAAGCTCGAGGAATACTCGGTGTGCTCGAGTCGCCATGCCTTGCATTCCCTTAACTGCATCTCCCATTTTACTGCAACTTACATCCTTCTGGATCTGCTTAGTGTATAAATCTCTTGGTCACCCTCTGCGATTTTTACCCTCCACACTGCCCTCTAATACTTAATTGGTGACCCCTTGATGCCTCAGAACGTGTCCTACCAACTGATCCCTTCTTCTGGGCAAGTTGTGCCACAAATTTCTCTTCTCTCCAATTCTATTCAGTACTTCCTCATTAGTTACAGGACACACCCATATAATCTTCAGCATTCTTCTGTAGCACCATATTTTGGAATCTTCTATTCTCTTCTTTATATATGATTGACATAAATACTAGAAAAGAGAAGTCAATTTCTCATGTATACTAAGCAAGCAGAAGCTGGAACTGCCTCCCTTCATTGTTCAAGTATTTCTGACACCTATTCAGGAAACTGCCCATTACACTTTGCAGTTTCCTCTGAGAAATGGCAGCAATTTCTTGATGAATGTTTGTGGTAAGGTCATATAAGTATGTGAATTTGATTTGTACACTTTCTCTTTTAATGCATTCTGAGATAAAAATTGCAGGGGGTTAAATTGTCAAAATGAGGAGGTTGCCTGCTGTCAGTGATAACACTCTCCTGAAACATTTAATGAATTTCTTGTAATGAGAAGTTGGCCGGATGTGCTACCACACAGCCCTGGTAAAGGTTCATGAAAGCATGTTCCCTCTCAGTTAATTGGCCAAACAAAGGCTGCAAAATGTTCTCCACATATCTGTTACTGTCTAAAACTGTTGTTTATTGGAGAAAAAATAAGGCCTACTGTTCACTCACTACTAACAGAGCACCACACTCCCTTTTTTTTTTTTTTTTTTTTTTTTTTTTTTTTTTTTTTTTTTTTTTTCCCCCCCCCCCCCCCGAACCTGCAGGAGTACTTGTATACTATGTTTGGCTTTTCACAACTTATGTGGAACCATGATTCATCCAAAAACAAAGTTAGGTGATGGTCAGTTACTCCGACATGCACCCTAATGAAATACAATTCACAAAACTGCAACCTTTTTGCAGGGTCACCCAGTTTAAGTCTTTGCATTGCAGTTTTTTTGTATAGCTCTCTAACTTCAGTAACATTTTAGCCACCTGAACAGACCCATTGGAAATTCCCATTTTTTGAGAAAGATTTTGAACTGATTTTCTAGATCTTTCCAGAGCATGCCCAGTGTTATCCAGAGTATCTTCTGTGAGTATTAAATGTGATTATTTATGTTTCCTGTCAAGAACACTTTCCCTTTCATGAAATTTATTTATTGATCAAAGAATCATACTCCAATTTAAAACTTGATCTTCAGGAAACTCCTCTAGAAATAATCTCCTTACTGCATGCATTGATTCTGTATGCACATATGAATCATGCATCAGTACTCTTTGGACAATAAAATACTTGTATTTCGCCATTTCACTTGAAACACTTTCACCCCATACACTGTATTGCGTCACCTAACAAACAGGTGCTAGATGTGCAAGATTTCTACACAAAGAAAAGCCTCACAGAAGAGGGGAAATACAATTTCCACCAATGCAGCCACTGGCTGTCTGCTGGCAGGATAACAAAATCCCTGCCTGGCACTTGTATAAAGGATTTATCACCGTGCATATTCAGAACAGAATTCAATCTTTTGGGCTTCCTTTTATGTTTCCTTAGAAGTGATACATCACAATATACACTCCATTTATCAGCAATCGTTTTAAAGTAACTGCTTGCCAATATTGAGCACTAATAAAGAAGAAACTGAAACACAAGGAAGCCAACTGTGAACAACTACCTTGATAGTTGATTTTTTCTTCTTTTGTTTGTTTCAGTCAGATTAGAGCACTGTGCTGTACAATTTCAGTGAAGCTGATTCCATGTAAACTGAACTGCTGTCATTTTGTTTGTTCTCTGAGAGACAGTGGCTTGGAAGGACACTGGATACATACAGGGAAGTTATCATTTTCAGAAAAAAAGGAATGTTACAGTGTTAACAGTCAATTCAAATAAGAGCATCTACTGACCAGATCCATGAAGTAAAATGTCTTTATTAGCGAAAAAATTTCACAATTTTCAAATGTACCCAAATTACTGAGTGCATGTAGAAAGCTGAAACACAGCATTGAATGCTATTGCTTCTTTATATACTTTGAATTTGAACACCAGGTTTGCCAGTTGTGACACTGAATATAGTGTAAAGGATATTCAGACAAAAATAAGATACCTGAGAATAGTCTTCTGGCAGTCCTTGATGTACATTAACAACAGGTGTCAAGAAATTAATATTTTTTGAGTTGTGGGATGAAACCACAAGGAAAGCAGAGGAACTGAACATTGCTGTGCCAGTTTTGCATAGAAAAAAGAAGATGCCAAAACACTATGATGAAGGTAGTGACCCTCCTATGTATGAAATGTGAGAGGAACTGTATAGAAAAATATTTTTTGAAATAATTGATGCAGTCATGGATTCACTAAATTTTAAATTTGAAACAAATGTTTTTGAACTATTTCAGAACTTGAAGCCTTTGCATCTGTCAAACTGATGCTGATCAAATTCTGCAGTTCTACATGACAAACTTTGATAAAGAAAAGTTTTACTGCATAGGGACATGTTTCTAGATGTGTGCATAAGGATGAAAGAAGAACTGGCTAACTTGTCAGACATCACCAATATTTTAAGCACAGAAAACAATGGTTCCATGTGTGAGTGAAATGCTCACAGAATTTGTGAATTTGTGCAGATGATTTTAACTGAACCTGTACTTCTTATATCTTTGAGCAGTAATTTTCAACACATTGATGAATATAGTCAACAAGTACCCAATAAAGGTTGAGTGATTTGGCAATTTTGCATGTTCATAAAGAAATGACTAATAATATTGACATTACCAACACTGCAAACAAACTCACAGTGAAAATGACAAAGAAGGAATGTGTTTTATATTGAAAGTCAACATGTCATTATTATTATTATTATTATTATTATTATTTGATGCATTAAATTAGTTATTTTGCAGTTTCTGTTCACAACAAAATAATATAACATTGCCTCTTACTTTCATAGTGCATGAAAACTGTTTAAAACATAGAATAGACAGAAATACAGCACTGCAGTTGGCAATGCCTATATAAGACAACAAGTGTCTGGCACAGTTGTCAGATTGGTTACTACCGCTACAATAGCAGGTTATCAAGAGTTAAGTGTTATAGTCAGTGCATGAGTGATGGGGCACAGCATCTCCGAGGTAGCAATGAATAGGGGATTTCTCGTATGACCATTTTATGAGTGTACTTTGAATATCAGGAATCCAGTAAAACATCAAATATCCGACATTACTGTGGCCTGAAAAAGATCCAAAGAGAATGGGACCAACAATGACTGAAGAGAATCATTCAAATTACTGCAGATTACAATGCTGGGTCATCAACAAGTATCAGCATGTGAACCATTCAATGAAACATCATTGATATCTGCTTCTGAAGCTGAAGGGCCACTCCTATACCTTTGTTGACAGCACGACACAAAGCTTTATGCCTTTTCTGGGCCTATTAACACCGTCATTGGACTGTTGATGACTGGAAACATGTTACCTGGTCGTATGAGTCTCATTTCAAATTGTATCGAGCAGATGAACACCTTGCAACGTGTTGTTCAGAAGAGATCTCCTACCCCTCATACTCTTACGGATTTATGGACAGCTCTGTAGGATTCGTGGTGTCATTTCCCTCCAGCACTACTTCACACATTAGTCAAGACCATGCCATATTGTGTTGTGGCATCTCTGAGTGCTCACTGGGGTCCTACATGATATTAGGCACAAGTACCAGTTTCTTTGGCCCTCCAGTGTATTTGTGAATTAAAAGTAGAAAAGGAGAATTTATGCAGAAAGAATCAATTAATGTTATGATTACATATTCTGAGTACATACATTATATTAACTTATCTTTGTAATCCAAACCCATCCAAAACAGCCCTTTAGGCCAGGACCTGTCACAGAGGCCTTTGTCTTGGTGAACACTTCGTCAGTGTATTGCTTTGGTCCCAGACTTGCTCCCGGTATTCATTTCAGACTGAGTTTCCCACAGGAACATATGGCCTTTGGGACTATCCAACTACATTTGCATCCAGGTTTGAAACCATTTCTCTTGCATTTAAACAATGGAAAGTCCAGGTGGAATATAAACAATTATGGAAAGGATAGATTGAGACTCAGGCAAGACAGCAATCAAGTGTTCGAGGTGTGCTTGCTTGTGTAAATGCATTAGAGTTTTTTCTTTTTCTGATGAAGGCATTGGCCAAAAGCTTAGTGTGTAATAGTCTTTTCATTGTGCAACTCAATGTGTCATCTTTAGGGTCTCTTGTGGTTAAGTCAGCCAAATTATTGACTGAGCTAGGGCCTCAGCCTTATTATTGTAATGTGGCAAAAACACTGTATTAGAACTACCACCAATCAATTTTTAATTTGCTTGTACATAAATGCAAATAGAGACAACATGAAGGTCATTATAATAAGAACATGCACACGAAATTATGAGTCATAACAGTTTAACCATGAAGCCCTCCTTAGTCACAAAAACATTAGAGTAGCTGAGAGCCCAGCATGCTGGCATATAGTCAGCTGTTTGCACACAGTGCAGCAGTTGCTGCTGCCTCTGTACTGAGTGAGGCAGGCTCTTAAGGCCAGCCATGCAGGTGTGCACTCCTTAATTATGCACGATCACTGTATAGGTTTACAAGGCCCACCTTCACACTGGAGATGTTCATGTCTTCATCAGAAGGGAACAATTACTGGAACAGGTGTCATGCTGTCACAGGAGAACATGGTCTGAAATGGTGCAGGCATGGACAGGCACGGTGGCCACTTCCCTGTGACAGAATGTAAGGGAGCACCAGTGATGGAGGTGCTGCACCCATGTCCACATCTTGGCACGCACTCAGCAGCGGAGGTGGCAGAGAAGACAAAAGCAGCAGCAGAGGCCATGGAGATGGAGGTGGTCGAGTGATAACTACTCTACCCAGCAGTAGTGGCATCGATAGTGAAGACAGTACAGGAGCCAGAGGGGATGCTGGAGTCAGTGTGGATGGCGAAGGCAGTCACAGGGGTCTGTGGTCAGTCACATGTGGGCAGAGCTGGTCATAGTGTGGAGACACCAAGCCATCAGAGGTCATATGATAGAGAGTTAGTGGCCTCTCCAATGACCAACAACTGCCAGTTGGACACTGTCCAAACTCGCGGGCCCAGATGGCAGAGTCCAGACAGAACTGTTGTGAGATGGGTGCCATCAGGTGGCTGGGAGTCAGCCAGAGCATATGAAGCAGCATACGGGCTAGCAGCTCCACTGGGCTACGGTTGTCGACTGGAGTGAACCTCTGGAAGCTCAAGAACCTATCAAGGGCTGCCTCAGAAGAAGACTGCATGATGTATTTTTTCATCTGAGTTTTGGAAGTATGGACCACCTGCTCCACCTCACCATTTGACCATGGGTGCTTCCCAGTATGGCCTGGGAGTTGTTTTTGCACACAAATGTGAGGATGATTCTAAACGCCCTATTGTGTATGCTTCCAAACCCATGTATCAGACATAATAATGCTACACCCAGATTGAAAAAGAAGCCCTTGCTGTTGGGTGAGGGGCTATAATATGTTGAATGGCACTCTTCACACAAAAGTCTCCAAAATCCCAAGGCACAAATTGTGGTCTATTGTCTGTTAAAAGCGTGTATTGTAATTCTTCCCAGGAAAAACCTTTGTGAGGGCTGTGACCATAGTCCCCATGGATGGAAATTTCTAGAAAGCATCAACTACTAGAAGCCAAAAGGAGTTAAGGAAGCAACCCACAAAATCAGCTTGAATACGTTACAAGGGGCACTGGGGGGACAGCTCCAGGGAAAGACAGGCGCTACCAGCTGAGACACACACTGCAGACAGGCTGACACAACTTGTGTGGTTTCATTGTCAATGCCTGGCTAAAACATGTGTCAGTGGACTGGCAATTTTGTATGATAAATACTCCAATGGTCCAGGTGGAGAAGGCACATGATGGTCTGATGCAACATGGGTGGGATCACAATGCTGGGAGATAATGATAGAGAGCATACTAATTGTGCAAAGGATCTAACATCCAGCTTTGTAGTTTAGCTGGCCAGTGGTGATGGATGACGTGAAAAACCTAACTCAAGACAGCATCAGCCATGACAGCTATCAGAATTCAAGAACTGGTGATAGAAAAACCATCCACAGTGTTTTGGCCTTTAACATCTAAATAGAAACACAACAATTTATCCTGATTAAATACTGGATCAGGGCTAATCAGCAATTGAGTAAGCTCATCAACATTAGCACCTTATGCTGTGGGGCAGCAGTGAATCTCATAGTTATAAGATGACAAAAAACAGAGCCCAACTTTGCAGGTGATGGGCCACTTTGCCAGAAGAGATGTTGTAGGATGGAAAAGAGAAACCAGATACTTATAATCAGTAATCAAATAAAATTTAGAACCACAGAGGAAAACATGAAATTTTTTGAGAGTGTACACAATAGCTAGGACTTCTTTTTCAATCTGTGAGTAGCACTGTTGTGCCTGATTCACAGGTTTGGAAGCACACACAATAGGGCATTTGGAATCATCCTCATATTTTTGTGCAAGAACAGCTCCAAGGACATACTGGGAAGCACCCATGGTCAAAACAAGATGTTAACTCAATTGGAAGATAACTAAGTAAGGCTTCAAATGTAATTTTGACTTTGACAGAATAAATGCACACTTGCTGGCGGGGCGACCAGAGAAAAGTAACAAGCAACCTTATAAAAGAAACCTTAAAGAATCTGAATCACTGTGGCCACATCAGAATGAAATTTATGGTAGTACACAATCTTTCTGAAAAAGTCCTGCAACTCTTTAACATCGATAAGCAGTGGCAAAGCTACAGTGGTTCTGACATGCTAGTGTAAAGGCTTGAAGCCACCATGCAAGACTTCAAAAGTGAGATAGACAATAGATGGGTGAAACAAATTGCAATTTGTCAAAGTTACATTTCAACCTGGCAGCCTAAAGACATTTCAACTTGGCAGCCTAAAGCACCATGAACAAGCCACAAAGGTTCTGAAAGTGCTCATCTGTAGAGGAACTGGAGATCACGATATCATCCAGGTAGTTAATGCACCATAGCAGGGAGGCCATGAGTTGCTAAAAAAATCATTGGAGAATAGCACAGGCACTAGCTATGCTGAATGGCACATGCTGGTGTTGGCATAACTCAAAGAGGATATTCACTATGAGGATATGTTTAGAATCATTATCCAGAGTCAGTTGCAAATTGGCTTTAGACATGTCTATTCTGGAGGAATATTGGCCCCTGGAAAGCCAAGCTAAGAGTTCATCCTCCTGGGGTAAGGGGTAGGTATCAATAATAGCCTGGGAATTTGAAGACTTCTTAAAATCAATACATGTTTTGTGACAATTACCAACTGAGTAGACCTCTCACTTGAGGAAACAGGCATGACAACACCCAAGAATGTAACTCGATCAAGCTCCACTTTGACTTGCTTCTGTAAGGCAATGGGGATGGGGTGGGTTCAAAGAAAATGGGGGCATGCCACAAGTTTCATTGTTATGTGAGCCCTGAAATTAGTAGCTCAGCCTAAACTTTCCAGACAGTGATGAAAATTCCAAGTGTAGTGTGCCCAGTTGTTGGTACAAAACTAATTCCATTAACACATGCACTTCATCAAAAACGGAGAATCAAAATATTTTGAAGGTTTCTAAGCCAAGTTAGTTTTTAGTGTTGGCATATCTACCACTAGAGCGGTCAAAGGTCAAACAATTGTTTTATACAAAATGAGAGTAGAAAACTGTCCCAACATGGGTATGTGATGTTTGTTGTAACTCACCAACTAAGAAGAGACAGGGGAGAATGCCAATGACCTGAGATCCGTAAACCAAGTTACTGCCACACTCTTGTCTATTTGCATTTGTAGCATCTTGTCCATACACATACATCAATATAAAGTTTTTTTGGGGCTACCATCACTTGAGAAACACTGTTACATCCATGTTAATGTCTGATGCAAGAGACTGAGAGATGCATACAGATACAATATGACCCCTTCCCGCTATGATTGCACTTTGGCCAATGCTTTGGTCATGCAGCCCACTCATTTGAACATAGCAATGAGGCCAAGATGGGAGAGGGGCAGGCTTCTGCTGCTTCTACTTGACACGGCAGTGCCCCATGAAATATGGAGACCACAACTGCACAGCAGCAACATCACCTTCCCGACAAGCTAATTGGCAGTGGCTGAGAAGGAGATGTACCAGTCATTACTTTACACCAAGCTTCTATCTGATTTCCTGCTTCCCTAGATACTTAAGAAGAATGGGAAATTTTCAAAACTTCTGCGAGAGAGGGATTTTCACATTGTAAATCATATTCCTGAACTTCTATGTCAGGGGCCAAGTGTATTATAGCATCATGAACCATATAAATCAGCAAGTTCAGTGAGCTTCAGTAACAAACTGTCAAAGACAGCTAAGTCCATGAAGTTCCATTGCCCACATTGTGTATGACTGTTGTGGTGGAACTCCGTGAAAGCATCAACATAATGAGTATTTTTGGATTGCTAATTAGAGAGCAACTACCACATTTCATCAAAAGAGAGACTAATAGGTACCTGCAGTGGAGACAGCTGACACAAAAGTTAATAAACACAAGGACAAATCCATGTCAGAAGGAAAGGATTGCTCATATTGGGGTGAGCAAAAACCAAAAGCTTGGAAATGTTGCCAAAGACGATTTCTTATCATCCCAATCCTCCTCAGTATCATCATGTGATCCCTGGTGCATCAACTAAGCTGCCAAATCGTTTAGTGCCACAGAGAGGGCCTGCTGCTGGCTGATGAAAGCTCACAGCTTTTCAACGACAAATCGAGGAATGTCTTCCATTGACATGTTGGCCATAGCAAACCAAGAAATGAAACACATGTAGTAGAATACCATACTCATCACCAACATAATTGTAATGTTGCACAAACACAATGTTAGAGGTTCTATTAACCAACTTTCAATTTGCTTCCACATAAAGGCAAATACAAAATGGTTCAAATAGCTCTGAGAACTATGTGACTTAATTAGAAAAAGCACATGAAATGATGGGTTACATAAATGCACAGTTTAACAGTGAAGAGTTCACAAAAACGTTAGAGCAGACAAGGGCCCAGCATGTCACCTTATAAACAGCTGTTTGCACATGGCACAGTACTTAATGTGCCATCTGTGTGGAGTGAGGCAGCCTCTTTAGATTGGCTGTGAAGGCACACACTGTTTAATTATGTGCACTCGCTGTATAGGGTTACAATGCTTGTAGTACCAGTATATTTTACTTCTGCACAGCACAGTCCTTTATGGCATAGGCAGTGTTCTTATAATATTGTAAATAGAAAATAATCCTTTTAACAATATTGAGACTCCCCTGAAAACATACACAACATTCCACCATTGATATGCACTAACAGTTGGTATCCATGGGGTGCAATGTCGTTTTGGATGATTAACAGAAAGAATTAACTATAAGAAATATTTGTACATGATGGATGCCAAAATTGTTGAATGTTACCTAAAGCAGTCATCAAGACAAAATTCTCCAGAAAAGAAAAATAAGTAGAACAGTGTTTCATATGTTATTCAGATATTGTAGATGAACAATTGCTATATCTAGGAATTTATATCCATATTTTCTGATAAAAACACATATCACATGCCCACAAAACACATTGCATGGTCTGCATGTGAATGTTACAAATGTGAGGTTATTTCCACATCTAATTTCTACAAACATTCAATGTAACCAGAGCACTATTTATTCAATCCATGTAGTTTTCAGTATTTTCACTAGGCATTTTTTGTTACAATAAATGTTTTCAAAAGACAGATCCATCTCAAAACTACAGAACAGCTGCAACAACCTGTGAAGAAATAAAAAATGGCAGCTTGGACAGCTCAGTGAATAACAGTTATAAAACATTCAGACTTTTTGGTGAAAACACAAGAACCTTGTTAATGAAGAAAAATAAGCTTCTGATATCACTAAAGGAAACTGAAAATCTGAAGGTATTTCCACACGTGTGCTATGCATAACAGAATATCATTTGGAAGCCAAAGTAACTGTATTTATCTGGGTGCATCTACTAAAGTTCACATCACTTTAGTGTAGACATAATATAAGGAAATTAGTAGAATAAAGTCCCAGTCCATAGACATCAATGATTATAGTGTTGAAAAGCTCATCGAGTAATGTATTTTAGTAACAGTTTTGGAAAGATGCCAGACCACATTTCTGACAGTCTACTATCTACAACCCAAAATAATAAGACATAGTAGAAACAATTTGGAGATGATTATATGTCACTATTGATTTCATCTTGGAGAGCTCTGATCAAGGGCACTTACAGATACTGATGCCCTGCTTTGGTTTTATCCTTTCAGTAACAGTCTCAACAAGAGTGGAAAGACATAGTACAACAACAGCTGATAATTTGTTTCTAAATCTGTCTTTCATGGAATAGATATGAGTCACATAATAATTGGGTTGTCTGGCCATGATAGTCAAAAGGCAGCAATAAATTATTCCCATCAATCAGGTTAACCTAAGAAAAGAAAAGTACAGTTTCAAAGAACTGTAAATGCTGAGTCAATTACACTATTCAGGGAAAATTTATGGGATCAAAAATGGTACGAAGTCACTTAGGACACATGACATATGAAAAATTTAACTATTCCCTTTACAATGAGTCAGAAACAATTATTGTGAAAGCTGAGTGAAAGAGTTATTAACATCTAATATCCACATATCTTTTTTTAAGGGAGAGAGAGCCTTATTTATTGCAGCAGACTAGCACTAATCAAGACTTGAAGACGCTCTATAAGCTGTATTTACAATTCTCCACTCTTACATCAAAAAGTCAAGAACTTTGCACTATGTGCAGACAACTAAACATTCTAAGCAAAAGACAGGGACAACCTGGAGAGTCATTAAGAATGAAATAAGTAAACTTGAATAATACTCAATTCCCTGATAAAACTAGCAGCAAAACAATGATATTCAATTCAAATCATTGGCCACTAAATTCAACAAGTTGTTCCTGACAGTTGCTGAAAGCACAGGGACAGGAAATAGTCCATCAAAGGCAGACCCTCTAGATTTATTTAGATAGGTATTGCATAATTCACTATCAGACAGCAGTTTTGCCAGATCAGTAGTTAGAGATCACAAACCTTACTTGGTTACTAAAATCCAGTGACACGTCTGGCTACAATGATGGTATTTTAACCAAAGTACAAAATTTTGCTTTGATTTGGTAGCAGTTCCCTTGATTTACCTTTGTAACCAGTTTTTTTGGGTAGCTTACAACGAAATGCTGATCAGCTTTCTTAATATAACCTTTTAACAACAGCTTAGTTTGCATTCCATTAAGTCTTCTCTGCTAAGAAATATCCTTATAAGCTCAATTCTTGTAGAAGTAATCAAAAAATAATCACTTTGTTTGCATTTACTGTTAATCACTCTGTTTACATTTTCTCTCATCCTGCCAAGACCTTCAGCTGTCTCAGACATAAAATTCTAATAGGGAAACTCAAATTTTATGGTGTTAATGGCATCCATCGCATGTGGATGGAGCCTTATTTTAGCAACAGAAACAGAGGATCTTATTAGCAAATGAAAAAATAGGAATAAGAGTAATATCAAAGTGATGTAACATGAAATATGGTGGCCCACAAGATTTAATGCTTGCTCCAATCCTGTCCTCGCCCTACATAAATGGTTGTGTGAGATTTTTGAAGTTTCTTCAAAACATGTAATTCTTGTTGATGATACAAGAACAGTATTTCAGTATAGGAACTAAACAGCCAACACTAGGCACAGCCAGGAGAAAAACAGAACAGGCTCACAGCTGGTTCACAATTCATAGTCAATCTTACAAAAAAATGTATTATGCAGTTCCAAACAAAAATCATACTGAATTTTATCATTTTGAGAATATTGAAGGAGTAATCTGTTTTACTTGCTAAAAACATTCAGCGGACTAGATAACATAAATGTTTATTTAAGACAACTGGTTTCATCAGACTTAATTGTCATCTTCAGGTCTCAAAACTCTTTTTGTTGTGAAACACATTCTTGTACATTGGACCTCAGGGCAAGTTGTCATGTGGATAAAAATCAGCTGCATACATTATCTTGTACGAATGACCATGTGCATATGTATATCACTCATGATGCTTGTATGACAAAAACACAATACACAGTAGCACATCTGTTTACATAAGCTGGACATTGTGTCCATGTGTGCTACTGTGTACTGAGTTTTTGTCATGTAACATGTGCTGTATGTTTTTAAATATTTTAGTTATGACAAATATTTCATAATATGCTGGTTTTTATCCACATGACAATTTGGCATGGGGTCCAACACAAAATAAACATCTTTTGTTTTCAATAAAGAACTACTGTTGCATTCTAGGCTGTTGAATGATTTTAGCAAATAACGATACTTACAGGTACCAGAGGTAGAGATCAGTGGGTATACACTTGATGAAGGTCCATGTATGAAGTTCCTAAGTATCCAGATGGATAATAAACTGTCACTCAAGGATAAGTTAACCAAATACCTCAATTTTCCCTGGTTTACACTTAGAAATAATCTCTCATTATGTTGACAGACATGATTACTAGCAACACTTTCATTCGAAAGTGTACAATCTAGGACAATGCAGCTAAGATAAAAACGTATTTAACCTTCATATCAGTGCTATAAAAATTGTGTAAAGCTGGTAATCAAACATATCGCATTTGTGTCTAGGGCTCAGACTGGAGTTTGATACATTGTTACAAAGCTCAGTAACAAGTTCTGGTAGACATCAGGCAGGATTTTGAAAATTCTCAGATATTCAAAAAGAAAGTAAAAGAAAACCCCATTATCATTTCTACATTTTATAAGAATATTTGGACTCTTGCATGTAATTTCCACATAAATTTAATGGTGGTAATAAATAGATCTAGGAGTTTGTCACAGTACAGAAAACTAATAGTAGACTGTGAAAAGTAAATATGTTGTTCAAAATATTAGGTAATAGCAGCTGTGACTTTTTTCAGAGCAGCTGTTCTTCTTGTAATATACACATATCAAGTAACCAAGAAGTAATCTTTATAATTGAAAGGCCTGGAAGTACAAAAATAGGCCAATAGTTTCCCATGTCTTACCTCAACCCTTTTTCGAACACGACAACTAGTTTCATCAGACTTCATTGTCATCTTTAGGTCTCAAAACTCTTTTTGTTGTGAAACACATTCTTGTTCATTCGATCTCATGCCACGTTGTCATGTGGACTTCAAAACATTGGGAAAGCATCCCTGTTAAAAGACTGGTTGAATATTTTATTTAGGGAGGTGCTATTATACCACACGCTGTTTTAATTACTTTAGTGGGTGTCCCATCCAATACAGCAGAGTTTTTATTTTTATTTTTTAATGATAATATAATATTTTCCACATCCTTTATAGTGACTTTTTTGAAATCCATTATATACTCAGCTTCTTGGTGGATTCCAAAGGGATTTACTTTACTCTGATACTCTGCTGTATCAACATCTGACTTTGCCACATTTATGAAGAATTCATTTAAACACTCTGATATTTGAGCCTGCTTTACAATAAAGCTATCATCTACTTTAATCCTAGATATTTCATTACTTCTAACTCTAATGCATACCTTTGAATTGACAACAGACCACACTGCTTTTGTTTTACTTTTATGTTGTACAATGAACTTCTTGTTTACCATTTGTTTAACTGTCTTCACAACTTTTAATAGATTTATAATGATGAACATACACAGTAAAACGTCTGTTTTTATTATATTTAAGTTCATTGTGGAGTTTCCTCTTCCTGGCACTAGAAATTTTTATATCCTGGGTTATCTATTAGTTGTTTTGTTGCATGTCATTCTAAGTGAAAAAATTTCATTAAATATTACTAGAAGGCTACTTAAAAATTGTTAAAGCTATTACTACTTGAAATAAAGCTGTTGTAAGGCCATTCAACCTCTCTTAACTTATTTCTAAATGTAATTAGATTTTTTTTTTCACTGAAGTGCCTTTTCATATGGCTTTTAGTACATGAAATTTCTTTCTTAATTTTTGGTGGTCCAGTGAATAATGCAAAGTGGTAAGAGATTTCTAAATCCAAGCAAAATTTATAAAATTATTCAAATACATAATTTCTTAGAATATTATCAATACAGGTAGGTGACTGTGCATTTAGTCTAGTGTGTAGTATGAAGTTAATTTTGAAGTCAAAGTTTTTATTAAGTCAGTGAATTTGGACACGTCATTGCTTTCAACTATGATATTAATATTGAAGTCAGCAGCTATTAATATCTTTTTTTCTTAATTCTTTACTGATTTTTTAAGCAAGCAATGAAATTTCACCAGAAAAGCTTCAATTGTAGCGTTCTCTTGTACTCTATAAACAGAAACAACTTTGACATTTAGGCCCCTCAACTCGATACAGCAGCTTTCAAATACACACTCTTCATTCAAATGATTAAAATATTTCTTATTTTACATTTTATATCAGAATTAGTAAGTGTGCCAGAGCCTCCATGTGTTTTCTCTCATCTACAAAAGCTATTGACTAATTCGAAATTTTCAATTTTATTAAGAATTAATGTTATCAGATGGAAGCCAATGTTCATTGAGGCAAATATATATTCAGATAGAATAATTTGTAATTCGTCCACTTTATGACTGTTGTTTGAAGTCAGCACTCAGACCATTTATATTCAAGTGCATTATGTAGAGATCTTCTTTTCTGTTTGTGGTCTCAGGCATACTCTTTCTTGGGTACTAATTCAGTATTGCCATTTTCATTTCCAAACACTGTTTCTCATCCCCATCATTTTGTATAAGTCTGGTACACAGCTTCTAATCTGCCAGCAATTTGTAATTTGACTTATTCCATACCCATCAAGGCTCTAATGCATGATGGTATTGAGAAACTGCAATGTATGAATAGATGAAAGAAATGGATGATAATCTTCTTTATTCCATATTTCCTCTCTGGTTTGTGATGAGTAACTTTTCCACTGAAGTGTGGAATTCAGCTATAAAACTAACATGTATGTACCAAGCTTACATAAAAATTAATTATATATATTACACTGGCATTTTGTGTACTCATGTTCTTCTTCAATTAATTATAATTATTAGTGAATTTTAATTATTACAACTGATTAATACCAAAAAAGAATTAATGTGCTAGAGTTCAACTCTACAGACTGTTTAAGTTCTTTAATTGATTCCTACAAGATATTCAGCTGGAACTGAATAGAAGTCTTGTTTCTCATTTTTGCAAAATAAATATGTAATTTTTTCCCATGGAATATGAATTTTTTCACAGACAAAATAAGTGTAGTCACTATAACATACTGACTGCCGATGTTTCATCCAGGGCCTTAATGAACATAATCTCAAATTCCTACAAACTCCAAACTATGAGGGTTGGAACTTAAATAGTGGCAACTAGTTATTCACAACCAATACAAAATAATATAGTGGAGATAGCTTTCGGCCATTAAGGCCTTTGTCAGCAGAAGACACACATACACACACACACTCATGCAAGCGCAAATTGCACACACGTCTCCAGTCTCAGAGAGCTGAAAGCACACTCCGAGCAACAGCACCAGTATATGATGGGAGTGGTGACTGGGTGGGGGTAAGGAGGAGGCTGGGGCGGGCAGGAGGAGGGATAGTATTGTGGGAATGGTGGACAGTGAAGTGTTGCAGTTTGGACAGAGGGTATGAGAGAAGGTGTGGAGGAGGGGTGGGGCAAGGGGGGGGGAGGGGGGGGGGTAAGTAGCGGAAATAAAAGAAATTAAAAGACTGGGTGTGGCAGTGAAATGACAGCTGTGTAGTGCTGGAATGGGAACAGGGAGGGGGCTGGATGGGTGAGGACAGTGACTAATGAAGGTTGAGGCCAGGAGGGTTACGAGAATGTGGGATGTGTTGGTGGGAAGGATACATGTGGCACAGGCTGTGAAGCAGCCATTGAGATGAGGGGTATCATGTTTGGCAGCGTGTTCAGCTACAGGATGGTTCACTTGTTTTTTGGCCACAGTAATGCTGTGTATTGACGGTCTGCCGTGGGGGAATGTAATGCATTAGGATAACATCATCACAGTCGTAGACAAGAATCACCATAAGTTTCATCATACTGCGGCTCTGACGCACTTTCAACTTCCTCAGTGACCCATAATGATGCCTTTCATTGGATTGGTGTTTCAGTTTTGACTTGTATGGTGTGGCCCATGTCTCATCTAGCATTATGATATGGCATAAGAAATCCTCTCCTTTGTGCTCATAGTGCTTGCACTGCATCTGAGCAGCATTGTAACACATCCATTTCTGCATTTCCATCAAGTCATGCGGATGCAATGTTTCGCATGGCCAGGTGTTCCCTCAGGATGCAAATCACAGTCATATGCACTAATCTGGTTTCGTGGGTGAGCTCATAAATCTTATGGCATCAATCACTGTCCACTAACAAGGTAACTGCATGCACGTCCTCTTCAGAGATGCTAGGACAACATGCCCGATGCAAGTTTGCCACAGTTTGCCACCTTCATTGAAGGCTTTTCTCCAGCATGCCACTGTTCTGTAGGACAATGCCAGTTCCCCACACACCTCTTGAAGACAATGAAACACTGTAATGCTGTACGACCTCTGGCTCATTCAATCTTGATCCAAGTTCATTGTTTTGTTTTGAAGACATATTGACACTGTTACATTAGACCTCTCGCTCCCAAGTGACTGTGTGCATGCTGGTGATGTGGGACGGGCGAGACCATTTGCTTGGAAGTAAGGTAGGTATGTCAACAATGTGTGCTATTCCATTGCATAGTGTCTCCACAGCAGTGTTACTACTATTTCATTTCCAACCTACATATTTTCTTCAGTTGCTGCAGGTTGTACAAAATACAATGCACACAGATCAGCACCTACTAAAATTTCTAACTGACCCCAAAACATGTCCTTAGCTTGGCGACCATACAAACTAAAAGTCCAAACTGGAGTGATGGGACAATGTAGCTATATCTGTGTGTGTGTGTGTGTGTGTGTGTGTGTGTGTGTGTGTGTGTGTGTGTGTGTGTGTGTGCTGGAGAGCCACATTCAAGGTCTGATCCAGTCCCGGGAAGTATTCTGTCACAAGTGGGGCACTTTTGGGGTTCTTCTGTGAGAGGTTCTGGGTTTGAGGGGATGAGGAAGTGGCTCTGGTTATCTGCTTCTGTACCAGGTCGGGAGGGTAGTTGCGGGATGCGAAAGCTGTTTTCAGGTTGTTGGTGTAATGGGTGAGGGATTCAGGACTGGAGCAGATTCATTTGCCACGAAGGCCTAGGCTGTAGGGAAGGGACCATTTGATATGGAATGGGTGGCAGCTGTCATAATGGAGGTACTGTTGCTTGTTGGTGGGTTTGATGTGGACGGATGTGTGAAGCTGGCCATTGGACAGATGGAGGTCACACACACACATATCCATCCGCACATACACAGACACAAGCAGACATTTTGCTTGTGTCTGTGTATGTGCGGATGGATATGTGTGTGTGTGTGTGTGAGTGTGTGAGTGTACACCTGTCCTTTTTTCCCCCTAAGGGAAGTATTTCTGCTCCCGGGATTGGAATGACTCCTTACCCTCTCCCTTGAAACCCACATCCTTTCGTCTTTCCCTCTCCTTCCCTCTTTCCTGAAGAAGCAGCCGTCGGTTGTGATAGCTAGAAATTCTGTGTGTGTGTTTTATTTATTGTGGCTATCTACCGGCGCTTTCCCGCTTGGTAAGTCTTGGAATTTTTAAAACTTCCACATGGGAAAAATATATTAAAAACAAAGATTGCAAGACTTACCAAGCGGGAAAGCACCGGTAGATAGGCACAATGAATAAAACACACAAACACACACACAGAATTTAGAGCTTTCGCAACCGGCGGCTGCTTCGTCAGGAAAGAGGGAAGGAAAAGGAAAGATGAAAGGATGTGGGATTTAAGGGAGAGGGTAAGGAGTCATTCCAATCCCGGGAGCGGAAAGATTTACCTTAGGGGGAAAAAAGGATAAGTATATACATGCACACACACAATCCTTGGAGCGGAAAGACCTCCCCTAGGGGGAAAAAAGGACAGGCGTACACTTGCACACACACACATATCCAGCCGCACATACACAGGCACAAGCAGACATGTCTGCCATAATTTGAGAAAAAAAATTCTGAGAATGTATGTTTGGAGCACAGAATTGCATGGTAGTGAAACAGGGACTATGAGAAAACTGGAACAGAAGAGAACTGAGATGTGGTGCTACAGACAAATGTTGAAAATTAGGTGGACTGGTAAGGTAAGGATTGAGGAGGTTCTCCACAGAATCAGCAAGGAAAGGAATATACAGAAAACACTGACAAGAGTAAGGGATAGGATGAAAGGATATCTGTTAAGACATCAGGGAGTAACTTCCATGATCCTAGAAGGAGCTTTAGAGGTTAAAAATAGTAGAGGAAGGCGGAGATTGGAATACATACAGCAAATAACCAAGGTCATAAGTTGCAATTGCTCCTATGAGATCAAACAGTTGGCACAGGAGAGGAATTTGTGGCACACTGCAGCAAACCAGTCAGAGGACTGAGGACAAAAAAAATATCCAGTTACAATCCCATGAAATTTTGCACCCACAGTTTCATTTAGTTTATGATCTTTAATGTCTACTTCTGGGGCTAGAATGTTATTTTTGTTTGTGTGAAATTGAGTCAGTGTGAGATTAACTCTTAAACTGTTTGCTGTGAAGCAGCTATATACATACATGTTAAGCTACACTCTGTGATGCAGCTGGTAAAACTGAGTCTGTATTCCTATGTCTTTAGTAAATGTTATAGTTTTTTAACCATTTTTTAAAGTCAATTTACTATCACTAACAGTATGAAAACTGTTCCAAACCCACAAGGCTACAAGTCTAAATCACAGATAAATATGCCAAGTTTAAATTGATTCAGATTTCTAGTGTAGAAATACTCAATTGTGTAAACCTCTTAGGGAAATTGCTGACTATTGTATTGAGTGGCATTAGCACTTATTTTCAGCAAGAATTTAAATGAATGGACCATGAATTAACTGAACATTCCAAATTCAACAGAAATACTTACTCTGACCATTGCTCCAGATGAGATGATACCATTGTGAATTATTTGCAGAACTTCAAATAACGCCCTTTTATCCTAAAAGCATGAAAGTTAAGTAAGTTTCTGTCATTTTTAATTAGGAGTATATCCAAATTTTTCATTTTTTCCAACTGCAACCAGAAAACTTCAGATTTTGAGTCCTATAAGTAATTTGAAACATTTGCATTCAGGTAGAACATGACACTAATCAACTCATAAATGTATTGAATATGCATTGCATATTAAAAAGTGAGGCATTAGTTTCCTGCAGTGGCTTGTCAGACACTGAAAATGTGAATCCACCACAATGTCTATACCACTTTTAGTTAATGTTTTTTTCTCATTTCTTCTTTCCAACCTTTGTATATGTGTTAAGACCTATCATTAACATTTTGTTGGGTTTTTCATTGCATGGAAAAGGTCACATTTTTACAAATCTTGTCCTTCATGGGTAAACAGCTGGGCATATAGACCAAGCTTCATGCAACATATTTTAATTAGTTATTTTCATCTCATTGTGAATATATATGGTACGGTATGAACTGGCAGTCACCTATTGAGTGCTAAATCATGTCAGTTAGCATTCCAGCTTCACCTTTTGCTCAAAAACTTCATGAATCCTGTGATTTTTTCTCTAATCTTACTGGAAGTGCTCATACCATCACCTTCATTTTGAAACTCAGATTTTTGTGCCTTTTTACAATACCTGCTATCATTAACTTCCACCATGACCATTATGAGCCAATATTTTAAAAATTATATTACTGTAATTTTTCAGTCTTGTTTTTCTTTCAAACACCAAGTTTAAACCAGTTACATTGCTAATCTTGGTTTGTATTATTGTCTTTGTTCAGCTTGTAATCCTATGCAACACCTATCTTGAAACTTCCTGGCAGATTAAAACTGTGTGCCCGACCGAGACTCGAACTCGGGACCTTTGCCTTTCGCGGGCAAGTGCTCTACCATCTGAGCTACCGAAGCACGACTCACGGCCGGTACTCACAGCTTTACTTCTGCCAGTACCTCGTCTCCTACCTTCCAAACTTTACAGAAGCTCTCCTGCGAGTACCGGGCGTGAGACGTGCTTCGGTAGCACAGATCGTAGAGCACATGCCCGCGAAAGGCAAAGGTCCCGAGTTCGAGTCTCGGTCGGGCACACAGTTTTAATCTGCCAGGAAGTTTCATATCAGCGCACACTCCGCTGCAGAGTGAAAATCTCATTCTGGAAACATCCCCCAGGCTGTGGCTAAGCCATGTCTCCGCAATATCCTTTCTTTCAGGAGTGCTAGTTCTGCATGGTTCGCAGGAGAGCTTCTGTAAAGTTTGGAAGGTAGGAGATGAGGTACTGGCAGAAGTAAAGCTGTGAGTACCGGGTGTGAGTCGTGCCTCGGTAGCTCAGATGGTAGAGCACTTGCCCGCGAAAGGCAAAGGTCCCGAGTTCGAGTCTCGGTCGGGCACACAGTTTTAATCTGCCAGGAAGTTTCATATCAGCGTACACTCTGCTGCAGAGTGAAAATCTCATTCTGGAAACACCTATCTTGTTTACCATGGATGTTCATTGATATTAAATAACCTTTTCATTCTGAAACTGAGTCTTTCAATTTGTATAAGGATACAACAAATTGTTGATGAAGATTTTGGTGCCTAGCAAGGCAGCTGTTTTGTTTCAAACTGAAATCAGTTCCATTCCACTTTCATTATGGAATAGCCATTTCTGCAAATTACAGAGAAGCAACAGAAACAGTTCCAAAAGCAACACCTGCAGAAGCAGCAAACACTTTACCTTTTACAGAAAAAAGCAGAACAGCAAGAGGCACAGTGTTGGTAACAACAGCTGCAACATCAACAACTTCATATTAAACATATTGGTACATACACTGTTGTCCAATTCCTGATTTTAAGCCCATCAGTCCTCTCCCCAGTTATTCCCATTATTTAATAGTGTCTGCAATGCCAAAAATGACTATGTTGCACGTTTATAGTACCAACTCATTGTGTCTTAACTCACACTTGAGCTGTGAATATTTCCTTTTCCAGTATGGTCCAGATACCTTTTGACTTCTGTAGAAATTTTCTCCTCAGCCAGAATCTTCATCTATCACCTCAGAAGTACACATACAGATATTATCCCATTATTTTGACCAGTGAGTGAATGTATGTCAATATTTTTGCTTTTCCAGTTTATTACTCAGCCAGGCTAATCTTCTACATAAGGACAATTGAGATGCTAGCCATAAGTTAACAATTCCTTTTCATATACACCATCCTGAGAGGCAGTCAACCTACATGAGACATCATCATAAAAGACTGCCTTCCCCGGAAATGCCAGAATTGCAATTACATGTTGAAAGTCTCAACTGGAAGACTTGCCATTTGAGGAAGTGCTCAGATTAGCTCAAACACTAAAAATGGTGAAAGTTGCAGAAAATGTCATATCATAGGACAAATTTATCACATCATCTGTCCACTGACACAGACAGTTGCTGCACTGTGATTACCTCATCAGCACCCATATCTATCATGTGCTGAGTGTTTCAAACAATACAAAAGATGATATACACTGATGGAAAAAGAAATCACACCACCAAGACAGAGCTATGTGACATAAAGTTGGTAAGCATGTTCTGCATCTCAAAGATGATGTTTATTCAAATTTCTTTCCAGTCGCATCAGAGTGGCACTAGTAGTTCCGCTCTGAGGATGCAAATCAGGTTTGCTTTAAATACATGCTATAATGGTTGCGAGCATTAGTTACTTTTGAGATTGGACATGAGGAGTTGATGTTAGTCAAGACTTTTTTAAGGCGACTTTGATGCCACTATCAATACCTCACCAAGTTTTAACAAGGTCATGTAATAAGACTACAAGAAGCAATATTGCAGAAAAAATTGGCAGGTATGTAGTCACTGTATATGATTGCTGCCAGCAGTGGTTGTGACAATGTATGGTTGCAAGAAGACTGAGCTCTGGATGGCCATGTGGCACTACAGAGAGCAAAGACCATGCCTCTGGTGCATTGTGCTGCATTTGCAGCAGCAGTCTGATCAGCACTTGGCACCACAGCAACACAATGAACTGTTACAAATCAGATACTTCAAGGACAGCTCCAAACCAGACACCCTTTAGTGTGCATTCCACTGACCCCAAATCACTGCCATTAGTAACTTCACTCCTGTTAAGCAAGAGCTCATCAGAGGGCAGGCTGGAGGTATGTTGTGTTTTCTGATGAAAGCTGATTCTGCCTCCGTGCCAGTGCTTGGAAGAGGATAGTTGGTGGCCTGGACCAACTTGTCTGTGTGCTATTCGTACTTGGATTTATGGTCTAGCATGTGATTTCATATGACAGCAGGAGCACTCTTGTGGTTATCCCAAGCACCCTGACTGAAAATTTGTACATTAATCTGGTGATTTGACCTGTTGTGCTACCATTGATGACCAGGATTCCAGAGAGTGTTTCCCATCGAGAATAACGCTCACTCACATACCACTGTTATAACCCAACATGTCCTACAGAGGGTCAGCATCCTACCCTGGCCTGCTTGATCACTAGATCTGTCTCCAGTTCAGCACATATGGGACAACATCAGACAACAACTCTAGTGTCATCCACACTGTATTCACTGATCAAGTGCAATGTAATACATGTAATACCATCCCACAAACTGATATCCAGCACCTGTATAACACAATGCATTTACGTTTGTAAACTTGCATACAACATTGTGGCAGTTAAACAGTTATTAATGTATACCAGCATTCAACATTGGTAGCACCTTATCTCACACTTGCATTAACCTGTGACCATGCAATGTTAATCACTGAAATACAATACTTAGAGAAACGTTTTCTCAAAATTTTGTTACTCTGTATTAATTATATTATGGTGTTCAATTTTTTTTTTTTTTCAATCAATGTGACTGATTCGATAAAAATCTACTCACCAGCTGGTGGCAAGAGCAAACACAAACAAAAGTTAAGGAAATATGCAAGCTTTTAGAGCCAGTGGCTCCTCCTAGCAGAAGGGTTGAAGAGTGAGGAAGGGGCATTGAGGAAAAGAATTAGTGAGTTTTGCTTTTCCTCCCCCTTCCCCTTCCCCTTCAAGCCTTCTGCCAGAAGGAGCCATAGACTCCAAAAGCATGCACATTTTGGTAACTTTTGCGTATATTTGCTCTTGCCATTGCTTGTTGATTAGATTTTTATCCATATAGTTATATTATGTTTTCAAAAATTAATTATTTTGTTAATACAAAAGATAATAGTTTCTGCATCTCTAAGATTATTTTTTCTGTCTATAACTAACAAGGAGATATTTCTAAAGGTAAATAAACAATCTTGAAATTTGGCAGTTATTTAGAGGGGGTAAAATAATGCAATATGTAGTTTTTTATTTGAGCCCAGTTTCACTTTTAACAGGTAAAACACATCCCAGAAAATAATTTCCCATAATATCAGGTTTAGATGGAATATCTTCAAAATGATGACATATAAAAAATGTTTTTCGTATAAATGTTATGCAATTAATGTTCTTGAAAACTGTATAAATCAACTTTTGTAATAACATGAAATTTTGCAAAATACTGCACTACCATTAATTAATTGTGAAAAATGAAAACAGGAATTAAAGAAGCTTTAAATGTAAAGAAGCTTTAAATGCTATACATCCAAGAGTAATAATACTGGTTGCTGAAGTAACATTTCAATTAGCAGATTTTGATGTTGTCATGAGGAAATTTGGGTCTCCAAAAAGAAATCCTCAAATTCGCACTCCAAAATCACCATTGGTTCCTTTTCAAACTATGAAAAAGGTGGGTTGACAATGTTAAAAAATTGAATCGAAGACATAAAGTAACAATTTAACAAATAAAACAAATATAAGTAAAATTAATAATTAAATAATAATGAATTTTTAGACATTTAAATTAAGTGTGTTGAAAATACTCTGACTGCACACTGTGTATATCTTATTTTTGAAAAATGGTTTTCCGGAAACCAGCTTCATTACACCTAGATGTAGGTGACATGAAAATATCTTTATGTTATTATTAGAGTAGTAATTTTTTTTATTAATTAATCGTGGTGGGGTACTTTGCAGAATTTTATATCACTACAAAAGCTGATTGCACAGTTTTCAAGAATATAATTACATATAAACTGTTACATGAAAAACTTTTTTGTGTATCATCATTATGAAGTTATTTCCTCTAAATCTAATAGGCCAAATTACCTTTTTGCCTATGTTTTACCACTTAAAAGTGAAACTAGGCTGAAACAAAAAATTGCATATTGCATTATTACGTCCCTTCTACATACAGACCAAGACTTCATATGTTCAAGGAACCTCACCAGCAACATTTCTGTTAAAACTGATGTTTCCAAGTGTATTACTAGAACACATTTTATTCAATACAGCCTTCCTGATACATTATGTGATAAACTTAACATTCTTGTCCAGTTAAGTGAACTCTGCCATGTTCTTTACTGCACTAGGGTAACCAACATCATTTTCTGTAAATAACTTGGGTCTCTGCTACCTGTCGCTTTGCCACTGTGGTCCCACAAGTTCCCATCAGATCACCGAAGTTAAGTGGTTTTGAGCTAAACTTTGATGGGTGACACCTGGGTCTGCTGAGTATTATTAGCAAGTGGGATGCACTCAAACCTTGTGAGGCCAATTGAGGAGCTATTTTATTGAAAAGTAGCAGCTTCAATCATGCAAACCAACAATGGCTGTGAGCGCAATTTGCTGACCACATGTCCATATCCACATCCAGTGATGCATATGGGTTGAGAACAATGTGACAGTCATGAAACTTCCTAGCAGATTAAAATTGTGTGCCTGAACGAGACTCGAACTCAGGACCTTTGCCTTTCGCGGGCAAGTGTTCTACCATCTGAGCTACTAAAGCACGACTCATGCCCGGTACTCACAGCTTTACTTCTGCAAGTATCTCATCTCCTACCTTCCAAAATTTGGAAATTTGGAAGGTAGGAGACGAAATACTGGCAGAAGTAAAGCAGTGAGTACCGGGCGTGAGTCGTGTTTCAGTAGCTCAGATGGTAGAGCATATATATGATAAATCTTGGATGTATAACAAATACAAATGCTTTAGGGATGAACATTGATTGTCAGTTAACATGGAATAAAGACACAAAGGTACTGGTCAAACTTGTGCCACCAACACGTTATGCTCTTGGAGTACTACATCATTTTGTAAAATTCGATTTGTAGTGGTGACATAGTATTTGTAATACATTGATTTCTTAGCTATGGTATTGTTTTATAGGGACTGAAGGCACAAAAATTGGGCACAGTTTTTAAACTGCAGAGAAAAGCCTAATAATAATACCTAGAAGTTTTAATGGGGCTCAATGTAAAGAACTGTTTAAAAAACTGAGTATCCTTCAAGTCAGTACTTCATTCTGCCAATCTGTTGTGCATATCGGTGAAAACATGACTAAATATTTCACTAATAGTTCTATACATAATCATGGAACAAGAGTTAGTTTGAACTTACATTTTCTATTAGAGACCAAAAAAATGTATAATAAGTTGACCAAGGAAATGAAAAATATTTCAAAAATATGCCTGTTTTAAAAGGCAGCTAAAAATTTCTTCATAGGTAATGCATACTATATGATCAATGATTACTTAGAGGACTCAGAGTAATGGTTAATAATGAAAGGAGGTAACTGCAAAATGTTGTCACATTACTATTTTATCATTCTTCTGAGTTCAACATCTCACTCATCATGGGGGAAATGCTAACACAGTTTTTCAAGTGGATTGAGGGGAGGACATGAACACATGCAGAAGGATAAGGGCATTTTTATGAACCTGGATTGAGGTTTCTGAATGGACTGGTGTTAGAGCAAGGGGCATAGCAGAAAGTTCAGGTTCTGGGGACAGCAGTGGGTATTCTTGATGTGTGATGACTATCCTTGATGTGTGTAGTGATAAAAGGCAAAAATTTGTTTGCATGAAAGAACATTTGATATCAGGGACCAAACAAATGAGGCAATGCAGTTGTTAAGATGCTAACCTCATATCAAGGAATGTGGAGTTCTCCCTGTCCAGCCATCTTGGTTTAATTTTTCTGTGGTTTCCTAAATCATTTCTGGTAAATGCTAGGATAGTTCCATCATAAAGGTCATGGCCAAATGCTTGTCCTACTTTCATAAAGAATAGTTATCTATATTCTGTGTGTATGTATACTTTTGAGTTATTTATTTTCATTGTATTTTGGTGTCAAATCAAATATCATAGTAAGATGATTCCTGTCTGGATCAATAAGAAATATATTTCCATTACATAGTCATGAAGATTTTCTTGAAATATGTCTTTACCATAGGAAGATTACTATACATGATGGTTTTAACAATGGATCTCAATTAAAGATTCAAATGTCTACCTTGATAATTTTTAAAACCATTTAGAAATCACCATACGTCAGTGCAAGGCAGTATTTTTGATGCAGAATAGAGTGAACTGTGACTTTCAAAGCAATAACTGATAGTGAAAAATGATAGACAGTGAAGGTTTCTATTAAACAGTGGAAGTAAGGGTTGTGGCTTGTTTTGCTTTAATGGACAAGTCAAATGTTATTAGTTGAATCTGGTTACAACTGTCATTGTTGGGATTAAAGTAAGAGCAGAACATCATCATATTCTTCATATAGATGGGGTGGCAGTTGTCTTTATATTTTTGCTCCATTCCAGTCACTACTGAAGTGAACAATTGAATAACATCATCTAGATGTTTAGTATACATGTTTTGATAGAACTACAACTGCTGAACTATGAAATACCTCTAATGACCTCCTTGAATACCCTCCACATATCATCAGTCAATGGCAAAAGCTCAGGTGAAATTTTACACATGAATCGTCTTAGGAGAGTGCCTTGTGTCCTCTATCCTTAGAATCAGCACGTACCTTCTGCATTGTAGGCAAGTTTGGCCCCAGGGAACTGAACGTATCTATGGATATACCAAACAAACTGTCCTAAAACTGATTCAACTATTATAAACACTGAGCTGAAGTATTTTATATTTGCTGTCTTATTATATATCACTATCTTCATTTAATTAATAATCTCAGACAAAACAGAGTTAGCCTTGTACATTTGGAGGAAGCTGAATAAAATTGTTACCTCTTCTGTGTTCTCAGAATTTGGGCAGATGCCAAATTCATATCTGTTAGCCTCAAAAGCTGTGTTTCTCATGTAAAACTGTTCACAGTTATTCACAGTTCGAAAGTCCCAGTCAACTTAAATGTTATAAAATCATTCTCAGATCACTCATTTTCTGAAACTCTGCAAGAGTTTCTGTGATCAACACAACACATTACGGATGCAGCACTTTCTGCAAAGATGTATCCTTGAGATATACTCCTGCCAAGACATATAAATGTAGATGACATTCCAATCATGTGGTAAGATACATAGAATGGTACAAAACTGTTAACAAATGCTGTGTATTCAATATGAGAAATCTTCTAAAGTTCAAAATTCAAGTCAAAATCAGCTTTATCACTTATTTTACTTGTATACTATGCTTTCATGTCAGATGTACAAATAGTACATTCCATAAGGATTATTAGTACACACACTAAAGGAAAATTTCTCGATTCACAAGATGGGTACTAAAACAATTTATGTCAAATTCTCTATCTAACAGCAAGAGAGACACAAATGATGACTGATTAGAATCCACAGTTACTTCATTTATTAACAGAGAGGAAATTAGACTACCCAATGATAAGGCAGGAAAGTTGTCAAAGACCATCGGTCAAGGCAGATGTAGCAGGATGGAATGACAAAATTAACCACTAGTTTCTATTAACTCTGTGACATTCATAATAGATTCTGTGTTCTTCTATAACAATATGTTAGAAGTTATGCACAAACATAATATAAGTAACAGAGGTTCTCCCAGAAACCTGAAAATTAATTAAAAGTAATAAATACATCAATAACTTTTCTCTCAATTATCTGGATTCTAAGCTTAAAAGTTACTTTTACTACTGTTATAAAATTTTTTAATTGGATAGGTGAAAAATCTATTCACCAAGCAGCGGCAGAACACACACATAAAAGACTGTTATGATAGGCAAGCTTTCGGAGCCAGTGGATCCTTCTTCAAGCAGAAGTGTAGAAGGAGAAGGATGAAGGAAAAGGACTGGAGAGGTCTTGGAAAAGGGGTAGATTTCAGGAAAGTCACCCAGAACCATGGGTCATGGGAGACATCGTACAGGATGAGAAGTAAAGATTGAATTCCCCTTCAACCCTTCTGCCTGAAGCAGAAGCCACTGGCTCTGAAGCTTGCCAATAGCAACATCCTTTTATGTGTGTGTTCTGCTGCTGCTTGGCGAGTAGATTTTTCATCTATCCAATTAAATAATTTTATCAATAATTGATTGTTTTCATTGTTATATTTTAGTACAGTGAAGAATAATACAAGGGGCATTCAATAATAATGAAATAAATTTTTTTCTTGACCAGCTTCAGTTGAAAACATATGGGATTTGCAATGGGACATTACGAAATATTCCCATTTCAGCCCATAAAGCTTCATGAAGTTCTGACAGGTGGCAGTGCATATTCTTCAAAATGCTGTCTGTTATGTATAAAGCAGAGAGCTGTCATTGAGTTCCTCTTGGTGGAAAACAAAGCATTACAGGATTTCCATAGGCACTTACAGAATGTCTACAGAGACCTGACAGTGAACAAAAGCATGGTGAGTAGTTGAATGAGGTGTCTGTCATGATATATCTCTTGTGCCAGCTGCCACACACAGGTCTGACTCCTGCAATCTTGGAACAAGTGGACACTCTTGTTCAAGGTGATCAACAGATCACAATCAAACACCACATTGCTCAATTGAATGTCTCTGTTGGGAGTACTGACACTCATCTAGCGCTTGGGGCATTCGAAGATCTGTGGCCACTGGTTTACTTGCTGCCTAACAGGAGACCACAAAGAGCATCTGAGTAGCCCAATGAAGGACGCACTCTGTGGGAAGCAGTACATGGATGATGAGGAGGTTATTGATGCAGCAAGACATTGGCTCTGACAGCAACCAGTAGAGTGGTACCATGTGAGCATAGGGGCCCTACAAGTAAGGTGGCGCAAGACGATCAAATTTAATGGAGATTATGTTGAAAACTAATGTTTTGCAGCTAAAAGAGTTGGGAATAATATGGCGTACTGGAATACTGAACAAATCCAACCAGAATGTTGAACACCCCTTGTATTTACACTGAAATGTGCTTTGTGTTTTTATCATACAAGCTTTTACTCACATAAATTAACATTTCAGTAGCAGATAAATAGGCAAAACTGGAAAAGGACAAGTCTAATAAAGGTGTTGGACTGAGTGGAAAGACCAGCTGTACTCGTTTTAAGCTCAAATAAATCTCAATGCCCCCTTCTTTTCAGTAATAGACTGGTCTCATTTATACTAGTTGCTGTAGTACACAGAAGTAAATACTTATCTTTCTATGTTCTTTGCCTCATTATATACTCTGCTGCCAAAAACGTGAAGCACCTAGAAGTGAAGGAGCAAACAAATTAAAATGTCAGGGGGTGAGAGGATGTGTGATGTTATTTCAGTGTTTACAAACTCGAGTCATATTTACAAAAAAACTTGGAAGCATGAGCCCACTCATCAGAAAGACATTGCATTCCCTCTGACCTGACGCAAGTCCTGATACAGCTGGAAAGGGTGTTTTAGAGGTGTTTTATCCTCCCCTGAGGCAAGCTGACTTACAACAGTTGTACTGGTCTTTTATGTCCTGGATAAAGACACTGGGATGGAATTGACATCTAAACTAGTCCCAAATATGTTGTATTGGGAATAAATCTGGGGATCTTGTTGACCATGAGAATACTTCAACATGATGCAGACAATTCACAAGACATGTGCCATGTCTGCACAAGCACTGTCCCACTCCACTGTAATCCTGTTGCGTGAGACGTAACACATAAGAACGTATACCATTGCGCCATCAATGTTGTGTCAGTCATATCCAGCGATGACCTCAACTTCTACTTGATGGCTCCCTACATTATGACATTATGGTACCAGGAATTACACCACTGTGCCTCTCCAAAACATTGGAAGAATCAGACTTCTCTCTAGGTTGCTGCCATACTTGCCGAAGACGGACATTTCGGGTAGTGCAAAATAGCAATTCATCAATGAATACAATGCAACACCATTCCTCAGTAGTCTATGGTTTCATGTCCTGTCACCACTCCAAATGTTGTAGTATAAATGGCAGCCTACACACGAGATGGTAATTTCATAGTCTGGCTGCTGCTAATCTCTGATCAATAGTACAGTATGACACAGAATGTTCTCAGATGGCAGAGATTACAGTGTTCTTGGCATACAGTATGGTGATCCTCCCTTGTGGTGGCCAGATGCAGAACCTTGACAAGTATGCCTGCCCTTACATTCCCATGCAGTCCAGAGTCGAGGCATTATCACATCCAAATACCCTAAAAATCTGGATATTGCATGATTCAACTGGCCAACCAAATAGTGACACACCAAGACGTCCCTTTCAAACATTGTCAGGTGCTGATAACACTGTCCCACATAAGCACATACCATCTCAGTATCCTTCACAGTGATTGCTTAACATGTGACACTGTTCGCACCCCTTATATACCCTAGTAGGCCTGGTGCCAACAGTAAACATGGACAATTCTAATGCAATCTGGTTGCCATTCTATCTGTCACAGAGAACTGAAGCTCTAATCTCTATGTATCCATGGTGTGTACATGTATGAAGTGATATTGACATTTGACCACTTCACTTATTTTGTCAGGCACTCGTTTCCATAAAAAAAAAAAAAAAAAAAAAAAAATATATATATATATATATATATATATATATATATATATGGCGGAATAAATGAAAATTCAAGAAAACTTGCATCCACTAAAATATGCAGCATTTATCTTTCTCACTATTGCATCCCTAACACATATACAAACAAATAATTAAAAAATGCCACTTGAATATGTTACTTCCACTGTGTCAGAAGCCAGATAATTGTTCACCATTTTTTCAGATTCATGTGACTATGACTAAATTGTGCAGTAAAATGAAAGAAAAGTCTAAATAATGTGACTTATTTAAATAGACATGAAGAAAACAAAAATTGATATAGAAATGAAGTTAAACTGGCGACATGTCACTTTATACTGTTTCATGTAAATGACATTTGATGTTAGTCAAGGTACACTAATTTAAGAGAACATAACAGTTTCAAGAAAGACACAATCAATTTAAAGTTTTTTCTCAGAAAAGTCAACCCCAATTTAACAGACATCCTATACATTTACATTCACTTTCTTCAGTGTCAAGGCTCCAATACTGAGTAAATATATCATAAATTATGTTCACAAGTATGATTCGACTGTTTTTATGTGCACATTACTTTAGAATTACCTTTGCCTCGTAAGTTGATTGTGATATATATTTAGTTTACTCACCACATTCTATTCAGCTGTTTTCTCACTAACTGAACATCAAACTGATTAGAAGTTGATTGACTTATCTGTTATCTATATCTTTTTATCTCCTTTCCCTTTTGCACGAATCTTATCTGTTATATAGATAGGACAAGAACATCACATCCAGATAAAACATCCTGATGGTACTGTCATGTATTTATATTTGGTACATCTCCTTCAGTGTGCTCTCAATAACAGTCCTTTAATTAAGAGCTATAATGTAGTTCTAAAAGAGATATAATGTTACATATATCTTTAGGTACTATGGTAAAGTATTTGCAAGGCTAAAATCCATGATGTGACTTCTCAGGGTACCGAAAACATTACTTTGCATGTATAAACTATATTAAATTTTATAAGTGTTATACCTTTGCACATTTTAGTGGACATAATAATAAAGAAAAATAATACATATAGTAACAAAATTTTGGAACAGAAAACATATTATTAAATATTCTGCATATTGATAACAACTTGATGTTTAGGCATTTGACTCATTCTGCAGTTTCTAATATTCCTGGTAACAATTCTTCACCATTTCATGGTCTATGTATGAAACAGTATAATATGTAACTCCTCAATGATTTGTTGAAATGAGTCACTTTGTTCACTTGTACACTGCATGAATGCCATTTGGTGACTATTTAAAATGTCCCACACTATGCACATTCTTCAGAGTGCCCTTTAGTTCTGTTTCTGAGATAATCATGTGAGTGCTTTTGATTGATATTTTCACTCATGTAATAGACTAAAACTGCTTGTGACTTTCTGGGTGACATTGTATTAATCTTTCTGTGCATATGATAATTTCTTGAGTACTAGCTGACATTGCTAAGTTAGTTATTTTCATGTTTGATGGATCATTTTGTATGATATATTCTAATGATGTGGAACAAGTCATTTTATATTCACATCACAAATTAATTTGTAAATATGGCAACATGATGGACATTCATAAGATTGTTGGCTGACTGACTGACCAACTCATCGTCACCCAGGCCAAACCTCTCAGGCTAAAACTTGAAATTTGGAGAAAGTGTGGGTCTTATACTGTAGGTGTCAATTAAGAAGGAACTTTTGAAACTTCCAACTCCAACAGTAAGGGGTGTCTTTTTCTTAATGTTGCTATTAAGGCAATTTTGAAGCTAGACCTATGAAAATGGGTATCTGGTTTCCAAATTAGAAATACAGACAGGTGTGTTTCAGCATTTTTGGGAATTAAGCCCTATGAGAATGAAATGATGGGTGAAAGCTTTTTTTGAAGGAGATTTCTCTCCCTGTAAAACCAATTGTTTAGAAGGATTAGGGAAAATCCAGCCCTCCTCTTCAGACAACTCAGCCAGAAAGGGAGAGCAATAGAGGATGAAAATTTTTAAGAAAATATTTCATTACATTAAAAAAAAATTTTAAAGCTAAATTTATGAAAACTGGCATTTCACTTCTCAGTTAGATATTAAGAAAGATTTGTTAGGAGAGGAAAGTTGCTACACAAGTATCTCCACAAGAAACCAAAAGGTGTGATTAGCAAAAACTTTAGACTCCAGTTACCAGAACTGCATCTTGATCAGAAGTACATTCAGAAAAGACCACACTTATGTGGCCTTAATTAGTGAGAAAAGCTGAGAAGATATTGGAATTTGTGAAAAACAAAAAAGTTCAATTGAATAAAAATTTTAAAAAAATGTCTGCAGGCCATGCAGTCTACACAAGCTATACTTTTCTGATCTAGTAGAATTTGTTGAATGACAGGGTAGACTCATGCATGTTAGTTGGTATTATTTCTGCACTTTCTGGAACAAACCACATTTTGCATACTGGTGGATAGTACTTGTTGTTGGAGTAACCAAAATCTGATACTGTTCTTTTGCAGAACTGCAGGAGATGTTAAGATGCTTTGTGATTTCTCAGCTGCTGTGTTGTGTTCATGAGGTCCTATTTGATGCATAATATACAATACAATGTCATCCACTGATCCACTGAAGATCATTTTTGATGAAGAATTTTACCTTTTAGTTTCACATTTTATATTGTGTTAGGGTCAAGAGATTAAGTGAACAAAAAACATGACATTTCTGTCTTCCACCCCTACTCTCCCATCATCTTTTCTTACTCTATGTACTTGTGAACATCTGTTTTCAGCTATTCAAGGTGTAAAAAGTCATATGCAATTGTTGTGACAATCAGATACTACCATTGGTCTATACCTGAAGGACACAAAATGCTCAGAACATTCCAGATTAAAGTGGTCTACATCATCTTAGATTTTTAAAATGTTAGTGAACATTATAAGGGTATATTCATTAGAATTGTCATCATTATCATCATCATTTAAGACTGATTATGCCTTTCAGCGTTCAGTCTGGAACATAGTCCCGCTTATAAAATTCCCCCATGATCCCCTATTCAGTGCTAACATTGGTGCCTCTTCTGATGTTAAGCCTATTACTTCAAAATCATTCATAACCGAATCTAGGTACCTTCTCCTTGGTCTACCCCGACTCCTCCTACCCTCTACTGCTGAATCTCCTGGGTAACCTTCTTCTCCCATGCATGTAACATGACCCCATCATCTCAGCCTGTTCGCCCTGACTGCTACATCTACAGAATTCATTCCCAGTTTTTCTTTGATTTCCTTATTGTGGACACCCTCCTGCCATTGTTCCCATCTACTAGTACCTGCAATCATCCTAGCTACTTTCATATCCGTAACCTCAACCTTAATGATAAGGTAACCTCAATCCACCCAGCTTTCACTCCCAAAAGATTGAACAGTGGACAGATAACTTAGTCTTGGTACTGACTTCCTTCTTGCACAAGAGAGTAGATCGTAGATGAGCGCTCACTGCATTAGCTTTGGTACACCTCGCTACCCGTTCTTTCACTATGTTGCCATCCTGTGAGAATATGCATCCTAAATACTTGAAACTGTCCACCTGTTCTAACTTTGTTCCTCCTATTTGGCACTCAATTCTTAAATATCTCTTTCTCACTGACATTACTTTAGCTTTGGAGATGCTAATCTTCATATCATAGTCCTTACATTTCTGATCTAGCTCTGAAATATTACTTTGCAAACTTTCAATCGAATCTGCCATCACAACTAAGTCATCCGCATATGCAAGACTGCTTATTTTGTGTCCACGTATCTTAATCTCATCCAGCCAGTCTATTGTTTTCAACATATAACCCATAAATAATATGAACAGCAGTGGGGACAGCTTGCACCCTTGTCTTACCCCTGAAACTACCCTGAACCATGAACTCAATTTACCGTCAACTCTAACTGCTGCCTGACTATCCATGTAAAGACCTTTAATTGCTTGCAAAAGTTGGCTTCCTATTCCATAATCTCGTAGAACAGACAATAAATTCCACCAAGGAACCCGGTCATATGCCTTTTCTAGATCTATAAAGCATAGATACAATTCCCTGTTCCACTTATAACACTTCTCCATTATTTGCCGTAAGCTAAAGATCTGGTCCTGACAACCTCTAAGAGGCCTAAACCCACACTGACTTTCATCCAATTGGTCCTCAACTAATACTCGCACTTTCCTTTCAACAATACCTGAGAAGATTTTACCCACAACGCTGATTAAAGAGATACCTCTGTAGTTGTTACAATCTTTTATGTTTACATGTTTAAAGATTGGTGTGATTACCGCTTTTGTCCAGTCTGATGGAACCTGTCCCAACTCCCACGCCATTTCAATTATCCTGTGTAGCCATTTAAGACCCTAAATTCCACTGTATTTGATGAGTTCCGACTTAATTTCATCCACCCCAGCCTCTTCATTGCACTGAAATCTATTGACCATTTTCTCCACTTCCTCAAATGTCATCCTATTTCCATCATCATTCCTATCCCATTCTACCTCGAAATCTGAAACATTGCTGATCGTATTTTCACCTACATTGAGCAACTCTTCAAAATATTCCCTCCATCTGCCCAAGGCATCCACAGGATTCACCAGCAGGTTTCCTGACCTGTCCAAATTACTTGTCATAAAAACTATCCATCTTATCTTGATCTGTCCCTTCACAATACGAATAGACTGACGCAATCCTAATTTTCTTGCTAGACACTGTCAAATCTATCCACATCAGTCATTCGTTTACATACCTTATTGCAACTACGCTGGGTTCCATTTCTTTCCTGATGTAAAGCCCTACACCCCTTTGTACTATTCCTGCTTTGACTCCTGACATGTAGGCCTTGTATTCTCCCAGTTCCTCTTCTTTATCACTCCTTACCCAAATGTCACTAACAGCTAAAACGTCCAACCCCATCTTACTTGCAGCCTCTTCCAGTTCTACCTTCTTCCCAGAGTAGCCCCCATTGATATTAATTATTAATTAATAGAATTGATATTAATAGAATTGTCAAGAACATGAAATCACAGAACCACTGAATATCATTTTAAAGATTTAAATTAGCATAACCCTTGAACAGCCTCTCAGTTTGGCTTTCATTAAGGATTTTCCAAACAACACAAAAATTAAGTGCTGTGAGAGCTAAACAATGAAACTTATCCTCTTGGTATAACTTATGACTTCACCAAATCCTTTGATGGCATGGATCGCAAAATTCTCCATGCCAAACTTAAGTATTATAGCTCCAAAATCATTCCCGAGTCTTACCCACATAACAGATAGCAGAGGTTGTCACTGATAGACTGTTATAGGTGTGAAACTAACCTAAGAATGGGGTTCCTCAAGGAGCTGGTATTGGACTCACTCTTGCTCTTAACCAATGTAAATAATCTTCCAGTTACTTTAAAGGGCACTTCAGACTCTGTTCTTATTTCTCAGAATGCAAGCATACTATTGAAGGGTGAAATTCAACTTTAGGAGACACAAATAAGACAATAGTTGAACAGGCCTGTGAGTGGTTTCCAATTAACTGTTTAAATCTTAACCTCACAAAGACTGACATTATGCAATTTCGAATGAGCAATAATGATGGGTTAGCACCAAAAGTAGGCATTAATAATCATACATTAAATGAAGCACACTGTGTAAAATTTCGTCAGGTCAATTGAATTGCAAGTTAAAATGGAGTCAACAAACATAAACTGAGCAAGAAGCTTGTTTAGCATGCTTTGCTCTCTCACTGCATTGCCTTCAAGATTAGTATTGGCTTATTTTACATGTTTTCAATTCCTGTCGTCTTAAGCATTTGTCTTCTAGGGCAGTTCATCTAAAGTAAATGACATGTTTGTTCAGTGGAAATTGGCAGCAAGAATATTGTGTAAAGTAGATAAAAATATTTCTTGCGGGTGTATTTTTAAGGGTCTTCGAATTCTTACCCTCAGTTACCGATGTGTTTACCCCTTAATGTATTTCAGCTGAATTGTGATTTACACAAACTTTATATATGATCAAAAATAACTTTCATGTAGATTTTGCCAGCTTTCCACTGTTCAGAATGGAGTTATGTAGTATGGTGCAAAGATATTAAACAAACTCCCACCTAATATAAAAAGAAAGAAATTGAGATTTCCTCCCAATTCAAAAGTAAGTAAAAAAATATATACACCTTGTTAGCCTCTCCATCTAAAAATTATTTGAATATCTAGATCCAGATACTGAAAACTTTATGTTAGGTACATGTCAAGTAATAGTGTTTGTAATAATCTAGCATTAAAGGTATTTATTTATTGTAAATAAGACTCAGTATTTACAGACATAGGTAATCATTTTCCTTGATAAAATACCAATGTTATTAAGTAAGTATTAAGCTGCCAACTGCAGATGAACAGCAGACATTTAGAAAATCTGAAGAAACAGAAACTCTTTTCACAATCATTAGATTTCTTAGTAATTTACTTAAATAAATTAAGCTGGTATAACCATTAATAGCATTAAGCTGTATAGTGATAGTTTATTGTTAATGTAGAAAAAGATTAAGGTCTTTGATTTGATTGTCTTTATATCTTAACCCATTCCACATCCCTGAAGGGACACATAGATGGGTTTTAGGAAATATGACGACTGAATGAATAAAGAGGTTTCCAGATGAATGGCGTGGTACATTAAATTATTCACCCAAGGATCATTTTACAAATGTTACACACACTAGCTTCTTACCTGTGATTTTGGCTCTATATGCATATGAAATATATGTAAATAATTAAGTAGTAAAAAGCCCACTCATCGAATTGCAAATGTTCTAAGTTGTCACCAAACACAGACAAAAGAGAAAGAAAACTAGATTTGGGATAAATCATTTGTTGAGCTACAGTACAAATACACACAACACACACACATACATGCGTGAACACACATGGACACCTGTGGCCCTGTTGGCTTGACTGACAATGCTGGAATTGCATTTTGGCATGTGGACAAGTGTGGAGTGGGGGTTGTGCCAGGTTGTCAGGTTGGGCAGGTAAAGGGAGGCAGGAAGGGGGACTGAGTTGGGTTGCTAGCAGCTCACAGGGAGGCAGCAGGTTTACTGGCTAGGAATGCAGGAGGGAGGGATAGCAGATGCATTTGGTAGGCGTGTGATGAAGTGGGATGAGAAATGGTGTGGTGCAGCATGGTATGAAGCTGACATGGAGACATGGATTGAGAAGAGGTGACAGCGCAGAGGAAGTGGAAACTGCTGGGTGAAAGATGTGTGGACAGATTGAGGCCAGGAAAGTTATAACAATGAAGGACGTGTTGCAAGGATAACTCCGAAATGTGTTGTTCAAAAAATCATCTGGTGGTGGCGGGAAGATCCAGATGTCCTGGGTTGTGAAGCAGCCATTGAAACTGAGCACATTGTGTTCAGCTGCATTTTGTGCCACTGATGGTCAACTTGGTTCTTAGCTACAGTTTGATGATAGCCAGTCACTCTGGGGACAGCTGTTGATAGCCATTCTGGCATAAAAAGCTGTGCAGTGATTGCAGCACAATTGGTATATGACATGGCTGCTTTCACAGGTTGTCCTACATTAGGCTTCTGAATGAAGAGAATATTGATAACTACAGAACACAAATAAAGATGACAAATTGTAATTACATTCTGCTGGAAAGTAATCATATTGAAAAAGCATTTACATTATTCATTAGTGCATTGTCAGATGTATTTAAAACTTGCTGCCATAAAGTAATGAGAAAAAATAAGGGAACTATGAGGAAACATGGTGTCATATCAGTGCATAACTGGTTCACACCTGACCTACAATGGCTCAGAACTCTGTAAATTATTTCCTATGACAAATCAAAAAATAGTGAAGCCGAAAAAGCAAACTACATAAGTTTGAGGAAGAAATACAAGACAGAAATTAGGTTAAGCAAGTGCAAGGCAAATGATGATTATATTAATAAGTCCCAAAATAAATGCAAAGCAGCCTGGACTGTTATCAAGACTCATCTGGGTAGAAATAAAGATGTTAACAAAAATAATTCATGTGATGCTTGTATCACACCGCATGATTTCCACACCTTCTTCATTAATGCTGCCAGTATGAATAACAGTGCTGCAAATGAACATATCCATAAATGTGACAACAACCATATCTCAAATAATAGAAATTCATTTCTACAAAATTTTGAGGATATGGTTCCTGTGTTTAAATGGAAAGAAGTAAAAGTAACAGATATTAAAACTGCAAGAGCAAAATTAAGTTACTCAGAATCAGAAGACATTTATGGTCTCTCCAATTCTGTAATAAAAAAAAATAGCAGATGTAATAGCACATCCACTCTGTTCTCTTATGAACCGGATGTTTGTCAGTGGCTGTTTCCCTTCATCCTTAATAATGGCAGTCATTACTTCACTGCACAAGAAAGGTGACAAGTCTTGTCCTAATAATTACTGTCCAATCTCCCTTGTACCAATCATATTAAAAGTAGTGGAATATTGCATACAGCTCCAAATCAGTCAACATTGGTCTGTGAATAATATTCTTAGTGACTCTCAGTATGGCTTCAGGTCCGGCCTGCCAATGGCAAAAGCAGTTGAAGTTGTTGTTTCATATATATTGTCATCATTCGAATCAGGATTATCAGTTAATGCCACTCTTGTGGACCTCAGCAAGGCATTTGACTCCGTCAGTCACAGGATACTACTAGAAAAACTGTACTGCTATGGTATTAGAGGCTCAGAACTATCTCTGATCAGATCTTATCTGAGTGACAGAAAACATATTGTGCATTTTAACAATATGAGGTCAGATGTCTTGGATATTATGCAGAGTGTACCACAAGGCTCTGTGTTTGGACCTTTACTTTTAATAATTTATGTAAATGACTTGCCCAGTACCATGTTATGTAAATCCACACTCTATGCAGATGATACAACTTTTCTTACAGCAGGGAAAGATTTAGGAAAATTAAACGAGGAAAGTGAGGCTCATCTCAGAGCAGCCATCAAGTGGTTCCAACTCAATGACTTGCATATAAATCATGATAAAACTGTAAATATTCTCTTTAGCTTGTGTGTTAAGAGCGATAAGATTGATTGTGTCTCAGCGAAACTACTTGGGATCCATCTTGACTCAAAATTAATGTGGAAGAGTCATACTGATTATATTTGTACTAAGTTAGCACGTGTGACATATTTGTTAGGTAAACTAACGTCATGTGTTAGTGGTAAGTTATTACTCAATGCATACTATGCCTTTTCCCACACGCATTTAACATATGCCACTTTGTTGTGGGGAAACTCACCCGGAGCAAAACAAGTTTTCATTTGGCAAAAGAAGGCAGTCAGATGCATCCATGGAGCCAGAAATAATGAGTCTTGTAGACCATATTTCAAAAATCTAAAAATACTAACAGTTACAGTCCTCTTTATACTAAGTTGTTTGATACACCCAAAAGAAAACCAATACAGTCACAAACTATGACAATCTAACCATCACAATGACACACGTATAAAACTGCAAATTGATGTCCCATTTGCTAGACTAAAGAAAACTCAAGATAGTTACAGGTACATGGGAGTAAAACTATTGTACATGTTGCCAATAGAGGCACATAATGTGTCACTGAATGAGTTTAAAAGTGTCACAAAGAAATGGCTTGGAGAAAAAGTTTTTATACAATAGAAGAGTTTATAAGGTGCACAAAAGATGATCTTTAGTACTGGTACTAATATAGTTTCACTTAGATTAAACTTATAGATGTAAATATAATATAAATACCTTGTGCAGCATCAAGGACAAATTTTTGTATCATATTAGACAATAATGCTCTACGGTATATTACACCATTTCTATTAGTTATGTAAACTGTATATGTACACAAATGACATCAATTCCATTTTTAATGCCTGAAGATGGATAATAAAATAAATAAATAAAGACCTCTGATGAGACAGGATAAGCACATGACAGGGCTGGCATAGGAAGTGCTGGGCGAGGTGATAGGGCAGGATATGATCCCTATGACAAAGAGCTTGGAGTTAGTGTGGCATAGGGATGGACCAGGATGTTATGTAACTTGGGTGGGTGACAGAATGCTATTTTAGGAAAGGTCAGAATGATTTTGTGTAAGATGTCCCTCTTTTCCAGGCATTACGATAGATAATCAAAGCCCTGTAGAAGGATATCGTTCCTTTTGCAGGGGGATATTTAGTGGTTAGGTGGGCACTTCTTTGTAGCTGATATTGGGGCTAGTGGGATGATTAGGGATGTGTGAGGATATGGCAATGGAAATTTGTTTGTGGACAAGTCTTTTTTTTTGTTTGGGGGGGGGGGGGGAGGGGGGGGGGGGTGTACTGCCTCCATGAAGACCCCCAGAGACCTTCAGAATATTGGAAAAGAGAGCTTTTGTCACTACAGATACACCAGTCACTGTTGGCCAGGTTATGTGGCTGTATGGCAGCAGTTTTTTGGTGTGGAAGGGATGAAAGCTGCTGAACTTCAGGTACTGTTGGTGGTTAGGAGGTTTTATATGGACAGAGGTGTGGGTGCAGCAACCTGAGTGTTAGAGATCAATGTCGAGGAAGGTGGCATGTTGGGTTGAGAGAATCCAAGTGAAGTGGATGGAAAGAAAGATGTTGAGGCTGTAGTGGAATGATGATTGGGTAGCTTGGCCCTGCGTTCAGATGATGAAGATCAGTGAACCTGAACCAGACAAGCAGTTTGCAGTTTTTGGAGGGAAGGTTTCCTCTTGAGGGCCCACAGAAAGATTGACATAGGAGGCTACAATGCAGGTGCTCATGGCTATCATGGATGAGCTGTGGATTTGTCTATATATCTTCTGCTCAGAGGAGAAGTATTTGTGACTCAAGATATAACTGTAAGGTGTATGAGGAGTGGGATAGTATGTTTGGGGTAAGGAGGGTATTAGTAGAGGTAGTATTTGATAGAGGTAAGGCCATTGGCATAAGAAATGTTGGTGTGTGGGGAAGTGGCATCAATAGAGTCGAGTAGGGATCCATTAGGTAAAGGGGTAGGAATGATGGAAAGTTGGTGAAGGAAGCAGTTGGTATCTTTAATGTGAGGGGCTAGGTTCTGGGCAATTGATTGGAGTTGTTGGTCAACAAGAGCAGAAACTCTTTCAATAGGAGCACAATAACCAGCTACAGTGAAGCACCCATGGTTGCTGGGTTTGTGGATCTTGGGGAGCCTGTGGAAGGTAGGCGTGCAAGGTGTCATTGGGATGATGAGTGAGCGGGGTGATGAGTGAGTTGGTCTCAGGAGAGATGTTCTGGGATGGGTCTAAGGATTTAAGTAGGGATTTACGGTTATGGTGGACTTCTGGGGTGCAATCAATTTGGTAGCACTTGTATGTGAAGGAGTCAGACAATTGGGGGAAGCCCTTCTCTCAGGTAGTTACTACGATTTCATCATGACAATGGTAGAGCCTTTGTTGTCATGGAGGATGATTAGGTCAGGATCCATCTTGAGGTTGTGAACAATCATCCTTCCTTCTTCTGAGTATTCTTAGGAAGAGACCTGGAAAAGGATGGTGGGCCAAGCTGGACGTAAGAAATTCCTGGAAGGGGACAGAAGGTCATGGTTGGATGGTCATGTGAATTAGAAGAGGCAATGTTCAATGCTCAGATTAAGATGAGTTTGGTTGGAAGGATTGATAGCAAAGAAGTGTTTCTACTGTATGGATTGGGAGAAGAAGAGTAGGTCATTGAGAAGTCCAACATGTTTAAACTTGGGGCTGATACCTTTGGATAAGACTGAAACATCTGTGGGATTGAGGCCTTTTATGGAAAGATTAGCAACAGTGTTTTGGCTTTTTCTGGGCTCTGGATTTCATGGATATTCAAGGCAAGTTTTCAAGAAGCAACAAATTGAAAAGCTCAGATAGGTTGAGTTTGAATGCTATGAGGTGTTGATGAGGGGGTTCACTGTGGGTAGGATGGGTGTTGATAGGTAGTGGTGCTCGAACGCAGGAGCACCTTCAGCAGGTTGGACAATTTGTAGAAGTGGCACCGGGGATTCTCTTCCAGTTGTTGAAGGATAAGGGTTTCAATTTTGGAGATGTAGTTGGTATATTTAGTTAGGATAGCACAGTGGTGGTGGTTAGTGTTTAACGTCCCGTCGACAACGAGGTCATTAGAGACGGAGCACAAGCTAGGGTTAGGGAAGGACTGGGAAGGAAATTGGGCCATGCCCTTTCAAAGGAACCATCCCAGCATTTTCCTGAAACGATTTAGGGAAATCACGGAAAACATAAATCAGGATGGCCGGAGACGGGATTGAACTGTCGTCCTCCCGAATGCGAGTCCAGTGTGCTAACCACTGCACCACCTCGCTCGGTAGGATAGCACAGTAACAATATGTTGCAGATACAACAAAAATGGTTCTGGAATACATGTGTCATGGAGTTGCATTTCTGCAATACCATGTATGTGAGGGACTGGCAGAATGTAAAAAGCTTAACAATGTTGTGAAAGGAAGTGCGATCCAGAAATGAGAATTTTTAATGTTAGGTTCTTGGGGGAGGGAAGGGGTGGATTTCAAGTCTTAGGCAGAATTTATGAAATAGGATGAGGGACTGGTTTCTAGCTAAGGAATTGAATATTTTTATGAACTGGTGCAGACAAATGGAGCAGGGGTCTATTTGGGGTGGTTGGTTGCTAGGAGAGTGGTTTAACTGTGGTCCAATGGCTGTGCACTTCCTAGAATAACATGCAATGAAATCAAAACAGATGGGACCATTGCTGCTGGCTGTCACAAAAGCCATACGCAAGTACTCTGGTCAGGGCCAGTGAAGAAACTGCATAAGAAAAGGAAGGAGGAAAGTGCATTAAAACATGTGGATGGACAATACAGGAGAGGCAAAGTAGATGTAAATTATGGTGATTGTTGGACAAGGTTTATGATGGAAGGGAACCACTAGTTCATATAAATATAACAGAAAAGTTCTGGTAGAACATAAATAATTTAGAAGCAAAGACACAACCAGTTATTGAATAGCACAAGCATTGATTCATTGAGAGGGACATACAAATGAGGAAGAAAACTCATCAGCATGTGGACTAGCATGGAAAGGGGGTTGTTATCAGATGGGGCAGGTAGTGGGTGGCAGGAAAGGAGATTGGGGTGGGAAGCTAGCAGCTCAGAGCAAGACAGCAGTTTTGCTGACTAGGAATGCAGGATTGAGGGATGGCAGGTCCACAGGCTAGGCATATCATGAAAAGGTACCAGAGGCAGTGAGATGAGGTATGCAATGAAGGAATGAAGGTGATGTAGAGACTTGGATCGGGAGGTGGTGACAGGACAGATTTATTGGAAACTGTTGGGTGGAGAGTGTGGCGACAGTGAGTAAATTAAAATTGAGGCCACAAGGGTTATGGGAGAGAGGGATGTGTTACAAGAATAACACCAATTAGAATTGTTCAGAAAAGCTAGTGGTGGTTAGAAGGGTCCAGGTGGCCATGGTTGTGAAGCAGCCATTGAAACTGAACATGTTGTGCTCAGCTGTATGTTGTGTCACTGGTGGTCAGTTTTGTTCTTGGCCACAATTTCCTGGTTGTCATTTATTGTGGTGGACAGCTGGTTGGTTGTCATATCAACATAAAAAATTGTGCAGTGATTGCAGCAGAGTTGGTACAGTATGTGGGTGCTTTCATAGGTGATACTGTTGTGATGGGGTAGGATAAGTCTGTGACAGTGAAACGTTTATTTTGTCCATCCTAGAAGCTTCTGTGACACTGCACAAAGTCATACTCACAGCTGCAGCTAGAATCCACATATTCTTTCTGATGTACCATGGTGTACTAGTTTAATTGGAAATGTTTCTGGTGTACCAGGATTAATTACATTGCTGGTGTACCAGAATTAATTAACTACTGTGCCACACTATTCAGTCATATACAGTAAGGGTCGCCAGCCTCACTTTAACCTGCAAGTCAGTGTTAAATTCTCACAATTCTAAAGACAATAATTACAAAAATCTTTTGCTAACTAACTACTTTCAGGTAGGACTCCAAGATCTGATCACTGCATTGGAAAGGCTTATCACTAACAATTCAATAAATCACCATCAACTGGCTATTGAAAATTGGCATTGGCAATTATCCTACCAACCAAATAGAGACACAGTTCAATGTCAACAGGTAAAAGGTTACTAAAAAACTATCACTTTCAGGTCTGCACAGAAAATGGTAAAATATTTGACAAGAATTAACCCTAGTTCAGTCCATCTTGTCCACTAAAACCCTACTGCCTAGCTAGCTACTGGCCCCACAAAATGTTTTGAGGTCTCCCTTTGTAACATCTGAACACACAGGACTTTCCAAGAAAACAGAATGCCGCCTATGCGGAAACCAACACCTGCGTCAGGGAATGCTCTTTGATTTCACTCAATCTTTCATATGACACTCCATCGCTGCGTAGATCATTGAAGATCACCTACTCTTGACTGCAGAGGTTCACACTTTGGCACTTTAACTTCATGAGGCCTCCTGTCAGACTTCTTCAATTTTGTGAGCTTCCTCTTGCACCATAAAGGTGTTTAAAATACAGTCCTCTCAGCCCCAGCCAGAAAACAGCAGCAAAAAGTTGATATTTTCACTGCGCATTCCTGGATTGTGCTTACAGCATTCCTGTAATGTGCTGCCTCCTGTTAGAATGTTCAGAGAGTTTCAGCAGTGACCAACATGAGGACATTTCTCTCCCTGTAAAACCAACTGTTTAGAAGGATTAGGAAAAATCCAGCCCTCCTCTTCAGGCTTCTGTTACACACAATTACTGAGCTATCTATGTAGTATAATTCATTTATTTGGTTTAGGAAGGTTCAATTTTATTTACAAGGTAATTTTAATTTTAATATCCCACTGACATCAAAATGAATATACAAAGACCAGTGACTCATACTGAAAAGAATGGAAGAATAAAATATGCAATAGACAGTGGTGTTCATGGCACCATGATTTACATGGCAGGGGATATTTCCAATTTTACCATACATGGGGGTTTCCTCCCATTCACTTGTCTACACAGTGCATGAAGAATGTATTGTAATCTCACATCTGGATGTTCTCTGGACTAATCATGTGATTTATTCATGACTGATGTGCCTGCTTGAGATATGAGTATAGTAGCATCTGTCTATTGCTATTAAGTTCTCCTTTGACAGACTGTGATACCCTTTTGGCCAAGTGATTGATGTGGGCCTCACCTGTGAGACGTTCCAACCACTTTTAATTCAAATTGTGCAAATTTCATTTTTCCTCATTTATAGTACTGGAAAATGCACATGATCAGTAACTCTTATGAATTATGCATAATTTACTCTATGTTTCAGTATAGTCTGTAGCATGATAATAATGATTTTTGTGATCTAAATTGATGACTACAAAGATATGACTGCTTAAACATTAATGAGTAATCTTGTCTTTGGGGTTCCTTTGCAGTGGTACATGAGGAATTGTTGTATACCCTTAGATTCCTCATCTGTCTTCAAGTGTCTGCCAGTTCTTGGTTTTTAGTATTTGTGTGATACTCTCCCATGGGACAAACAAAGCTATCACCATCCATACAGACTTTTCTTCCTGTACGTTCAATATCCTCTATTAAAGTTGTTTGGGATGGATCCCTAACACTTGAAAAAATTCTGTGTATTTTGTAAATAATCTTGTTTGTAGACTTTTTGCATTTTCTCTGTATCCTACCCCTGGGTTGTCCACCACTTGATACTGAGTCTTTGTGATCTGGCCATTGCATACTCTCACAATCTGATATGCAAAGGTAGTTCAATGTCTAGACTGATTTCAGTTGTGGGTCATTGGTATCGTAATCATAAGATTCTCCTTTTTTTTATGAAGTGCACTACTTGACATTTCTGAATATTTAATGCAAATTGGTGATCTTTGCACCTTCCTTAAATACTGTTAAGATGTGCCAAAATATTTGTAAAGTTTCTTTTCAGGTAGTAAATACTTCATTATGGAACTCATTATAAAAACTAACAAACCTGAATGGAATAGAGGGAGAGTGGTTAGCACACTGGACTCACATTTGGGAGGATTATTGTTCAAATCACCATCCAGCCATCCTGATTTTAGTTCTTGATGATTTTTCTAAATCACTCTAGGCAAATGGCAGGATGGTTCCTCTGAAATGACATGCCCAATTTCTTTCCCCATCCTTAAAAAATGATAATATCTCTAAGGAGTTCATTGCTAACAGAATGTTAAACCCGAATCTTCAGTATTTTCAACTTCAATGAACTCAAAATAAAGATTACCATCATTCTAAGGAATTCCCTTTTATCCATTTGAATATAATAAACATATCACGACTATTTTAAAAAGATGTATAATAAATGAAACATATAATTGACACTTTCCTGTTTTTATAATACAACATCAGTATGAATAAAAATGTAAATGTCCATTTGTTCAGAATCTTAAATGTTCAAAGTTCATCGTCAACTGCTTCAAAATTTTCATACAACATTGCATTCAAATGTGCACGTATTTTTGTATGCCTACTAGTGCACCACATATAATATATAAATATATAGGTAATGATTAAAGAGGAAATCAACAGAAATTTAAGTGTTCATTTGAACAGCACAGTGAATCTCTTAAAGTTCTTTACTGATTGCTTTGGAATTTTGACACAACATTGCATTTGAATACACACATCTTTTTATATACCTATTGGAGTAACATTATCTCATACACACACCGGTGCAAATGTGACCAAAAAACAAAAATTGAGTTACAGCCACTATCTTGTAAGGTTTTTCTGTGGCTGTCTAATGGTATACCATTTAGACTGTAAATATGACTCTTAAGACATTTAAAATGAGGTCAGAAAATTGCTTACAGGTGTGAGGGTGGCCATGCCTGCACTGTATCAGGTAGCAAACCCAGCTATATCGTAATTGCTTGCAAAAGAGCCAAAGCGTTAAGGAATTGTGGACACCAATAAAGGGTATGAATGCAGAACCGGACATATCATCTTACCCCACTTTACTCTTTATAAAAGTTGCAGTTTTGGGAATCCTGTGACTCAAATGTTAAAATTGGCAGTATTGGAAAGAATCTCATATGATTTTGCTTCTAGTGCTCACTTGCAAAAAAGTAAAGTACAAGTAGGCATTCTTTTATGGTAAACTTATCAAATGGAATGCTTGTTTCATTGTTGAATTTAGAAGTACTTTGTGGTTTCAATAATGAAGAAGCAACTTCCACTATTGAAGAATGTCAACAAGCCTGATGAAAATGGTGCTGAGAAAGGGAAGAGGCCACAAGAAACTTTAGTTCCTGGATGATAAGAAGAAATATACAGCAATGGAGGTGGGAAAAAAAGGGAGAAGAAGAAGAAGAAGAAGAAGAAGAAGAAGAAGAAGAAGAAGAAGAGTGAGGAAGACCACATATTATAGTAATATTGAAATATTTATAAGTTACAAGTTCAATATTGTTGGAATTAATAACCTAAAAGCATAACTTCGTATTACCCTCTTCATTGCCAAGTAGCCTCTGCAAATCAAAAATATAATTCTCCCTTTGAACTCATTTCATGTTTATTCAACTTACTTGAAAACAGAAACACTGAATTTCTGATTGCTTCAACATACAACTACTATCAGTTGGGTTTTAATGCTGATACCCGGCATAGAGCACCTGTAAGCTCCTTCCTGTTGAGTTTCAGTTAATTTTATTTTTCATCTATTTTTAGGTACTAAAACTGCAAACATCCTACTGAAAAGCTGAAATGTGTGGAACTCATCCTGCAGGACATACATCGGATCCATGAAAAGTTTTATGAAGAAAGTAACTGAGATGGGCAGAGCAATTATATTTGGCAGCATCACATTATGTTGTCTCCTCAAAAATAAGCTTAGAGAGGACAAAGTGTCAAGAATGTAACTAATTACAAACTTCGTAATCCAAAGAAACTTGAACGAGTTTCTGAAAACATAAGGGCATGCAGAGTGGCTTTTATGGGGTTCAAACTTAACAAAATCTGTCAGATTACGATGCACCATCACTCGCCTGCAATCATGGAGGAAGGGGAGGTGACAGAAGAACAAAGCTGTACGATGATAGATAAACTGCAGTTGTCAGACACACTGAATTAAAAGTCATTATTCTACAAAAAATGCTTCATCAGAAATATCTGAGCAGTGAATTAGATGTGAAAGTAATGTGGGAAATGTTCTATGAGAAACATCCCAATGATGATCTAATGTATGACTACTACTGGATAGTATTTCAGCAATAATTTTAATATTGGCTTTTGAACACCTTGCTGACACATGCTCATCCCTGAAAAGAAGGATTTCCTTGTATAATTGAACAATTGAATAGAAAAATTTAGAACATAGGGCTCACAGCTTACAAGACTGAAGGAAGACATCAACAGTCAACTTATTTTACCTGATGACTGCGAGAAGAATTTAGTCCTTCCAAAAGTGCAGATTTGGTGGCCTTCTAAAAGCCCAGATTTGCCAAATTCCTCAATGAACACTCAGATTGTAAGAAAATGTGACCTTGTACTTTCAGCTTGAGAATGAGTTTGCAAAGAGGACATATCAGATTGCTTCACCTCTTCATCATCAGCTGCTTAATGCTGATTTCAATGTCAACAAACTGCACCACTTTTCAGATGGATTTTGTGGGCAAAATAAGAATACAACAATGATTGGGATGTTAACATAGTGATTCCTCTTTGATGATCCAGTCACATAGAAAGGATGGAAATCTGGTTTCCAATCATTGGTCATTCATTTACAGCTCCCAACAGAATTTTCAGAAACAGCGAGAGAAAATTTTCCAGACTGAGAGTAATCAAAAATCCTACAAACTACATCAACATAATGGAGAAATTTACCACAGTAATGCCCTAGGGGTTGGATGACTGCAAAGTCAGAGACTAGAAGAAGTTCACCAATGACATCATCAAAGCTGTTGCATATTTGCACATCCAGTGTCAAGAGCGAGAGAGAGAGAAAAAAAAAAAAAGACATGAAGACAGCAAACAGAAAGTCATGCTCTGTGCAGGGAGAACCAGTCTTCACTTTTGAGAATGGAGACCTGCAATCTCTTTTGAATAGAATAAACATTTCGGGAAATAAATTTTTCCTAAGGAGATTCCAAAAAGGATCCCACTGGGAGAAAGCTAAAATTATGGACTATTTTGGAAATTTGTGGTAAGTTCCTATGGGAGCAAATTGCTAAGGTCATACACTGCTTAATCTAACTTAAACTAACTTATACTAGCTAAGGACAACACACTCACCCATGCCCAAGGGAAGACTCAAACCTCCGGCAGGGGGAGCCATGCAAACCATGACAAGGCACTTCACACCGCGCGTCTACCCTGCACGGCATTATGGACATCCAACAGCAACTAGCACTTCAATAGGAACAAACATCATGCAAGGAGGAAAGTTAAAATTCTACACTGAAGTTTATGAGCAGTAGGGGCTTGTGGAAATGGGCAACATTGAAGAACATGATTTGGAGCATTTGGATAATGACAATTCCCCAAATGTAGTTCAAGTCATTTTACCTTGTGATTTTTCCAGACATTTCATTTTCAAAAGCTTTTTATTTCCAAAGATTTCCCACTTTCATGAAAGGCATTATTAGCATGAAGTCTGAACTGATGATTAGTACTGACCAAGATCATTACTGTACCTTGTAATTGTCTTTATGTATGAGATTAAACAATTTTAAAGATTTGCAATATAATGATGTTTCAGTTTTGTTCATTTAAGCTTTCCCCTGTCAAATTATTTTAAAATACCTCCTATAGTCTACCATGGTTTCCAACATAGCCACATATGCCTCTGAATCACTTTTTCAGCCAGTATTGCAATTTATTGCATTTCTATAATGGCCATTGATGCTGTTTCATGACTGGCTAACTTGTCCATTCAGGTGGTAATGGACTAAACCCAAATTTTGATACAAAACAAGTAATTTAGTGATTAATGAAGTATCTTAAAGACATCATATTAGGTCAATATGGTTTTTCTTCCCTTTTCTTTGTAATACTGCTATGAGAGCATGGGTGTTCTTCCACTGCCAAAATTCTTTCAACGTCAACTCCGCTACATTCACACCTTGTCTGCTAACGAACAAATAAAAATGTAATATACTAGTGAACGTGGCACTCTTTCACAGTTGCTAAATATGTGTGGGAAATGTTTATATGTCCCAAACTCCACCTTCCCCTTATTTCTGCGTTTTTCTCCTCTCCCCCTCCTTGTGCATCTTCACTTCCCTTCTCTATCTTGTTATTGCAAACCAAATCCTAACTGGAAAACAAAGCCATTTAAAATGAATGGGTAAATTGATTGGATTCCTCTCCAGCTGCTGCATCTGTGAGGATAGTAGCTTCAAGGACATGATTTCTAATATTTTTAATGAGAATGGGTAGGAGTGAAAAGTTTCAGCTGGTCCCGACTCCACAGCAGTATTGTAGTCATAAGTTGATAAGTCATAAATACAACATTCCTCTTCTCCCTTAAAACTGATTGCAGACAAAAGAGAGAGAGAGAGAGCACACTTTCCTGTAAGCAACTATCGTTTAAAATTATGTACAAGGAGAAAGAATATACAGGGAATAAACAAGTTATCTAATGGTTTAAAAGCCCTGATATCTAAGTTAAAACTGAATCTGAGAAAGAAAATGAAGTGGTACATTTTCACAGCAGGGCATTTTCTTTCTTGCAGTCAGTTTTGACAGAAAGCCTGTACATTATTGTTTAAAAAATATATAGCCTATTTCTGCATGAATGGTAATATAGTATCATTTAACAATTTGAAGTAAAATGGTTGAGAACTTGTCAAGAGATTTTCTAGCAAATTAAACCTTTTTGGTATTAAATATATATTTATATACACTCATCAAAAAAGTTTTGATTCACCTCAGTTCCAAAAGTTCTGGAACCTGTACAGAAAATTGGAAATGAGATCAACATAAACATCATTTCCATCCTTTTTTTGCTCATGAAAACGACACATTGCATGTTGTACCACTATACAGCAAAGACCTTCAAAGGTGGTGCTCCCAACTGCTGTACACACCAGTACCTCTAATACCCAATAGCACATCCTCTTGCATTGATGCATGCCTGTATTCATTGTGGCCTACTGTCCACAAGTTCATCAAGGCACTGTTGGTCCAGATTGTCCCACTACTCAATGGCGATTTGGCATAGATCCCTCAGAGTGGTTGGTCGAGCACGTCGTCCAATCCATCCCAGGCATGTTTGATGAGGCTCATGTCTGGAAAACATGTTGGCCACTCTAGTCGAGCGATGCCATTATCCTAAAGGAAGGCATTTACAAGATGTGCATGATGGGGGCACGAATTGTCATCCTTGAAGATGAATGCCTCGCCAATATGCTGCCGATATTATTGCATTATTGGTCGGAGAGTGGCATTCATGTATCATACAGTCATTACGGCACCTGCCATGACCACCATTGACATACGTCAAACCCACATAAAGCCTCGCTAAACATCAGGGAAACTCCACCTTGCTGCACTCGCTGGACAGTGTGTCTAAGGCATTCAGCCTGACCGGGTTGCCTCCAAACATGTCTCCGACAGCTGTCTGGTACAAGGCATATGCTACTGTCATTGGTGAAGAGAATGTGATGCCAATCCCAAGCAGTCCATTCAGCATGTTATTGGGCCCATCTGTACCATGCTTCACGGTGTCATGGTTGCAAAGATGGACCTCACCAAGGATATCAGGAATGAAGTTTGTTAAAAAGTTTGCTAGCACTGAGTGAAGCAGGCTGCAAATTAATGTACACCTACCTCAGTACAGCGTTTGTTCACCATCTGTTGCTCTGCATTCGTAGGTACTATGTAGATGATGTTAAAAGCATAGTTGAAGAAAACCATCATTCATACTTGCGATTGCATAGTCTGCATAACTCAGGTAACAAAATAAACCTGTAAATCTCTAGTAATAATGGGAAAAAGTGGATGCTTCCTCCCTTCATTAAAAATGTCTGCTTCTCAGTACTAATGTTTTTTATTGTCTTTTGATTATGGAGTCAACAATCCCACATTTTCGTTGATAGCACATCTGCTACTGGATCATGCAGCTTATATAACATGCAAGACAGCCAGAAATGTGCCAAGTCCGACCCGAACTATTATGAGATTAATACAGTCAATACTCTGCTCAAAATGAGTTTCACACTCGGTCCTTTTCAGTGGATTCTTCAAAGGAAGATGCTCACCAAAAAATGTTCTGGAAATGCATACTGAACATGACATGCAGAATTCTTCACAAAGGCCAATAGTTTCACATGCGGTTTTCTCTACAACAAACACTCCAAAATCTCCCAAACTTCACAGAACTATCAGTAAATGCATCTGCTTGCACACTGATATAAACCAAACACGAAATAACAGTCACTTCTTCATTTTACAAATAACTTTTTTGGACTCATCTAGCTAGTCCATGACTCTCTCAATGCCATTGCTCACAGCGAATATACTACTTGATAGAGCGCAGGAAAGACTTCACTATGATTGGTTGATAAAATGAGCAGTCAATCAGATCAAACTTTCAAGATCATATTCGCCTCTAAACTGTTCTGAGCCAATCACTACATCAGATTCATTGGTGTCACTTCAGCATGCAAATTGTTATTATAATTTTTATTTATTAATTGAAACTAAACGAAAATTGATCTTGAGATAACTTTAGGAAAACATTACTCTACAAATAACTATTCTAGCTGCCTTCTTACAAAAACAAGTATGCTTGAACATGTCATCAGCAATGTGGGTACAAACATCTTTCCCACGCTATGATTGCGTAATGCATTACATAAAATTAATCTTGAAATTTAATGTATGTCCATACACACTCTCTCTCATTTACTCCCACAATGACATAAGACACAAATATTAATTTTGTCTGAATTTTATGTTGTTGTTGTTGTCTTCAGTCCTGAGACTGGTTTGATGCAGCTCTCCACGCTACCCTATACTGTGCAAGCTTCTTCATCTCCCAGTACTTACTGCAACCTACATCCTTCTGAATCTGCTTAGTGTATTCATCTCTTGGTCTCCCTCTATGATTTTTACCTTCCACACTGCCCTCCAATGCCAAATTTGTGCTCCGTTGATGCCTCAAAACATGTCCTACTAACTAGTCCCATCTTTTTGTCAAGTTGTGCCTCAAACTCCTCTTCTTCATCATTAGTTATGTGATCTACCCATTTAATCTTCAGCATTCTTCTGTTGCACCACATTTCGAAAGCTTCTATTCTCTTCTTGTCCAAACTAGTTATCATCCATGTTTCACTTCCATACATAGCTACACTCCATACAAATACTTTCAGAAACAACTTCCTGACACTTAAATCTATACTCGATGTTAACAAATTTCTCTTCTTAAGAAACACTTTCCATGGCATTGCCAGTCTACATTTTATCTCCTCTCTACTTCGGCCATCATCAGTTATTTTGCTCCCCAAATAGCAAAACTCCTTTACCACTTTAAGTGTGTCATTTCCTAATCTAATTCCCTCAGCATCACCCGACTTTATTCGACTACATTCCATTATCCTCGTTTTGCTTTTGTTGATGTTCATCTTATATCCTCCTTTTAAGACACTGTCAATTCTGTTCAAATGCTCTTCCAAGTCCGTTGCTGTCTCTGACAGAATTACAATGTCATCGGCGAACCTCAAAGTATTCATTTCTTCTCCATGGATTTTAATACCTACTCCAAATTTTTCTTTTGTTTCCTTTACTGCTTGCTCAATATACAGATTGAATAACATCAGCGAGAGACTACAACCCTGTCTCACTCCCTTCCCAACCACTGCTCCCCTTTCATGCCCCTCGACTCTTATATCTGCCATCTGGTTTCTGTACAAATTGTAAATATACTTTTTCTCCCTGTATTTTACCCCTGCCACCTTTAGAATTTGAAAGATAGTATTCCAGTCAACATTGTCAAAAGCTTTCTCTAAGTCTACAACTGCTAGAAATGTAGGTTTGCCTTTCCTTAATTTTTCTTCTAAGATAAGTCGTAAGGTCAGTATTGCCTCATGTGTTACAATATTTCTATTGAATCCAGACTGATCTTCACCGAGGCTGGCTTCTACCAGTTTTTCCATTCGTCTGTAAATAATTCGCATTAGTATTTTGCATCTGCCACTTATTAAACTGATTGTTCGGTAATTTTTACATCTGTCAGCACGTGCTTTCCTTGGGATAGGAATTATTATATTCTTCTTGAAGAATAGACTCAGGTCTTTCAGTACTCTGTCAAACTCTTCATTCAGTATCTTATCTCCCATTTCATCTTCATCTACATCCTCTTCCATCTCCATAATATTGTCCTCAAGTACATCACCCTTGTATAGACCCTCTGTATACTCCTTCCACCTTTCTGTTTACCCTTCTTTGCTTAGAACTGGGTTTCCATCTGACCGCTTGATATTCATACAAGTGGTTCTCTTTTCTCCAAAGGTCTCTTTAATTTTCCTGTAGGCAGTATCTATCTTACCTCTAGTGAGATAAGCCTCTACATCCTTACATTTGTCCTCTAGCCATCCCTGCTTAGCCATTTTGTACTTCCTGTCGATCCGATTTTTGAGACGTTTGTATTCCTTTTTGCCTGCTTCATGGTATATTTACAATAAAATATGGTCCGGTATAAATAAGATTCCATTTCATTATGTTCTTCATCAGTTTTGAGGAATGGATGTGTCACCTCAATAAAACCTTTTCTCCAAGATGAAACGTTTTAATCCGGTGAATCCGTTTATCATATGTCAATTTCTGTTGTATTGCATTTTTAGTTAAATTGACAAGTGTGAGTCGAATCTTTTCCTCCCATTTTAAATTCTGGTCTTCATACTTTGGCAGATGGTTTATCCAGAAATTCTTTTCAATCTGACTAAACATAAGCTCTGTTGGAGTAAAGTTAGTTGAGGTATGCGTCAGATTATTAAATATTTGTTCAAATTCTGACAAATAATCAGCCCATGATGTTTGTTTACTGTGACAGTATGTACGCATAAATCAGTTTAATTCTCGGAAAACTCGTTCTATTGGACTACCTTGTGGATGATAACATGATGTCAAAATTTGTCGAATACCAAGCTGTGTTAATGTTTGCTTCCATTTAAATCCGGTAAAAATTCTGGCATTATCTGTAATTATGGATTTCGGTAAACCTACATGTGGAAGGTAGTCATGCACCAATCTCACTACAACAGCTCTGGCAGTAGCACACTTTAGTGGATATAGGTTTACATATTTTGTAAACACGTCAAAGAATCCAACAATGAATTTGACTCCTCCTCTTGATCGTGGGAGAGGCCCGCAGATATCACACGAAATTAACTCCCTTGGCTCTCGTGGAATAACTGAATGCAGAACATGCTTACTACCTCTATTATACGGTTTTGCCTTTTGACAGAGTAAACAGTTTTGTATTGTTTGGTGCACTTTTCTCCGAATATTCGGAAAATAACAGTATGCTCCTATTTTATTGGCACATTTGATTACACCAAAATGTCCCCATGATAAGTGGGTAAACCAAATTAATTTTTCCTCATATTCCTTCGAGATACATACAAACTACCGTGGATTGTTGTCCTTCCCACATCTGAAGAATAATACTCCATTTACTAATTTATAATGATCTAAACTAGCCCTTGAATTTTGTTATTCCTTTAGCTGAATTATCTTCTTCCATCAAGGGTCTTTTTGTTGTAAATTTACCATATCTTTACAAAGATGTACATAATAAGTCTTGTAGATATTGTCCTGCAACAGTAATACTGGAAAATCCTAAGTATTTACTGATTCTATTTCTGGCGTTAAACCTTCTGGGGATCTTGACAGTGCATCCACAATAATATTTTCTTTGCCAGACACATGAATAATTTTAAATTGGTACTATTTTAGTGTCATTGTCCAGCGTGACAGTCTGGGATGTAATTATTTACATGTTTGCAAAAAGGTTAGTGATTGATGGTCACAATACACAATCGTTTTAGAACCATATAGATAGTAGTTAAACTTCTTGAATGCCCAGATAACCGCAAGTGCTTCAAGTCCTGTGGTCGTATAGGCACTTTCACAGGGTGATAACACTCGACTAGCAAATGCTATCGGGCAGAATGTTGGTACCACTTTTATTTTCCTTATTTGGAAGAGACAAGCACCTAATCCAACATATGATGAATCCATGGACAGACAGAACTCACAATTCATATCAGGGTGATATAATAAGGATGCATTAACGAGTTGGTCTTTAATGTCTCAAAAAGCTAGTTCACATTCTTCAGTCCATTGCCATGGCACATTCTTCCGTAGAAGCCGGTTTAATGCCTCAGAATTCATGGCTTGAGTCTTTATGAGACGACGGAAGAATGATGCCATCCCTTCAGCTGTCTTTTATTCCGTGGTTATGGAAAATTTCGAATTGCACTTATCTTCTTCTTGGTGTGCCGGATACCTTTCGCAATCTATCATATGTCCTAAGAACTTAATTTGTGGTAAAGCAAAATGAGACTTTTGTAAGTTGACTGTAATTCCGGTTTTCTTCAAAACAGGAAAAATCCTTTCCAAAATATGCAAATGCTCTTTCCATGTTTTCGTGACTATTAATAAGTCGTCAACAAACACAGTTATACGACTACGCAATTCTGCTCCAAGAACATAATCCAGCGCTGAAATAAATATTCCGGCACTAACATTAAGTCCGAATGGGACAACTCTAAATTGGTAACTTCTCCCACCATAGATAAATGAGGTATATTTCCTAGATTCGTCATCCATTTGGACCTCCCAGTACGAACTTCTCAAATCAACACTAGTTAAGTATGAAACATCCTGGAAATTTTGAATTAATTCATCTATATTTTCCAGATGAGTCCTTACAGGTACTATTATTTTATTAATCTCTCTCGCATCCAGAACTAATCTAACGTTGCCTCCAGGTTTTGGAGCTACTAAGAGCGAAGAACAATATGGACTAGTTGATGGCTCAATCAAGTTCCATTCTAACATTCTATTTATCTCCCTTTGAACAGATTGTTTTAAATGCCAGGGATCGGATAGTGTGTGTAACAGTAAGTCTGATGTGGCCTCACTTGTAGGTGACAAATATACCGTTTAATAATTCCTGGTTTCTCATCAAAAATCTCTTCATATGCCCCTAACAAATAATGAAGCTGCTGCCTTTGTTCTCCGGTGAGCTGATTTGTTTCACTAGCTTTTATCATTGTTGTTTGGTTAAAGTCCTCCTGTTGTACCAAATCCTTTGAAAGCTCCTTCCAACGACCGTTTGTAGTGTCAATTAATTGAATTGTGGCACCGCGACAATATTTCTCATGCACAGTTTCCTTTCTATTTAAATCCAGTGCTATCTCTTCTCCATTCATTCTAAATTTAACTTCTTTTTTTTTTTTCCCATCAGTCTACTGACTGGTTTGATGCGGCCCGCCACGAATTCCTTTCCTGCGCTAACCTCTTCATCTCAGAGTAGCACTTGCAACCTACGTCCTCAATTATTTGCTTGACATATTCCAATCTCTGTCTTCCTCCACAGTTTTTGCCCTCTACAGCTCCCTCTTGTACCATGGAAGTCATTCCCTCATGTCTTAGCAGATGTCCTATCATCCTGTCCCTTCTCCTTATCAGTGTTTTCTACATATTCCTTTCCTCTCTGATTCTGCGTAGAACCTCCTCATTCCTTACCTTATCAGTCCACCTAATTTTCAACATTCGTCTATAGCACCACATCTCAAATGCTTCGATTCTCTTCTGTTCCGGTTTTCCCACAGTCCATGTATCACTACCATACAATGCTGTACTCCAGACGTACATCCTGAGAAATTTCTTCCTCAAATTAAGGCCGGTATTTGATATTAGTAGACTTCTCTTGGCCAGAAATGCCTTTTGTGCCATAGCGAGTCTGCTTTTGATGTCCTCCTTGCTCCGTCTGTCATTGGTTATTTTACTGCCTAGATAGCTTAATTCCTTAACTTCATTGACTTCATGACCATCAATCCTGATGTTAAGTTTTTCGCTGTTCTCATTTCTACTACTTCTCATTACCTTCGTCTTTCTCCGATTTACTCTCAAACCATACTGTGTACTCATTAGACTGTTCATTCCGTTCAGCAAATCATTTAATTCTTCTTCACTTTCACTCAGGATAGCAGTGTCATCAGCGAATCGTATCATTGATATCCATTCACCTTGTATTTTAATTCCACTCCTGAACCTTTCTTTTATTTCCATCACTGCTTCCTCGATGTACAGATTGAAGAGTAGGGGCGAAAGGCTAGAGCCTTGTCTTACACCCTTCTTAATATGAGCACTTCTGTTTTGATCGCCCACTCTTATTATTCCCTCTTGGTTGTTGTACTTATTGTATATGACCCATCTCTCCCTATAGCTTACCCCAACTTTTTTCAGAAGCTCGAACAGCTTGCACCATTTTATATTGTCGAACGCTTTTTCCAGGTTGACAAATCCTATGAACATGTCTTGATTTTTCTTTAGCCTTGCTTCCATTATTAGCCGTAACGTCAGAATTGCCTCTCTCGTGCCTTTACTTTTCCTAAATCCAAACTGATCGTCACCTAGCGCATTCTCAATTTTCTTTTCCATTCTTCTGTATATTATTCTTGTAAGCAGCTTTGATGCATGAGCTGTTAAGCTGATTGTGCGATAATTCTCGCACTTGTCAGCTCTTGCCGTCTTCGGAATTGTGTGGATGATGCTTTTCCGAAAGTCAGATGGTATGTCCACAGACTCATATATTCTACACACCAACGTGAATAGTCGTTTTGTTGCCACTTTCCCTAATGATTTTAGAAATTCTGATGGAATGTTATCTATCCCTTCTGCCTTATTTGACCGTAAGTCCTCCAAAGCTCTTTTAAATTCCGATTCTAATACTGGATCCCCAATCTCTTCTAAATTGACTCCTATTTCTTCTTCTATCACATCAGACAAATCTTCACCCTCATAGAGGCTTTCAATGTATTCTTTCCACCTATCTGCTCTCTCCTCTGCATTTAACAGTGGAATTCCCGTTGCACTCTTAATGTTACCAACGTTGGTTTTAATGTCACCAAAGGTTGTTTTAACTTTCCCGTATGCTGAGTCTGTCCTTCCGGCAATCATATCTTTTTCGATGTCTTCACATTTTTCCTGCAGCCATTTCGTCTTAGCTTCCCTGCACTTCCTATTTATTTCATTCCTCAACGACTTGTATTTCTGTATTCCTGATTTTCCCGGAACATGTTTGTACTTCCTCCTTTCATCAATCAACTGAAGTATTTCTTCTGTTACCCATGGTTTCTTCACAGCTACCTTCTTTGTACCTATGTTTTCCTTCCCCACTTCTGTGATGGCTCTTGTTAGAGATTTCCATTCCTCTTCAACTGTGCTGCCTACTGCACAATTCCTTATTGCTGTATCTATAGCGTTAGAGAACTTCGAATGTATCTCATCATTCCTTAGAACTTCCGTATCCCACTTCTTTGCGTATTGATTCTTCCTGACTAATGTGTTGAACTTCAGCCTACTCTTCATCACTACTATATTGTGATCTGAGTCTATATCTGCTGCTGGGTACGTCTTACAATCCAGTACCTGATTTCGGAATCTCTATCTGACCATGATGTAATCTAATTGAAATCTTCCCGTATCTCCCGGGCCTTTTCCAAGTATACCTCCTCCTCTTGTGATTCTTGAACAGGGTATTCGCTATTACACGCTGAAACTTGTTACAGAACTCAATTAGTCTTTCTCCTCTTTCATTCCTTGTCCCAAGTCCATATTCTCCTGTAACGTTTTCTTCTACTCCTTCCCCTACAACTGCATTCCAGTCGTCCATGACTATTAGATTTTCGTCCCCTTTTACATGCTGCATTACCCTTTCAATATCCTCATACACTTTCTCTATCTGTTCATCTTCAGCTTGCAACGTCGGCATGTATACCTGAACTATCGTTGTCGGTGTTGGTCTGCTGTCGATTCTAATTAGAACAACCCGGTCACTGAACTGTTCACAGTAACACACCCTCTGCCCTACCTTCCTATTCATAACAAATCCTACACCTGTTATACCATTTTCTGCTGCTGTTGATATTACCCGATACTCATCTGACCAGAAATCCTTGTCTTCCTTCCATTTCACTTCACTGACCCCTACTATATCTAGATTGAGCCTTTGCATTTCCCTTTTCAGATTTTATAGCTTCCCTACCATGTTCAAGCTTCTGACATTCCACGCCCTGACTCATAGAACATTATCCTTTTGTTGATTATTCAATCTTTTTCTCATGGTAACCTCCCCCTTGGCAGTTCCCTCCCAGAGATCCAAATGGGGGACTATTCCGGAATCTTTTGCCAATGGAGAAATCATCATGACACTTCTTCAACTACAGGCCACTTGTCCTGTGGATACACATTACGTGTCTTTAATGCAGTGATTTCCATTGCCTTCTGCATCCTCATGTTGTTGATCATTGCTGATTCTTCCGCCTTTAGAGGCAATTTCCCACCCCTGGGACAAGAGAGTGCCCTGAACCTCTATCCGCTCCTCCGCCCTCTTTGAAAAGGCCGTTGGCAGAATGAGGCTGACTTCTTATGCCGGAAGTCTTCGGACGCCAATGCTGATTATTTATCAAAATTTAGGCTGTGGCGGGGATGGAACACGTTTTGATTATGAATCAAAGACACTACCCCTAGACCACGGGTACTTATCCCTAGAACTTAGAACTACTTAAACCCAACCAACCCAAGGACATCACACCTATCCATGCCCGAGGCAGGATTTGAACCTGCGATTGTAGCGGTCGGGTGGTTCCAGACTAGCGCCTAGAACCGCTCGGCCACCCTGGTCGGCAAAAGGAACCATTGAGATAAAAAATCTAACCTGAAAATGTTACAATGCAATGTAACAATGCACCTAATGATGGCAGCAAGCTGCCGAAATGGGTCGTCCTAATTAAATATCACTTAGAAGTGACTGTTGCAGTGCATATTATTTCATAAGAATCTTTAGAATATGATGGAAGCCCCCTAATGATGTCCATACAACGTGGATAAATTCAAGTTTACATTTTATCTGTTTAATTACTTTCAGAAAAGTGCGTTTACTATCTCCGCTTCAGTGACGGTGATGTGCTTTCACAACAATTGTGCAGGGGATGACTCGGATAAGACTGGCATGCCAGCACAGCTGGGCAGAGAGGTACAAGTCCCGTAGCTCCAACAACAGCCAGCTACGGCCAGATAGCAGATGGCGTGCGCTGGGAGCAACGCCGAGTTTACGGAGTCACGGTCGACGGGGTGGAGGGTGGGGAGGGGAGAGGAGGACAGAAGCGGAGGGAGGACAGAGTGGGACAGAATGGGGTAGGCCGGGAAGGCGCCCTCACTGTCCGGTCGATGCTCGGCCTGCCTGCGGAGCTCGAGCTCTTGTGCAGACAGCCCAGGCGGCTGCTGGCTTTAATTAGCTCCCGTCAGCTGACCCATGATGTGCATGCCACGCCACTATTCCTTCCAAAAAATCAATCTGACAACCGTACTCCTGCATCCTCTCAATACCAAGAATACAGTCCACTAATAACTTCTCCACTACAAGGAACGTGCATTTTATTGCTACATTTCCTATTTTCATCTCTAATTGTGTTTGTATTTTGACATTGGTAGAGCGTGCTCCAACAGCTCCGATGATTTTGTAGTTCTGTACTGGCAAACTTGGTACCTTCTTCTTCCTAATAATTCTCCTAAAAATAGTGCCTGAGATGACATTGGCGGAAGCGGCAGTGTCTAATATCACATTCGTTGGAACTTCCTCTATTTCGACAAATACTTCTGATACCGGAACACTCGATCTGTCATTATGACACGTTATTAAATCCTTTGTTGACTCTTCAGTCAACAGCCCACCATCATTATATTTTAACAATTGTAATTTTACTTTTTCGCCCCTAACAGATCCCCTGACCGCTCTTCCGGGGCATGATGTGGTCATGTTTAGTTTGACTGATTGTTGGTCCTATTGGTATTTGTCTCTTCAGCTACTTCAGTGATTACTGGTTGTTGTGGCAAATTCGGTCTATATTGTTTTGCTTGATTCGTGTAATTATTGTTGTTGTTCTGCTGGTGTTGGTAGAACTGTCCTGTGTTGCCATGCACTGGATTATATCGATTAAAATACCTATTGTTCCTAAAATAGCCCCTCGCTGCACCATTACAAAAGTTTCCATTATGGTAATAATTATTGTTTGCATTTTGTCCATTTCTAAGTCTCCTCAGAGAGTGTAGTTGGTTATGATTATTGTTACTGCTACCATTACTGCCATTCCCATTCGAGTTGCAGCTCGGATTCACTTCTATTACCCTTCTTTGATATGACATTTCTCTTGCCCTTTTATTGTCCTCCTCAATTATATCAATATGATCAAGCATAGTCATAAATGAGTCTATATCCTTATCATTTATATATAACAGCTGATTCCTTATACTGGTGGGTAGTCTGGACTTGAGTATCCTAAGTATATCCGGCAAAGGAATCGGTACATCCCAATACAGAGATTTATTAATGTATTTCGCAAAATATCTCTTTAGAGATCCTCTAGAAAATGAGAAAGGCTCAGGACATAATACTTCCTGCCTAAGTCTTTCTTGTATTCCAGCAGACCAATATTTTGCTAGAAAAGCCTGCTCAAATTCTTTATAACATTTACAAGAAGATGTTTGTTCGGATGCCCACAATGCTCCTGATCCTTGTATATATCCAGGTACAAAACTAATCTTTTGCCATTCTGTCCAAGATCGAGGAAATAGACCTATGAAACTTCGAATAAAGATTACAGGATGAACATTCCTTTTGTCAGGGTTAAAGATTTGAAACTGTCTCTGTTTAATCATCTTCTCCTCAACGGTACTATGATTCCAAAAATCATCCTGTTCATAATAGAGAATTTTGTTTCCTACTTCTCCCTGCTTCTAAATCCTCCTGCGAGAGATTTAGTGATCTTTCTGTATTTTCTTTCCAACACAAGAATTCTTCGCCAAGTTGTTCGTGAACTTCCTTTAACCCTTTGTTGAAAAAATTTTCCTCGGAACTCTCTGAAATTGACTGTAAAGCTACTTGCACAGTTTCTTCTATCGTTTCCGAAGGAAAATTTTGCCACTCTAACGTCATTTCTGAAAACTTTCCCGCAAGTACATTCTTTCTATGTTCCACTGTCTCCTGTTTTTCATCACTTGGTCAAATTGCTTCTTTAGATTATCTTGGGATTCTATAATTTCTGGTATCATAGCTACGGAACACTGTATGTCCTCTTGAGCTTGTATTACTTGAGGAAACAATTCTACTTGTTTTTGTATCATGTCAATTTTGATGGATATATATTCGGTTAGTTCCGCTTTTAATTTACTATTGTTTTCTTGGCATTGTTGGCGGACCTGCTCAATTTGAGCAATAAAATTCTGTTCGGTTCTTACTGCCTGGTCTTTTATTTCCTGTGTCTGGGTATTTAATCTCTGATCTAATTCGGTAAAGGTTGCTCTTAATTGATTTTGTAATTCTCTTTGATTTTCGGCTAATTAATTTTGGAGTTCATTTTGTATGGCGGATAAGTCTTGTTTTACCTCCGCTTGGCCTTTGGCTAATAGAGACAACTGTTGCATAATAACAACTAATGTGTCAACAACACTCTGATCAGCTGTTGTATGAATGTTTTCTGAACCAGCAGGATTATTTATATTGCTACTGCTAGCCACAACAATCTCAGAATTGGTATCCGTGGCCTCTGCTTCTGCGCAAACAGCTGAAGGCTGTTGCACGTCTCGTTGGTGATTCAATGACATTTTAAATGCCGCTCTAGTCAATACCATTAAATAACTGTCAATATCAGGTTCTAGTCACTAAGTATAGTTTCAAATTTACTATTGTAGACACACTTAACTTTCAAATTACTTCACAGATGGCATACAGTTCAATGTCCAGATATGAAAATCACACAATATACACTTCTGCAATCTAACTACTTCTTTCTAAATCGATTTCAAACTATTTTAACTACAGGATAAAAAATTAGATTTCTGTGGCCTTGTCCTGTAGTCTCGGTGTTGTCCAATAGTTGAAATCGTTCCTTGGTATCAGCAATCTTTTAATATGGGCACCGAATCTCTCTTGAGATTAGTTACCTCTCGTTCTCATTGGTTTTCTTGAAAAAAATACATATATTATTTAACAATCCAAGAGAGTCCTGTCACACTAGCGCCACTGTAATATTTCCTCCTTTCTATTTAGTTCTCAATTTGTCCGAGCAATCAATCATTCCTGATAGGAAACACAGTCATAGCTCAGTCATTCAAAATGATTCAGAAGTTTTACTTGTTAGAATGAAATCATGCGATCATTCTTCTTCTCTGCCAGCTCGTGCTTTGCGGCAGGGCGCTAATCTGTACAAATAAAATGCCTCGTAATTTTGGGAGCGTTGTATAATCAGTCGGGAAACCTCAGATCAAGCGGAGATACAGCTTTGATGAAGTTTAACCTTCCAAAGAAGTAATGGAGCTCTTGGATTATTAAATGCAGGTTCGTATCCAGTCTTTCGGAAGTTCCCTTCTGATTAACAACTATGCATTATATCGATGAATATCATTAATTATCAATTGTTATATACACACCTTTTGTGTGAAGGAGCAGTATATATATATTTCCCTTTTAATCATACAATTTCGTATCAGTTATCTTCCGTCATAAATCTCAATAATCAGATTACAGTTCTTCAAACAAATCTGAGGCTAATCGGCATGAAGACAATCTCGGAAGCTTTTTTTCTTCTAAGAACCACCAGAGAGAGTCCTACAAAGAATAATTATGCACTCATGGCATAGCTATTGTATGAAACTATTTTGCGCATGGATTATGCGAGTATAAAGATAGAAATTTTGTACACGTCATTCAAGGGTAGAATTGTATCAGAATAATTCATCGAATATAAAGAGATATTACACTACTGTAGTAGGCATGGGCTTTGTGTATCTTGGCCACAATAATGCGTTCACTATGCTATTTGTAGTATCTTACCCGCACACCTATTTTTTTTTTATTCGTTATTAAACATGTTCCTGCATTACCCCTATTTGATTTTGTATTTATAACCCTGTATTCACCTGACCAAAAGTCTTGTTCCTCCTGCCACCGAACTTCACTAATTCCCACTATATCTATCTTTAACCTATCCATTTCCTTTTAAAATTTTCTAACCTACCTGCCCGAATGGGGGCTATTTTACTCCGGAATATTTTACCCAAGAGGACGCCATCATCATTTAACCATACAGTAAAGCTACATGCCCTCATGGAAAAATTGCGGCTGTTCACAGTTCACAGTACCAACACAGCAAGGCCATTTTGGTTAGTGTTACAAGGCCAGATCAGTCAATCATTCAGACTGTTGCCCCTGCACCTACTGAAAAGGCTGCTGCCCCTCTTCAGGAACCTCATCTTTCTCTGGCCTCTCAACAGATACCTCTCCATTGTGGTTGCACCTACGGTACGGCCATCTGTATCGCTGAGGCACCCAAGCCTCCCCACCAACAGCAAGGTCCATGGTTCATGGGGGGAGGTATTACAAAAATGAAAATTAAAGTTTTACTATGAAAATCTCAATTAACTTATTCTGCACACTGCGAGTTCTGTTTATGTTTCCAAATAACAAAAGAAATATATATTGTTATTGTTTCTATCTGCTTTTTAATGGTTTTTTTATATCTCTAAGACTATTATAGGTAGTAGAATCAAATTTTGACACAAAGTTCGTCTGAATAACAAAAGGTCATGTACCAAATTTGGCATAAAACAGATAATATTTAACATAGTCATTTAGTTTCTTAGGTGAGGTGAATAAGTGATTTTTGTACACGCCACAGCGAGCATTCTCATGGTCCACTTCAGCGACTGGTGTGTCTATGATGCATATGGCAGGCCACAAGTCAGCCACTGCTGAATGCTACTATACTGCAGGCTTCAAAACAGCTTACCATAACATAACAAAACTTACTGCAAAAATCTGCAGTCGCATAATAGCTGTGATGCTACAAGTTGCGCATCATGCAGCCTATTGCTCACAGTTTGAGTCATAACATGACGTCCTGTGGCTGCAGAAAAAACATTATTCAACATGGTGATGTTGCTTTCTGGGTTCCTCTGAGCCATAATCCAAATGTGGCAGTCATCCACTGCAGTAGTAGCCCTTGGGTGGCCTGAGCGAGGCATGTCATTGACAGCTGTCTCTTTGTATCTCCTCCATGTCCGAACAACATCACTTTGGTTTGCTCCGAGACTCCTGGACACTTCCCTTGTTGAGAGCGCTTCATGGCACAGAGTAACAATGTGGACATGACTGAATAATGGTATTGACTGCATACTTGCAGTTGAACTACAGACAACATGTGCTGCATACCTCCTTGCTGCTGGCAGAATGACTGGAACTGATTGCCCCCTCCCCGTCACTGCTCATGTGTGGATGTTTGCATCTTTGGGCAGGTTTAGTGACATCTCTGAACAGTCAAATGGACTGTGTCTGTGATACAGTATCCACAGTCAATGTCTATATTCAGGAATTCTGGGAACTGGGGTGATGCAAAGCTTTTTTTGATGTGTGTATAACAGACAGGGCATTCAAAAAAAGTGTCAAATACTTTGAGAGGTGTTATTACTCAGTGAAATAAGAAAAATAATTCCAATAAATATCTGTCTGGAAATGCATACTTTCTAAGATAACCACATGTTTATAGGAAGGGCTGTGTGACACTTAGTTGCAGATATTAGTACAGTTGTTGCACTAACACTCCTTCGGATGTGTCAGCAGGGTATTATGATGTCTTACTCGCAGTACTCTACCTACTGTTAGGTGATCTATTGTAGGCTACATTAGTTTTTGTTGAGTTTGTGTGCCTTAGTGTACAGTACTGTCAAACCTGGGTATGTATAATGATGTTTTCCTTTCTTCCAGATACAGATTCACTTATGTGTTTACTGTTATTGTCCTGTTTGTATGTGCAAATAGTGTAGTGCATTTACATTTTCTCTCTTCCACTTCTGGTCAGCAATGGAAGCCTACTACTCAACAAGTAAAATCGAAGATGATATTCTGCTATGGTTTAGCAAATGGACATAACCTGTGAGCCTATGCCCTCTATGCTGAAAAATATGCACAGCATAGAGTGCACCCTGATAAGCTGTTAAACAGATTTTTACAGTGTCAGAGGGCACTGGTATCCTTACACCTTGGAAGACTAACAGTAGAAGGCCCTGCACAGTCCACACACCTGACATGGAGAATCATGTGCTACATTCTGTGGAAGAAATCCCTGGGACCAGTTTTTGACAACCAATAGCAGCAGAAGATGTCTCTCCCTCTCTTATCTGGGGGGTACTGCATGAACAATTGCTGTATGCATATCATCCACAGTGTGTTCAAGCCCTAAGGCCACAGGATCATCATGGCAGACAGCAGTTCTGTCAGTGGGCCGCAGATCCCAAGATTTTATTTACAGATGAGGCAGTGTTCACAAGAGATGGTTAAATTTCCATAACCAACATGTATGGACAGCTGTAAAGCCCCAAGTAATTCAGTAAAGAGGGTGTCAGCACCAATTTTCAATCAACTTGGCACTAGATGAATAGGGACATACATGTTACCACAAAGGTTAACTGGGATGCATTATCTGGACTTTCTTGTTGATGTATTGTCTATCTTGCTGGAGGCTGTGCCATTGCAGTTTCAAATACAAATGATCTTCATGCATGATCGTGCACCAGCACACTTTCGTCACAATGTGTGCAAATATCTAACTTAGACATTTCAGGACTGCTGGATTGGTCGTAGGGAGGGGGACTTACTGCTCTGCTCATTTCACAGATCTGAATCGTCCAGGCTTTTGGTTATGGGGACACTTGACTGAATTACTCCATACCATGCCAATCAATGATATGCAAGTACTATTGGGTCATGTCTTAATTGTGTGCCATCAGATACAGCAGCTGAGTATAGTTCAAAGGATGTGTCATTCCTTACAACAGAGGTATGCCAAATTAAACACTTTCTACAGACATGTGTTCACTGTATAACGTATGCATTTCTGGACCTATGTTTATTGGATTTATCACAGAAAGATTGCATTTCCAGACACATGTTTATTGGAATTATGCCTCTTGTTTCAATGAGAACTCTCAAAGTATTCACACTTTTCTTTTGAACTACCTGTATGTAACAAGAACAGAAGGAAATGCAAAATGCAATTTCTAGATTTCCTATTTCCCTTCTAACTACACTCTGTAATGTTTTGATTTTATTTTCAGAATTATTAATCACTCACTTAACTTGGAAGCTTTTTGATTTCCTTATTGCTCCTGTCAATAATTAATAATACCTTCTATAAATAATTCAGGATTAAAGGTACAACTCACTGAATAACAGAGGCATTGAGTTGTCAACAAATTCACAAACAAGACTGATACACTGTAGCTGTACAGGTATGTACGTGATTCACATGTGCCTGTACATGTACTCTATAACAAGAAAGGATTTACCTGGCAGATAGCAAAGTTTTCAGTCTTGTTCATGTGTCTGTTGATGACTCAACACCTCCACTATCAGATGAGTTATTACTTTTACTCCTAACTTACTTCCATTCTTCCAGAACTTTCCATGTCTTATTAACAACACCTTCTGTAGTGTGAAAGTAGTTGCACATCTGAGCGTATCCTGAGCAGTAGGTATAGACCTCTCTTCGTTGACTAACTCATGTAGCAAAAATATGTCTATTAAAATGCTACTGCCTTGCACAGTTTAGGTGGGGAAGTTTACAACTGAAGTTAGATTGCAAGTGTTACGTAAAATTTCTGTATCACAATTTTGCTTACAGCTCCAGATCGCATGGGAGTGGGTTCCACTGCAACCCCACTTGTTCATATTCATGGAAAACAGAGTGTCACTGCAACAAGTTAATACATGTTTCCAACCAATTATTCTATAGGACAAGTGAGCTAATTCACTCAGCTTATTTTGTTCTCAACAGTTGCACATACACTCCTGGAAATTGAAATAAGAACACCGTGAATTCATTGTCCCAGGAAGGGGAAACTTTATTGACACATTCCTGGGGTCAGATACATCACATGATCACACTGACAGAACCACAGGCACATAGACACAGGCAACAGAGCATGCACAATGTCGGCACTAGTACAGTGCATATCCACCTTTCGCAGCAATGCAGGCTGCTATTCTCCCATGGAGACGATCGTAGAGATGCTGGATGTAGTCCTGTGGAACGGCTTGCCATGCCATTTCCACCTGGCGCCTCAGTTGGACCAGCGTTCGTGCTGGACATGCAGACCGCGTGAGACGACTCTTCATCCAGTCCCAAACATGCTCAATGGGGGACAGATCCGGAGATCTTGCTGGCCAGGGTAGTTGACTTACACCTTCTAGAGCACGTTGGGTGGCACGGGATACATGCGGACGTGCATTGTCCTGTTGGAACAGCAAGTTCCCTTGCCGGTCTAGGAATGGTAGAACGATGGGTTCGATGACGGTTTGGATGTACCGTGCACTATTCAGTGTCCCCTCGACGATCACCAGAGGTGTACGGCCAGTGTAGGAGATCGCTCCCCACACCATGATGCCGGGTGTTGGCCCTGTGTGCCTCGGTCGTATGCAGTCCTGATTGTGGCGCTCACCTGCACAGCGCCAAACACGCATACGACCATCATTGGCACCAAGGCAGAAGCGACTCTCATCGCTGAAGACGACACGTCTCCATTCGTCCCTCCATTCACGCCTGTCGCGACACCACTGGAGGCGGGCTGCATGATGTTGGGGCGTGAGCGGAAGACGGCCTAACGGACCGTAGCCCAGCTTCATGGAGACGGTTGCGAATGGTCCTCTCCAATACCCCAGGAGCAACAGTGTCCCTAATTTGCTGGGAAGTGGCGGTGCGGTCCCCTACGGCACTGCGTAGGATCCTACAGTCTTGGCGTGCATCCGTGCGTCGCTGCGGTCCGGTCCCAGGTCGACGGACACGTGCATCTTCCGCCGACCATTGGCGACAACATCGATGTACTGTGGAGACCTCACGCCCCACGTGTTGAGCAATTCGGCGGTACGTCCACCCGGCCTCCCGCATGCCCACTATACGCCCTCGCTCAAAGTTCGTCAACTGCACATACGGTTCACGTCCACGCTGTCGCGGCATGCTACCAGTGTTAACGACTGCGATGGAGCTCCGTATGCCACGGCAAACTGGCTGACACTGACGGCGGCGGTGCACAAATGCTGCGCCATTCGACGGCCAACACCGCGGTTCCTGGTGTGTCCGCTGTGCCATGCGTGTGATCATTGCTTGTACAGCCCTCTCACAGTGTCCGGAGCAAGTATGGTGGGTCTGACACACCAGTGTCAATGTGTTCTTTTTTCCATTTCCAGGAGTGTATTACAGGTAGCTTATTTGAACTGTCTATTATTTTAAATTAAAGTATTTATTTCCAATTTCCTTCAACAAAGTTGGACCTGTCCATTATTTTTCCAGAGGGCAAATATATTGTTCTGCCATCTTACAATATTTTCTCTTTAATAAATCTGGTGAGGAGCCGGACTGGAAGTCTCATTATACTAGTCATCTTGATTTGACAGGCTAATGGGATACTGCTTCTCAGTAACTTCCACTGCACATCCCCAGGGATGCTCTCATGTTATCTTTCTTGATTCTGTTAGTCATATGGCAACATGTGTTTCATACTTGCCGATGGTTTCTCAGCAGAGATTTGCTACAACAATCATGTCTCTGTTTCAGAACTGAACAAAAATTCATTGAATAATACTGATGATCAAAGAATTCTTTCTTCAGCGTGTTTCTTTTTGCATGGAAACTTACATATAAAAGGTATTTGATTCAAGCAAAGAAAAACTTTTATTTATTCAATGATTTGTTATGAAACATTTTTTAGGTTTCTGGGACTGCAGCTTCATCCTGCAATGTCCTAGATGTTTAATATCTCAAGGACAAAAAGAGCAAATATGTTAAGTAAATTATTTGTTGGAGAAACATAAACCCTCTTCTTTATCATAGCTTGTGGACCATGACAGACACAGTATTATGATTTTTCAACATCCCTTTAAAAAGAAAAAAAGAGAGATAATAAAAAAGGCATAATAATTTACGCTTAAGGCCTCCAAATAGAGCCTAATATAGAAGGCATAGCAACTGTTGATCATCCTACTCTAGTAAGTCTGTAGGACATAATGCAGTCTTTAGTCTGAGGTAATTATATTATCACTGGTTGTTGGTATCAGATTTCATGAAACTGTTCTCTTTTTTCTGTAGAACAATTACAAGTTCACTCACAGCAGTAGGATCAATTAATGATGATATCTGTAAACTATGGGAATTGGACTAAACAAGTATGAAAAATTCGTGGAATGTTACTCACTATTTCAAGTCATTAAATACCATGTTTATTTTTCCATAGGTTTTTTCATAACTTGGTCTATTCAGTGATGCAACAAATATTCCTACAGTTCATAGTTTTGATATTAAGGGAAATTTCTTGTTTCAAATTGAATAGGTTCTTACCTCAAAATGCAGTGTGGTGCTATTGTTTTACATCTCAGAACATTTACACAGTTCTCCCAGCAGTTTTGAATTTGTTGTGAAATTGTGTTTTCAAAGTACTATGATGTAGTCTATCTCTAGGTCAGTTATCAATCCTTATCAAGTTATGTCAAATGGATAATAGTTGTCCTTGCCATACTATTTGACAATGATAGATGGTTGTTCACAGGACCTTGAAGGTACGATCTTCTGCTTACTTTACAGGCCTGTATTCTGTCTTTCAAAAAGGAAGTCCTGTATCAAAACCTGACAGCGTAACAGTGTTAAAAATAGGGAACAGTATAATTTTTGAAGCCACCTTACAGTATGTTGTGAAGTGTATTGCCTTTGTTACTAGTGCAAATGGTGTGCAGGAAAAGCAACTGTTGATTAGCCTCTGCGTATGCTGGAATCTCTCTAATTTGCCTTAATGATCTTTTTATGACATGTATGTAGGAGAAAACATTACATTTGTTAACTCTTCTAGGAATTAATGTTCTTGACATTTCAATGGTAAACCTATCTGTGATGCACCATGAATCTTTTTTAATGTCTACCACTATAGTTGGATTACTATTTCTGTAATGCTTTCACTCTTACTTTAAGAATCTGACATGGAACATCCTGCTCTTTTTTAGATCCTCTTTATTTCCCTATCATCTTATCTGGTAAGCATATCACAATGAGGAGCAATACTTATGTACTGGTTTAAGTAGGGTTCTGTAAGGTCTCTCCTTTGTGAGTGGACTACAGTTCCTCAGGATCCTTTCAGTGAATCTCAGTCTTATGTCTGACTTTCTTGTCATTAGTTTTATAGGGTCATTCCACTTTAAATCACTCTGTGTAGTTACTGGTTGGTTGGTTGGTTGGGGAAGGAGGCCAGACAGCGTGGTCATCGGTCTCATCGGAGTAGGGAAGGATGGGGAAGGAAGTCGGCTGTGCCCTTTCAGAGGAACCATCCCGGCATTTGCCTGGAGTGATTTAGGGAAATCACGGAAAACCTAAATCAGGATGGTCGGATGCGGGATTGAACCGTCGTCCTCCCGAATGCGAGTCCAGTGTCTAACCACTGCGCCACCTCGCTCGGTGTGTGTAGTTACTCTCAGATATTTAAGGGCTGCAACAGTTTCCAGTGATTGTTCAACAACAATTACATTTATTTATGTTAAGAACCAGTTATCAGTTCCTGCACCAACCATCAAACATCTGTAGGTCTTCTTGAATTTTACTAAAATTCTCTAGTGTTATGACTTGTCTGCTTGCAACATTATTATCCACAATCAACCTCATGGTGCTTTTGATATTACAGGTCTTTTAGGTCTTTCATATACATTGTGATCAATAATGGTCCTATAATACTCCCCTGGCATACATCCAAAGCTACTTTTACATGTGTAGATTTCTCTTTGTTAAGAATGACAAACTGTGTTCTGTTTGCAAGGGACTTTTTACTCTAGTCACAAAGGTGGTCTAATATTCTATACACTAATACTTTGTTTGTTCACCAATGGTATCTAAGGTCATCCAGTAGACTCCTTAATAGTAAACTAAGACTTTTGCAAGTGATGCAGTTATCAGTAATGAAGTCCTATACAAAAAAAAGAAAAACTCTTGACTATTCAGTCAGACCTTGACAAGACTTTAAAGTGGTATAAATATTGGCAGCTTGCTTTAATCATTTAGAAATGTAAAACTGGGCATTTCACAAAATAAACAAACATAGTATTCTACAATTACAATATCAGTGAGTCACAATAGGAAATATTTGACTCATACAAATGAAGATAAAGTAGGTGGTAGACTTTGGTTCATTGTAAGCATACTGGCAGAATGCAATCAGTCTAAAAAGGAGATTGCTTACAAATACTCTCATACAACCTTTATACAGAGTAGGGCAGCACAAATGGGCACAGGTTTGTTTGATCTGTGGGAAAGTGTCACAGAGATACTGAAGAAACTGAACTGGCAGAAACATGAAGATAAACATAAACTATGCTGAGGAAGTTTACTAGCAAGGTTTCAAGAACCAGCTTTAAATGATGACTTTAGGAATATATCACAATCCCATACATATCACTCACAAGGATCATAAGAATAAGATTAGAATAATTACAGCAAGCACAGAGGCACTCATAAAATCAGTCTTCCCACACTCCATACATGAATGGAATATGTAGAAACCCTAGTAACTGGAACAATGTGACGTACCCTCTTCCATGCATGGGTCTGTAGAGTATAGATGAAGATGTAGAATATTGCTTAATTGTGGGGCCCTTAATATACAGGACTAATGTACAGATAGGAGGGCAGTACGAATAGTGACATGTTTGTTCAGCCTTAGGAGAGTTTCACAGAAATTCTGAAAACCACAAACTGCTGCACCCATTAAGATAAATATCATTTATCCCACAAAAGCCCACTGACAAAGTTCCAAGGATCACAATTAACCCACAGGAGCACAGTGCAGTTTACACTCATGTAAAAAAATAGCTTTTTTTTATATTACCACAGTACACATCTATGAGGAAAATCACAGTTCAATCTTAGTTTGACTAAACAACAATAAAATGAGCTCAATCACATTTTAATTAAAAAATAATAAACTTTCATTGTATTACTCAGTTGCCTTGTACAAGCATTACGCCACAGTAATGACCCAGTGAGAACATTAAACCTTGCAGGTGGGTCAGATCCCAGCTAAACACTACTAATTATGTCATAGACAATTGCCTCATTGTGGACTGTGCCACTAGCTCAGAATCTGGGTCATTTTCTTGCATGAATCATAAATTTTTTTCTCATGTGGCTCACAGTTTATTTTATATTACTGCTTTTCACTTGGGCATATATCAACACAACTATCATTCTGTTATCTGAAGCAATAATGAAGGAATAAATACAAGCCTGCAATTGTAAAACAACAATGGAATGGCCAATTGTAAAACAACAATGGAATGGTAGAGGTCTACGTTATTTATGGCTGGCACACTTTATACATAGCGCACTTGCCCAAGGGTTAATAAGGATTATCACCACTATATATCTTTCTCATATTGGTTAGATAAGATCAGACTAATTACAGCACAGAGGCATCAAAGTGGTCATTCTTCTCTGCAATATACACATGTGGAACAGGGAAAAATGCTAATACCTGTTTACAGGGGATGTACCCTCTGCCATGCACTTAAAAACTGTCTACAGATTATGAATGTAGTTGTAACTATCACATGGGTTCATTACCGAGTAAGATGGTGCAGTGGATAGCACATAGGACTCGCATTCAGGAGAACGACTGTTTGAATATGCATCCGGCCATCCTGATTCAGGTTTTTGTGTGATTTCCCTAAATCACTTCAGGCAAATGCCAGAACGTTTCCTTTGAAAGGGCATGGTCAAATTCCTTTCCTATACTTCCCTAATCTGATTGTGCTGATGACCTCACTGTTTGGTCCTCTCGCCCAAATCAACCAAACAATCAACATGTGATCATTAACTAATTAAATGATTAGTCACTGATGTCATAAAATCATATCACCCACTCTTATATTTATCCTTGTACTTGCCAGTAGATCTGTGAAATTTGCTAATTAATGTTAATGTCTCAATAAAACAGTGCAAAATTTAGAATAGGGCCATTAACTTAAATTTAGACAATCAATACATTATGCTCACTATTTTTTCATCCTTCCACACCCTACAATCAGTTCTACATGTACTAGCTACCTTTTAATCACTAAAATGGTAATTTATCAAAAATACATCAAAGAAAGCAAACATATATAAAAATAATTCCACTGATTAATATTGTATGTAATTCCTACTGTTTGATTAGATGTAAATCTCTGTAGCTGTAGTACTAATTACAGTTATACTGATTAGTGTAATATGGTACTTGGTTTATTTATCATAACTTTGTCATGTTTCATCATAAAGATTGATGTGAAGTGTTAATGAGCATGTTACTACAAATATAAACGCATGATTAGATTTTACCTATTATTAATGAATCATACATAACTTGATTCTCTTTACTCTTTGAGAATGCTTCTTGGTAAATTATCAAACATTTTCTTCATTCATGCCTATGCATATTCATTTTAATAAATTTGTATTCTGCATAAAATTTCTTCAATATTTTTCTGGGCATGTTTGTTAATTTTTTTAAAGAAAAGTTCCTGATAAAGATTTGTCCAAATCAAACAATTTCAACAAAACATACTACATAAGACATATGAGTCATTCAGTGATTTAATTTTTAAGGCTGAATTTAGAATAGTGCTAGTGGTCTTTAGCACTGACTTTACACTTTTATGTCACTGATTATTGGGATCTTCTAGTTAGTGCTTGCTGTCACTTAAGCTGCAGCGTGACTAGTTCAAAGTCTATGGTGCTGCAGTGAAGATAATGCTGTTGGAATGTTTTCTCACTTGTGCGCTCAATGTGAATCAGATATTTATTAAATATATTTTTCATATAAAAACCCAACATAAAAATAAAATCATCTGAGCACTTTACAATCACTTTAACATACATTTATTTTAGTTTTATTTTATCATGTGTGTAATCACTTAGGTAAAAGTACAGCAGTGTGAAAGATCCACATCGCACACTTCATTTGCAACATCTCTGTCCATTTTGTCACACACAATCGGATTACATTGTATTTTATTGTTAACTGCAGTAATAAATTGCATCATTGCCAGCATATTTAAAATTGTCTTCCATATCTGTTACTTTCATGTCAAAAAACAGGTGTAATTGTTTGTGGAGGATTTTGTGACAGTAGGCTTCTATACAGGGTGTTACAAAAAGGTACGGCCAAACTTTCAGGAAACATTCCTCACACACAAATAAAGAAAAAATGTTATGTGGACATGTGTCCAGAAACAGTTAATTTCCATGTTAGAGCTAATTTTAGTTTCGTCACTATGTACTGTACTTCCTCGATTCACCGCCAGTTGGCCCAATTGAAGAAAGGTAATGTTGACTTCGGTGCTTGTCTTGATATGTGACTCATTCCTCTACAGTACTAGCAACAAGCACATCAGTACATAGCATCAACAGGTTAGTGTTCATCACGAACGTGGTTTTGCAGTCAGTGCAATATTTACAAATGCGGAGTTGGCAGATGCCCATGTGATGTATGGATTAGCACGGGGAAATAGCGGTGGCGCAGTACGTTTGCATCGAGACAGATTTCCAGAACGAAGGTGTACAGACAGGAATACGTTCGAAGCAATTGATCGGCGTCTTAGGGAGCACGGAACATTCCAGCATATGACTCGCGACTGGGGAAGACTTAGAACGACGAGGACACCTGCAATGGACGAGGCAGTTCTTCGTTCAGTTGACAATAACCCTAATGTCAGCGTCAGAGAAGTTGTTGCTGTACAAGGTAACGTTGACCACGTCACTGTATGGAGAGTGCTATGGGAGAACCAGTTGTTTCCGTACCATGTACAGCGAGTGCAGGCACTATCAGTAGCTGATATGTATCCATGGGTACACTTCTGCGAATGGTTCATCCAATAATGTGTCAATCCTCATTTCAATGCAAATGTTCTCTTTGCGGATGAGGCTTCATTCCAACGTGATCAGATTGTAAATTTTCACAATTAACATGTGTGCACTGACGAGAATCCACATGCAATTGTGCAATCACATCATCAACACAGATTGTCTGTGAACGTTTGGGCAGGCATTGTTGGTGATGTCTTGATTGGGCCCCATGTTCTTCCACCTATGCTCAATGGAGCACATTATCATGATTTCATATGGGATACTCTATCTGTGGTGCTAGAACATGTGCCTTTACAAGTACAACACAACATGTGGTTCATGCATGATGGAGCTCCTGCACATTTCAGTCGAAGTGTTTGTATACTTCTCAACAACAGATTTGGTGACCGATGGACTGGTAGAGGTGAACCAATTCCATGGCCTCCATGCTCTCCTAACCTCAACCCTCTTGACTTTCTTTTATGGGGGCATTTGAAAGCTCTTGTCTACGCAACCCCGGTACCAATTGTGGACGGCTGTGATACAATACACCATTCTCCAGGGATGCATCAGCGCATCAGAGATTCCATGCGATCGAGGGTGGATGCATGTATCCTCGCTAACAGAGGACATTTTGAACATTTTCTGTAACAAAGTGTTTGAAGTGACGCTGGTATATTCTGTTGCTGTGTGTTTCCATTCCACGATTAATGTGATTTGAAGAGAAGTAATAAAATGAGCTCTAACATTGAAAGTAAGCGTTTCTGGACACATGTCCACATAACATATTTTCTTTCTTTGTGTGTGAGGAATGATTCCTAAACATTTGGCCATACCTTTTTGTAACACCCTGTGTATAAACACCTTATTCATATGTTGTTTAGATAACAGCAACAAAATAATTCTACAGCCAGCATGACAGTGCATAAAAGTCAAGATACATTATCAAGCTATAAGTGAAAAACATGTCCATATAACTCCAGCTTGAATTAACGAAACATTACTTACATCTAGCATACAGAGAAATTTAATAATTTGTGTGGATGATTATTTATATCTGTTTGCTTTGATATTTGTCACACATGTGTGATAGAGCTGCAGCTGTATTTTTGTTGGTTTATTCTTCAAATTAATATCAACAAGAGTCTTGCATTTCATTTTTTTCCATATTAGACCTTTATATGCCAGACCGGAGGTAAAATAGTCCCCCATTCGGATCTCCGGGCGGGGACTACTCAAGAGGATGTCGTTATCAGCAGAGAGAAAACTGGCGTTCTACGGATCGGAGTGTGGAATATCAGATCCCTTAATCGGGCAGGTAGGTTAGAAAATTTAAAAAGGGAAATGGATAGGTAAAAGTTAGATATAGTGGGAATTAGTGAAATGGGAATTAGTGAAGTTTGGTGGCAGGAGGAACAAGACTTCTGGTCAGGTGACTACATGGTTATAAACACAAAATCAAGTAGGGGTAATGCAGGAGTAGGTTTAATAATGAATAGGAAAATGGGAATGTGGGTAAGCTACTACAAACAGCATAGAGAATGCATTATTGTGGCCAAGATAGATACAAAGCCCACACCTACTACAGTAGTACAAGCTTATATGACAACTAACTCTGCAGATGATGAAGAAATTGAAGAAATGTATGATGAAATAAAAGAAATTATTCAGATAGTAAAGGGCGATGAAAATTTAATAGTCATAGGTGACTGGAATTCGGCAGTAGGAAAAGGGAGAGAAGGAAACATAATAGGTGATTATGGATTGGGGCTAAGAAATGAAAGAGGAACCCATCTGGTAGAATTTTGCACAGAGCACAACTTAATCATAGCTAATACTTGGTTTAAGAATCATGAAAGAAGGTTGTATACATGGAAGAACCCTGGAGATACTAAAAGGTATCAGATAGATTATATAATGGTAAGACAGAGATTTAGGAACCAGGTTTTAAATTGTAAGACATTTCCAGGGGCAGATGTGGACTCTGACCACAATCTATTGATTATGACCTGTAGATTAAAACTGAAGAAACTGCAAAAACGAGGGAACTTAAGGAGATATGACCTGGGTAAACTGAAAGAACCAGAGGTTGTACAGAGTTTCAGGGAGAGCATAAGGGAACAATTGACAGGAATGGGGGAAACAAATACAGTAGAAGAAGAATGGGTAGCTTTGAGGGATGTAGTAGTGAAGGCAGCAGAGGATAAAGTAGGTACAAAGACGAGGGCTGCTAGGAAAATTAAAGAGACCTTTGGAGAGAAGAGAACCACGTGTATGAATATCAAGAGCTCAGATGGCAGCCCAGTTCTAAGCAAAGAAGGGAAAGCAGAAAGGTGGAAGGAGTATCTAGAGGGTCTATACAAGGGCGATGTACTTGAGGACAATATTATGGAAATGGAAGAGGATGTGGATGAAGATGAAATGGGAGATACGATAGTGCGTGAAGAGTTTGACAGAGCACTGAAAGACCTGAGTCGAAACAAGGCCCCCAGAGTAGACAACATTCCATTGGAACTACTGACTGCCTTGGGAGAGCCAGTCCTGACAAAACTCTACCATCTGGTGAACAAGATGTATGAAACAGGTGAAATACCCGCAGACTTCAAGAAGAATATAATAATTCCAATCCCAAAGAAAGCAGGTGTTAACAGATGTGAAAATTACCGAACAATCAATTTAATAAGCCATACTAACACAAATTCTTTACAGGCGAATGGAAAAACTAGTAGTAGCTGACCTCGGGGAAGATCAGTTTGGATTCTGTAGAAAAGTTGGAACATGTGAGGCAATACTGACCTTACGACTTATCTTAGAAGAAAGATTAAGGAAAGGCAAACCTACATTTCTAGCATTCGTAGACTTAGAGAAAGCTTTTGACAATGTTGACTGGAATACTCTCTTTCAAATTCTATAGGTGGCAGGGGTAAAATACAGGGAGCGAAAGGCTATTTATAATTTGTACAGAAACCAGATGGCATTAATAAGAGTCGAGGAACATGAAAGGGAAGCAGTTGTTGGGAAGGGAGTAAGACAGAGTTGTAGCCTCTCCCCAATGTTATTCAATCTGTATATTGAGCAAGCAGTTAAGTCCACTCCACCAAAAGACTACCACTGTCAGATGACCAGAGCAGGGTGCGGCTTGGAGGTGGGGATATAAATATGGAATGTTGACTGGCATTGCATGTGCATTTTCTGTTTTGCCCTGAGCATCTACATACATGGAAGGTGAACACTTGTGTCCAACAGCAAAAATAGAGTATGCAGATATTAGTTTTCATAAAATATCAGAAGGTCAATTATCTGTAACACTCCGAGAAGACCGCAGATGCCAAGCCCTTTGGGTTACATGTTTCATTGTCACCTGGCTTCTTACACAGTGTCTCATAAGCTTGTGTACTTTACAAACACTACCATCAGTGACACCAGCAATGGCACGTTCCACTCTTTATTTGCTTTTAGTGTATTCATCTTTACTGAGAAGCCCTCCTGGTGGCTGTGGACTTCCTCTTGAGTTTAACATGTACCTCTCACCATCTCTCCCATTACACCAATATCATCACCATTAGTCCCTCCCACACATATTCTATTACTTCCATCAAACTGTATGGGGTCCACACCATCTCTTATTACCCTCCTCTGGCTGGTGTCACTGTCTTTGCATGTGTCCTCCACAACAACAATTAAGCTTATATTTGATGCAAACATGCCCCACCAATCCCTTATCTTCTTGTACTGCAATGCTAGCCTAGCTTCTGCCAGGAGATCTTTCAGCACCCCAGTGCACATGCTCCTTTACATCTCCAATGCAAAACCTCTCAGAAAAGCACCAAGTCCACATTGCTCTGCTTCTTATAGCGATACTTTGCTCACCTCCTCACTCTGTGTAAACTCATAAGTATGCATGTTTAGTCTCCTAATCCAAATTTCCAAAACCCCCAACTCCTCTATTGTGCCTCTTGGAAAACATACTCAATCACTCATCAAAAAAAGCAAGCACTGTTTTGCTTCCTATACCTTTGCTCCAGCTTGTACCTGAGTTGGTAAAAAGTCTGCACATTGTATAATGCCTCTGTGCACCACACAATTGACTTCACTTCCCTTTCTACACATAAGTTTATTATTTGTAACAACTGTTCATCCTCTATGTTAGCCGATAACATGAGACCTCCACAAATCCCAACACATCCTCAGATGCTCTAACTGAGAAGGGAGGAATGAGGTTAGCAGCCACCGGATCCACACCTAGAACCTGTGACATTAACACCTCTCTTTTGTGATTTTCTCTGCCAGTTCATAGTCTGTGGCCAATTTATCTTCACTTAATGAGCCAACTGATTCTCCAACTACTGTACAAGTATAAACTGCTCACTAGTGACACCTTGCATCTCCTGTTTTGTCACTGTGTCATTCTTACTTATTTATGGCTTGAAACAACACAAAATAACAATCTACTAACCACTGCAATGCATTTGTTCTACTAATGCCTGGAACCTAGCCATGTTGTCCATAACAAGAGACTCTCCCTGATTTTGTAACACTGTCCCAATGGCTACAAGGCTATTGCCGGGGGGCAATCCACTTGCAATGTCTGATATTGTGACCCAAAAATCACCACATTGGCAGCTGCCAACTCTCAGCTGTTCATGCAGTGATTCACAGTGACTTCCACTTTTCATTACTTTTCTAAAGACACAGAGTTAACTCAAAGACTAGCTGTAGGCACTACAAGTTAGGCAACCAGTTCCGATCCTGCATCCACCTCAGTACAGTGTCTGCAATTACACTACAGAGCACAGTTGTATGAGCTCCTTTGAATAAACAATATTCTGACTTTGCAGTCATTAGTTTTGGAGTAATAGGACAACTGATAATGTCTGCATAATTACATTCAGTCATAGTGATAATATCATAGACTGCTAAGAGACAGTAAAGTTACTCAGATATCATTGTATTAGGTACAGGACACCCAGAGCCACACATCAACTGCCACATTGCTTCATAAGTCTTAAGTAGTGTTGTGGGTTACATCTCATTGTGCTGCCTCATTTTTGTTCTAGTGTCATACTGTCAAGCAAGCATTGTATTTTTAAGTTAATTAGCTTGCAATCTGTCACCTTTAAAGGAATATAGCTGTAAAACTAGCTTTTCTGCTACTGTAGATCTAGGGGCCAAATTAATAGAAGCATTCAGTTACAACTTCCCCACAGAATACCATACATTACATGTTAGATAATGTCCTGAAGGAAATAATTTAAATGCCACAAAAACATTGTGTGCATATTCAGATATATTCTGTTTTTTGTGACATTATTTATCCCAGAACCATACCGCCTTATTTTAAAGCAGTTTGATCAAAACATGAAATGAAATGTGCAACAGCAAATTGTGCATTTATGAAAAAAGTGAATATTGAAATATATGCAATGTGCTAAAAATTGTACATATTTGTGTGTGCATGCCACACAAAAACAGCAAATATTTTCTAAAATATAGATCAGTCTACACAAACTTCAAGTATGATGCTACCACAGCAGCCAGGTGGCTCAGCCTCAGCAATGTCGCAGCCAAGAAACTGACCACTGAAGCTGCTTCAAATAAAGCAAAATGCATCTGGTTTAAATAAGGGCTTTATTACATTCAGAAAAGACAGAATATATCTCAATATTACTTGTTGAGCTGTGACTGCATTAGAGAAACTATAACAACAAAAAAGACAAAATGAATATTGCCTGTGTCATTTGTGTCTTACCTTTCACTGTTCTCAGTTGCTGTGTTTATTGACATCCAGGCCCTGCCGCCTGTGTGAGAGTCTGATTCATTGGTCTTAGAGTAATGATAATGGGAGGAAGCAAATTGTCAATCAAAATTTCCCTCCCTGTGTCATCCTCCTGTACCCACTCTGTATGTTGAACACTTTCAGCTCATGCTGAAGGAGATATCCTGGCTAGAGCTCCATGCAAAAGCTTTTGTGTGACAGCAGTTTTTAATGTCATGTTTCATTCTGTGGTGTACCCTTTCATATGGGCCCACATGAGCCCTGTCCAATTGTACTGGAAATGATATGATGGCGAATGAAAAACTGTATGTCCACATTCCTGTGCTATACAATAGATTTCATTACTTTGTTCACTAAGCTCTTATGAAGAATTACAAGATTCAACAATTCAGCATTAGTTTGGTTAAAAGTGTGCTGTAGCTTTATATTCGAATGTCACAGCATGATATAGTTTTTTTTATTCTTTTTATTTATTTATTTATTTTTTTTTTTTTATTTTTCCCCCCTATTGTGAGTACCTTGTTAACGACAACTGAGCGCTACCTCCCATTTTCCATAACAGTCACCAAGTTTACAGCCAAGTAAGGCAGAAACTGCAGAGTGAAAATTTCATTCTAAGAAGTACTTAAGTTTTTGTTCATTTGCTCAATATGTGTTTTCCATTTCAAGTTGTCTTGCAGATGAATGCCAAGAAATTTGGCCCAGGCTGTTCTGGTAATTGTCTGTCCATATAGCTCTAGATTGGGTGATATCTTACAATGTACAGGTCCTATCTGTTCATCTTTAGAATGTGTACTGTGGCATGGGTTATTAATTACTACCCTCTGGCAAGAGTCAGACTACGGCCTGCACTGTGGCCAACTCCCACTAGGAACTCCAATGGCACCGATGGCAGTATGCATGGATAGTAAATTAGCAGGACTGTGCCATCTAGTCCCCTGAAGGACTTGGTGCTGGCAGCAAGTGCAGCCTGGTCTCAGGCCCATGGCTGCTGCTAATGATGCGCAATTGTCTCACTGTCTGGTTTATATTCCTCCTCCATGCATCTGTTTCACCAACACCTGGAACCTAGTCACATCATTCATAACAAGAGACTTTCCCTGGTGTTATGGCATCGCCCCATTGGCTACGAGGTTACTGCTGTGGGGTGGAGTATACTACTTTGCTCAGCTGTCCCTGCTTCGCAATCCAGTTGCATGTCTGTTATTGTGACCCACACGTCAACACACTGGTGGCTACCAACTCACAGCTGTTAACGCAATGATGCACACTGGCTTCCACTTCTCGTTACTTTGCTAAAGACACAGTTTTAACTCAAAGACTAGGTAGTAGTCCTACACGTTAGACAACACAGGTCCGATCCTGCAAACAGTACAATACCATTCAGTGCCAGCAGCCACCTCAGTAGCCTATAGTGCCTGAAATTACACTACAGAGCAGAGTTTCTCGAGTTGTACTGGGAAGACAACATTCTGACTTCGCAGTCACTAGTTTTGGAGTAACATGACAATCATGAATGTCTGCATGATTATATTCAGTCATGGTGACAATATCATAAACTGCCAAGAGACAGCAAAGTTATTTATATTTCACTGTATTAGGAGCAGAACTTCCAGTGCCACGCATCAGCTAGCACATTTTAGTAATTTTGATCGAGATAAGTGTTCTTCTGTACACAACAGTGTATAAGTGTGCACAGAATTAGCTAAGTGAAAAATCTGTGCAATACCCACGTTTGTTTTTGCATATAAAAGTCGACTTCGGAGTTTTCCTTTGTGCGAGAGCGCGCCTACAACATTAGCGCGCCAATTTGAAGTTCTAGATTGGCATACGTTACTGTTTGACTTGCTTCTGCATAATCTTTCGGTGATTGTATGAATCTGTATCGTGATGTATTGTGAAATTTGGAAGATTCGCGAGGCCGCGATAAACTGGTTTTGTTATCGTCAATTATAGGCCTCTGATTTCCTTATACAATTACCCGAGAAATAGGCTATTTTTGAGAATTTTCGGATGCTTACAAAACTATATTCTCGTAAGTTACCAGCGATAGGGTTTTGGATAGTACGTAATTTATCTCGTAGCAAATCAGCATTTGTTTTTGACACTTCTACCAATGAATGCATCACTCCTGAATTTCATTGTATGTATATCAACGTCAATAAACGTGCGTTTTTGAGAATTTTCGGAAGCTAGCATTGTCCTTTGTAAAATGTACGAGAAATTTGTAGTAAATAGGCGTTTGTGATTTAGTTACTACAGCGGATATACTAACATATTGTGCTACATCTATTTTCCCCTTTAAGAGGAGTATACATTGTCTGCATTTATTGTAAATTAACTCTGCTTTCGAGTTAGCTAACAACTATACTTAACCTCAAAATGTTTTAGGAAACTTTATTTTTACCAATTTTTGCGTTGCCTTAATAGAAATCTCGTTTTGTGTGTTTGCTTCAGTTCTTATAGGGCATTAGCAACTTTTTAGTTCAACAGATTAAAAGATAATCAGTGGGCATAATTCAAAGGTTTTTTTTTTCCTGCTTTGTAATACATTGCACAGGCCAAAATGCAGCCCCACAGTGAATGCTGTTCTGGTGCACGGGGTGAGTTTGTTGACGTTCATAAGCAGCTCGAAATCACCCTGACTGCTGTCAAAAGATTGGCAGCTGCTGCAAATCGGTGTGTTAGAAGAATTCCAGAAAGTCGTGTACCTGTAATACCTGTACCTTAGGTACGCCAAGTACTATCCTCTCCTGTAGACCCTGTCTCCTCTACAGAAAGTATAATACAGGATCTGTCATTACTGATCCACTTCATTGGAAGTGGCGTATCAATGGTAGATCCAGGCATCCTGTACGGTGTGCAAGGGGACCAGAGAGAACATAACGTGTTCTACCAATCCCCCTAACCAACAAGTTTACGGTGATGTCTCTCACTGAAACAAATAGAGCCAGTGAGACTCGCTTCACCTGTTTTGGGGAAATAAATAAACCCATTACGTCCAGTGTCAAGAGGAGGCAAATGTAAAAGGTTAGTGTCTATTAATTGTCATTAGTTCAAATATTCGGCGAATGATGGTGCCCTGTAGGAAAATGGCAGCAATGAACAGGAAAGGACACCTGGTGCACTCAGTGTATATGCCTGGGGGCCTCATTCAACATGTTGAAGAGGTTGTTCCCACAGACACTGAGGGAAACGGGTGTAACCAAACTACAGATTGTGGTGCATGTTGCAACAAATGATGCCTGTTGTCAGGGCTCTGAGTCCATACTTGGACCATTCCAGCAACTCGCAAAAGATGTTGAGAAGACCAGCCTTCTGCATGGAGTTTCAAAGAAGCTCACAATTTGCACCATTTTCCTCGGAACTGAGTGTGGCCCTTTGGTTCTGAATTGAGTGGAGTGACTGAACCGGAGACTTTGGAAGTTCTGTGAGAAGCTAGACAGTGACTTCCTGGTCTTTCGCTGTAGGGTCGAGAATTGTAGGGCCCCATTAATGGGTCAGGTGTCCACTACACATCATAAATTGCTACTCACGTAGCTGATCGTGTGTGACATGCACACAAGAGTTTTTTGTAGATTAGGCCACACACTCTCCAATCCAGATAACGATAGCTGTCAGAAACCCGGAAGTATCAGTGTAACGTAAAAAGAAATGCATTCCACAGGAGAGAGTATTAGAATGGTAAACTGCCAAAGCATTTGAAACAAAGTGCCAGAGTTTGAAGTGCTCATGAAAAGCAGTGAAGCCCACATAATACTAGATACAGACAGCTGGTTGAAATCGGAAATTTATAGCAGTGAGATTTTTTGGGAATATTTTAGTGTACGGTGTATCGAAGGGATAGGCAAATGGAAAATGGCGGTGGTGTATTTGTCGCAACAGAAAAGAAACTCAAATCCACCGAGGTAGTAACTGAAGCTGCATCTGAGATTGTTTGGGCAAGACTTAGCAACATGGATGTGTCTAAAATGATAATTGGATCCTTCTATCGCCCACCAGACTCATCTCCTGATGTAACCAGAAAATTTAGAGAAAACCTTAGTTCACTTTTACATAAGTTCTCAAATCATACTGAAATCCATGGTACACATTCACTGTAAAGAAACAGATAGAGGGATGCTGAATGAAGCGCATCTGGCTGTCAAGAGAGCGATGTGTGACGCCTTAATTGACTTCTGTAGCAGAATATTGTCAAATAATCTTATATGGAACCCAGAGTCAGTGGAGTTGAGAAACAGATGAACTCGTCAAAATTGAACAAAGTCCCAGATCCGATGGAATCCTCGCCAAAATCTGTATTGCATTTGCAGCTGAGCTAGCCACTCTTCTAACTATAATGTATCGTAGAGTATATGCACTACTACTGAAAGAAGTGGTGCAAAGACTGACAAGTTCCTTTAAATATAAAGTGTAAATTCAAATGTAAAATGTAAATTTAAAATTGTGCACTTCATAAGACGAAAAGAAGTAATATCCTATGACTATAACTTCAGTGGGTCACTGCTGGAAACGGCCAACTCCTACTAAAACTGAGTGTAAAAGTTTGTACGGATATAAAATGGAATGATCATGTAGGTTCAGTCACGGGTAAAGTAAATGGTAGACGTCGGTTTATTGGCACAATACTGGGGAAGTACAAGCAGTCTACATAGGAGATTACTTACAAATCATTCGTGCATCCGGTTCTAGAACATTGCTCAAGTGTGGCGGACCCTTACCTGATAGGACTAACAGGGGATATTGAACATGTACAGAGGAGGGCAGCACGAATGGTCACAGCTTTGTTTGATCCATAGAAAATGGTCACAGAGATACTGAAGAAAATGAACCGGCAGTTTCTTGAAGAGAGGGGTAAACTGTCCGGAGAAAGTCTATTGGCAAAGTTTGACGAACCAGTTTTAAATGATGATCTATGAATATAGGCCCTACTACAATCCCCTACGTAACACTCACATAGGGATCGTGAGGATAGAATTAGATTAATGGTTACACGCATAGAGGCGTTTAAACAATCATTCTTCCCTCACTACATAAGTGAATGGAACGAGAAGAAACCGTAATAACTGGTACTATGGGACGTACCTTCTGCAATGCACATCACTGTGGCTTGCAGAGTATTGATGATAGATGTAGTAGCTAATCAGTAAGCATGCAATATGTTATCTTTAAAGGACTATAGTTACAACTTCCTAACGTTGTCACATATTACTTGTTACATAACATTCTGAAGGGAATAATTTAAATATCGGAAAAAATTATGTGAATATTCAGATGTATTTTATCTTTTGTGAAGATAACAAAAGTCTTATTTAGCCCAGAACGGTATTGATTTTTTTAAGCAACTTCATCAAAACATAGTTGACAAAGCATGGAGGTGAGATGTAGGTTTATAAAAACATGAAAACTGAAATACACCGATGTCAGTGACGTGCAATGTGCTAAAAATTATACGACTTTGTGTATGCCTTGCTAAAATATGGGTCTGTTGACACAAACGTCGAATATGATGTTACCACGACAGCAGTGCACAAAACTACGTAAGTCAATTAAGTGGCTTGGCCTCGGCAATGTAGCAGCCAAGAAACCTACCACTGAAGATTCTTCTATTAAATTGAAATGCATTTGCTTTAAATAAGACTTTTAGTACAGCTGGGAAAAATGGAATATACCTCAGTACTACGTGTAGAATTTTGAGTGCATAAGGGAAACTGCAAAAACCAAAAACACAAAATGACTGCTGCATGTGTCATTTGTACCTTAGTTTCGTTGCTTAAAGTTTTCATTTTCATTTAATTTTATTATCTTCCTGTATTTCATTTACATGATGTAGGAATTGTCACAACAAAGTTATCATACTCCAGACATAATAATGGAGTATCACTTTAAAGGCATTTTTAAAAGTACAAATTTAGACATATAAATTAAAATTTTTGACAATAAATTTACAGACAATCAAAGTACTTATCTATGTCATAGAAAGTTTTGCTTAAAAGGTAATTTTTAAGCTCAGTCTTAAATTTTACTTCATCTATTTATTTCCTTCATGTACACGGCAGAACATTGTAAAGTTTTATTCCAAAATAACTTACATGCTTTTGGGTTTTTGTTGTCCTTACCCTTTCTACATACAAGTTCTTACGAATTCTAGTATTATAATTATGGCAGTACTCATTTGTACGTAGATTTTTCAAATGAGCTCTTGTACACAGAATGCTTTTAAAAATATACAGTGATGGTATTGTGAGTATTTGCAGTTCCCTGAAAAGGGGCCTACAATGAGTTCTTGGAGAGTTATGTGTTATGACTCGTATAACTCTTTTCTGAAGTTTGAAGATTTCTGTTAAGCTTGATTTAGTTTTACCCCAGAAAACTATGCCGTAAGACACGATGGACTGAAAGTAAGCAAATACACTAGTCTAGTACAGTCTGTGCTGCATACTTTAGATAATATCCTCAATGCAGAACATGCCGAATTGAGCCTGTGTAATAAGTACTTGAGATGGTCTTTCCAGCTTAAGTTTTGATCAATGTGCATGCCCAAAAACTTTGTGGATTGTAAACTCTCTATCTTCTTATCCACTAGTTTTAACTGGAGGTCCATTTCTTGAGTTGCTTTGCCATAATGTATATAATTTGTTTTACTTAGATTAAGTGTTAACTCATTAGCATTAAACCAATATTGAATATATTTCAGGACTATACCAGTTGTGGTGGTTAATGATTTTTTTATCATCACTTATAATTATGCTAGTGTCATCTGCTAACAACATTATTTTGGTAGAAATATTAGGATTTTTTATGTCATTTATATAAAGAAAGAATAATAAGGGACCAAGAACGCTGCCCTGTGGGACACGTATTTCCAATTTCTTTGCATCTGAGACCCACTTGATTTTCTGATTTTTATGATCTGCGATGATTTCTACCACCTGAGTTCTATCTTGAAGGTAAGATTCAAACCACTGCTTCACAACTCCCCTTACACCTATTGCCTCCATCTTGTTTACCAGAATTTTGTGATTTACTGTATCAAAAGCTTTAGATAAATCTGAGTTAATTCCCACTACACATTTTTTAGTGTCGAGACTCCTGACAATCTCTTTGGTGTAGGCATGGATAGCTGATTCTGTGTTGTGACTTGAGTGAAAGCCATGTTCATTGCAGTTTAGAAGTTTTTGAGCATCTAAGTAATTTATGAGTCTGGTTTTCATTAACTCCTCTAGAATTTTTGAAAATGATTGGAGAAGGGATATTAGTCTATAATTTTCTACCTTGTACGGTTCTCCTTTTTTAAACAGAGGTCTAACCTGAGAGATTTTCAACCTCTCAGGAAACACACCTTCGCTGAAAGACAAATTGGCAATATGTACCAGGGGCTTTATAATTTGTTGGGCAACTTTTTTTATTATTGACACAGGCACTTCATCCACACCTGCAGACATTTTTGATTTTAGACTATTTATCACCTTTTATATTTCATTATCATTTGTGGGACTTAACAACATACTATTGTCTACTTTTGGGGCTGTTAATTTCTCATGTTTAGTAAAGTTTTTACTTAATGACACTGGTACACTTAAAAAGTAATTATTAATGTAATTCGCCAGAGTTTCATCTTTTAATTCAATATTTGCACTATTTTTGAGTACTATTTCCTGATCCTTGAGGCCCTTACCTGTTTCCTTTTTCACAATTTCCCAAATATTTTTTGATTTATTGTCTGATTTTCTTATTAATTTATCATTACTTAGTAATTTCTCTTTTGTAATTACTTTTCCATACATTTTTTTGTAGTTTTGTTACATGTTCTTTAAACTTGGGGTCAGTCCAAGTTTTCAGTCTATAGTTAAGCATTTTCATGGTCCTGGAGGAATTTCTAATACCTGTTGTGATCCAGGAGTTAGCATGTGTATGCCCATATGTGTTTGTTTTGACAAGTTTCTTAGGAAAACACATTTCAAAATTCAACATAAACAGGGAAGAAAAAACATTATGTGCAGTGTTTGTGCTGGGTTTCGCTGCGACTGTCGTGATCCGAACATTGCTGTCTGTATCGGTGCCTGATTCACCTGGTCTTAGTGTGATGATGATGGGAAGAAGCAGATCGTTAGTTAAAATTTTCCTCTCTGTGTCCTTCTATAGCCATTCTGTGTGTCGAACACAAGAAGCCCATGCTGAAGGAGTTATGCTGGGGAGAGCTTCGTACAAAAAGCCTTTTTGTGTCAGAAGTTTTCAACGTGTTTTGTACTGCGACAAACGGTACCCGTTTACCTGCGCCCTTATGGTATCTATCAGACTGTATTGGAAATGATATGGCGACAAAAGCAAAACTGTATTTACACGTTCCTCTGCTATAAATCGATTTCATAAATGTGTACACTAAGCGCTTATGAAGCGTTTCAAGATTCAGCATTAGTTTGGTTGGTAGTACGCAGTATCTTTCTATTTGAATCCACAGTATGATATCGGCTGTTTTCTGTACATATTGTGAGTGCCTTGTCAACAAAAATGAGTACTAACTGGCGTTGTCCATAGCAGTCACTAAGTTTACAGGCACGTAAGGTAGAAACTGTTTCCTAAGGCACAATTTAAATTCCTCTGTGCAAACAACTGTAAATCTAAACAAATATGCAATTTTATGGGATATCAACGATACCTTAAGGGACGTTATCACAAGGTATGGCTACGATCGGAACAAGTCTTGTGACTTCTCTAAAAGTGAAAAATATATTCTGATGACCACACTTTCTTGCCAGTGAGTACCTTCCAAAAAAAAAAAAAAAAAAAAAAAAAAAAAATGAAGTGAATGATCGAAACTGAATGGTTTATTGTGAAAGTAAAAAATCTGTATACTGTGGGCCCTGCTTGGCGTTCGGTCCATAGGAGAATCAAGACTCAGACTGAGTACGAAAAGTTTAATGTCTGGAAAAATGCAGAACACCGACAGCTCAGCATGAAAACTCTGCACATCATAAATCTAGTATCCTTATTTTGAAAGTTAGAAGTGAGGTTGATGGTCGACTCGGCAATTTACTGCATGTCCAGACTGATGAAGAAATTTCTTATTGGAGAAACGTTCTGAAGAGAGTTGTTGCTTTAGTAAAGCGACTGTGTTCAAGAAGCCTCGTTTTCAGAAGAAAAAACAAAAAGTTCGGTGATTCGCATTACGGAAATTATTTTATGACTTTGTAACTCTTAGCTGAATTCGAAATCTTTTAGTCAGTTATATTAGACGATGTGGTAATCAAGGCTCTGGAAGTACCTGTTACCTATCAAAGACAACTTGCGATGAGTTTATTTTCTTGATGAGTCAAAAGTCTCAAAACAGAGTGGATACGAGATGAGAAGGGCGAAATAGTTTTCGTTAATCGTATTCAACACCAGATATAACATATGTGGACCAACTTACCTTCATTATTAGATACGTTTTCAAAACTGTGTGAAAGATTTCTCAAGTTATTGACGACAGTGGGACATAAAGCTGAAGAAATGTTTTCTGCCATTATTTCGGAAGTAGAAACACTGAAGTCGAAATACTGAAGACTGTCGTGGACAAACATATGACAATGCCGCGAACATGTCTTATGTATACATCGTATAGGCTAAAATTCAAAGCCAAGCAAGTTCTGCTGTTTTCATTTCTTGCTCTGCCCACTCTTTAAATTTAGTGACAGCTACGGCTGCTGAAGCTTGCACAAATTAAAGCACAGGAAATATGATCATTCGCGTGAAACTGTATATTTGAATCTTGAAAGAATACATTACTCTTATGTTTACACGCTAGATATTAAGAGTTTTATTTACATGTTCTATTTCACTCTATCTGCTGTGCATTATTGCACCACTATATTGTCAATAGAGTTGCAACTTTCCAATGTTAACGAAGCGCCCTAAAAATCGTTTGTTTATAAAAACAATGATCGTGTGGCATTGATGACTGGGAGACCCCATCCAGAGATGTTCGGCCTCCGAGTTGTAAGTCTTCTTTCGCGTGACGCCACGTTGGGCGACTTGCACGACGGTTATGGGCGAAATGATGAGGAGGACAACACAACACCCATTCCACGAGCGGAGAAACTCTTCAACTCGCCCGCGAATCGAACCCGGGCCCTCTGCATGGTAGGCAAGCTTGTTACCACTTTATTTATTTATTTATTTTTGTTTTGATCGCATTTTGTTCTATATTGTTCGTTAAATTTGTTCGTGGCGGGCGTCCGATGACGCTCGTTCAGGCTGTTCGTTGATCCGTGCACTCAGTTTTTTGATTACAGAGGGTAGCTAAACCCTCTGATCGAACACGCTGAGCTACCGTGCAGGCATCACTCAGCTAAGCAGGCGGATGTTTGCTCCTATACTCCTGCACTTGACCAAATGACGGAAGAAGCTAAGCGAAATAGTCGGGACAACCAGAATAAACCCGAAATCTGACAGCTACTTTTTACAATTACCGTTAGTGATAATCTACCTCAGTAGGTAATGTCTTTGCGAGACATGCTGCATATTTGTGTATCACATTTCAACACCTTCTAGAAAGGAATTATACTTTGTTTACTCTTTTACCGATTTAGATAAGCCACTGTTTCGCTAAACGTTGCAGTGTTAGAGGCTTCCAACTTGCATCGCTAAGCGCCAGTGTTGCCAATTTGGGGGAAACGTCGCTAAATATGAGGTACTTGACAAGCACAACAACCATGTTTGGGATTGGCGACTTTTTTGGGGTCTGCTTGGACATACTATGGAAAATATGAAGATTTTTCACTATCGTAACTCCCAAATTATGCTCTATATTCGGTACTTCCACAGTATTTTTGCAATAATGTGGAGAGGCACACAGAGAAAATATGTACACCAAATACCTCTCTTGCGATTGTGGGTTCTTGAGGGAAAGGAAAGAATTTTTTTCCGCTGTAAGCGGTGAATAAGCCTTATTTCAGCGTATTCTGACGCTAGCACTCCTCTTAAATGCCAACAATAATCAGTAAGAGCTTTGCTGAGTAAATGAACATTCTGACGCTAGCACTCCTCTTAAATGCCAACAATAATCAGTAAGAGCTTTGCTGAGTAAATGAACATGATTCTTCCTGTATTGCACCACTTATGAAGCAAGAGCAACTTGTGCTGTGAACTCCCCCTAAACTAAAGTGCATTCATATGAACTGTGTGACTGTGTTGAAATTGTTAGGTACAATGGCAACTTACACCAGACAGTGGAGCAGCCCGACCGTGTCTGTCATCTTAAAGAATGGAGAAATATAGAAGTGAGGATGAGAACTTGAGTAATATTAAAAAAAAAACACTTTATTTTAGGTAGTATCTGATTATCATTATCAGTTTCGTTACACTATAATAATATATTATTAAGGGTAATTTGGTATTTTAGTTATTTCTATATTTGTCTTAAATTTGGAGTATTTTGATTAAAAACGGTGACTTTGCAATTGGCTTTTGGTAACTTGCAGTATCACCCATATGGCAACAGTGCTAAGCACGACTTAGATCACACTTCACCAACCACTGGGCAGCGACATTTTACTTTTTGACTTAGCCCTGGGGTACCGCGAAAGTTTGTTCTGTCCATCAGGTCTAACATGTATAAGATTATACAATGGCACGTTTAATATTTAACGTGAGCCTTAATATTTTACGAGTATAATACATTTTGAGACAGTCAGTCCCTGCAATAGTGGCAACTGTCAGCTCTGCTTACTAGTAAAAACCTGGGACAGGAGTTGCCTTTCTCTTCGTACTAGAGAAAGAAACTCTCCGATCAGTTTCAGCGTATATACTGTCTGATAGGGCAAAATATTTAAAATTTGGTAGTAGAGATAGATTTTATTCACAGAAGACAAAGTTACCATATAGTAGCACTAGTCCAAGTACAACCAATATAAGCAAAAATTGTGGATCTTTTTTATATGTATTAGACCATAATATACAGGGTGGTCAGAAAATGTGCGAAATGCTTGTAGGGATGTTACAGGGCAAGTTGTACTGAGGCATAAATCTTAAGAAATAAATTCGATACGTTGCTCCGTTTCCGAGTTATGTAGCGTAGAATTTAGCCAATCGGAGCGTCGCGCGCTCACACTCAAGCGGCCTGCCAGGGGTGGTGCTGCCCAACGAGTGCTTTGTCTCGTTAGCTGAAACTTGAATTTACGCGCGCGACGATCTGATTGGCTAACTTCAATGCTAAATAACTCGGAAACGGCGCAAAGTATCGAATTTCTTTCTTAACATTTATGCCTCAGTAAACCTGCCCTGTGACATCCCTACAAGCATTTCATACTTTTTCTGACCACCCTGTATATCGCAAATACAGTGCTAACTTGATCACATGGAATTCAAAGCAGAATCTTCCGATTTTCACGAGCGGTCATTTTTGCTATATTTCAGTTCTTTATCTTTCTTTTTTTCTGTCGTTATTCCCGTTTTAGCCCAGCTTGCACTCTTCCCTTCGTCAGAATTAGCACTTGATTGAAATACACTCTCACACAAAAAAAACGGCGCAAGGCGAAAGAATTTTCTGAATGGGACGGAAATCGGCAGATGTGACGTACATGTATAAATAAATAATTAAAATTTCAAAAAAACTGAATGCTTTATTAGGGAGAAAGAGCTTCACAAATGGAGCAAGTCAGTAATGCGTTGGCAACGTCTGACCCTTATGCAAACATTACTCTGCTTAAGATCGATTGGCAGAGGTGCTGGATGCCCTCCTAAGGGGTATCACACCAATTTCTGTCGAATTGGCGAGCTGGATCGTCAATAGCTCGAGATGGTTGGAGGGCACTGCTCATAATTCTTCAAACATTCTCAGTTGGGAAGAGATACTGCGATCTTGCTCGCCGAGGAATCGACCTGGAATGTCATTGACTTGAGTGGAATTGTTTTCAGTGATGAGTTCCACTTCGAACTGAGCCCCGATGATGGCGAAGCCGTCTTTGGAGGCGTCCTAGACGTCGGTGGGGTACCAACCTGACTGCCTTCTACCATATGGCCCACCAACCAGCAGTGACGGTCTAGGATGCCATTTAATTTCATAGCAGGACCATTTTTGTTGTCATTCGCGGCACCCTTATAGCGGTACGTCGACGATTTCCCGTCCCCCTTTTTTTTTGTTGTTTATGGCAAGCCAAAAGGGTTTAGATTTCAGCGAGGTAATGCCTGCCCACACTCGACGAGAGTTTCTATTGCTTCTCTTCGTGCTACCAAACACTACCTTGCCCAGCAAGGTCGCAGGCTCTCTCCCCAATTAAGGGCGTTTGGAGCATCCGATCGGGAGTTTGATGATCTAATTTCTAACGCAACATTTGGACAGAATTTGGCACAATATTCCTCAGTAGGACCATCCAACAACTCTCTATCAATCAATCGAAGCCGAATAACTGCTTGCATAAGAGTCAGAGGTGTACCAACGCGCCACTCGGGATTGGCCGAGCGGTGTCGGGCGCTGCAGTCATGGACTGTGAGGCTGGTCCTGGCGGAGGTGCGAGTCCTCCGTCGGGCTTTCGTGTGTGCGTGTTCGTCCTTAGGATAATTTAGGTTAAGTAGTGTGTAAGCTTAGGGACTTATGACCTTAGCAGTTAAATCCTATAAGATTTCACGCACATTTGAACAATTTTTTTTTGTCAGTTTGTGACGCTCTTCCTCTAGAATAAAGCATCCAATTTTTCAGAAATTGTAATTATGTTTTTCTGTACATGTACATGTAAATCACATCTACCGATTTCTGTCCCATTCAGATAATTCTTTAATGTTAAAAAATGTTCAAATGTGTGTGAAGTCCTATGGGACTTGGCTGCTAAGGTCATCAGTCCCTAAGCTTACACACTACTTAACCTAAATTATCCAATGGACAAACACACACACCCATGCCCTAGGGAGGACTCGAACCTCCGCCGGGAAATTCTTTCATGGTGCGTGGCTTCTTTTGCCTGAAAATGTATCACTGTGCTCGTGAATTCTTTTCTCTTGGTAGGAGGAGGAACGTGGTGTAATACAGGATGCAGCAGAACCGACTAAGCAGTTTCTGTCGATTTCCGCTGGGGCTGTGGTGGGGGTAGGGACCAGTTAGGGAGTTACATGTGATCTGCTTTTGTTCAGTCGTTCACCCCATTTCAGTAGCCAGCATGGTCTGGACCGGTGCACATCGCTGTTTTGCCGTTCACGCTTATTATGAAAATAAAAGATCTGTGATGGGTACACAACGAGCTTCTCGGCGACAGTTCAACATTCCAAGCAACAATGCCGTTCGTAATGCAAACGGCAATTCAGTCCTGGGTTCGGCAGTTGGAGGAAACTGGTAACACACTAACAATAGAATGTGCAGCGGGTGAGAACATCAGTTCAACAACCACCGCAACGTTCTGCTCGACGACATGTTGTTGCATTTTGCATTTCAGACCGCAGATTGAGAAAGTTTCTGGAATCCGATTTGAAGTTCCATCCTTTCAAAACAATGATTGCTCAAGAATTACGCCGAGCAGACTACGCCAACCGTCACAATCTGTATGAGCGAATGCTTGCTCAGATCCCTGCGAATGCAGCTTTCTTCAGTAGTGATGAGGCACATTTTCATCTTAGCGGTTGTGTGAATAAGCAAAACTTTCGCTACTGGGCTGAAAATAACCCCCGAATTATTCATGAAAGACTGCAACATTCTCTTAAAGTAACAGTGTGGTGTGCCATATCACAATTTGGCGTGATAGGGCCTTACTTTTTTGGGGAAAAAGTGACTGTGACACTGAATTCCACACAGTATGTTTCAATGTTGCAAAATTTTCTGCAACCCAGAATGGACGAGACTGTTGAAGAACTTGGACTAGACTTGTGGTTCCAACAGAACGGAGTTACTGTCATACAGCTCGAATTACGCTTGATGTTTTGAGAGAAATGTTTCCAGGACGCCTCGTCTCTTTGAGGAGTGATGTCGGGTGGCCTGCAGGGTCACCAGATTTGAGCGTTTGTGACTACTTTCTTGGGGGATATCTGAAGGAAAAGTTTTTCAAAAGCCGCCCTCACACCCTACCAGGGCTAAAAGAGCTGATTATTGACGAAGTGAATGCCACACCCCACGATATGTGTGCAAGAGCTGCTCGAAACTTCAGGGATCGTCTACAACAGCGTAATGCTAACGGCCGCCATCTTGAGGACATTATTTTCAATACTAAATGAATGTAAAATGGTACATTGTACTAATTAAGAAAATAAAAACATTTTTTCTCTATACATACAGATTTACTTTTTATTGCTCCTTAAAACTGCTTAGTCGGTACTGCCGCACCCTGTATAACTCATTCAAGGTTCTATGTTTATGAAAGAATCCAAGGAGTGCCCAGATTCTAAGCTAAGGGGTGACAGATAGGAGGCTACTCAGATGGCTTTTGCCAGGAATGACGAATATATCTGCTTAGTGCCTGCTGCTTGGTTCGCATAGACTGTATGGCCTGCAGAGATTTTTTTTGTTTTTATTTAATCGAATTTTTATGTTGCTCACGAACTGTAACATCATCTACACTTTTCACGCTAATTATGGCCTTATAAGCATAGTCTTTTCCGAATGTACTTGACCAAAAAGCGATTCTGGTAGCGGGAATCCAAAGCATTTGTTAATCACGTGTTTTGCGTTCTTTTGGAGATATTTCCATGTCAACTTTCGTCCCCAAACCAATATTTCTTAATTTCTAACTGAGAAGTGAAATACCAATTTCCACCAATTTAGATTTAATTTTTTTTTTTTTTTTTTTTAGTGTAACGAAATATCCATCTCAAAATTTTCATCCTCTACTGTACTCCCTTAGGGACTGCATGCCCAGAAACACTGAAACACGTATTGTTTTATTTCTAACAGATAAATCAAATACCGACTGTCATAGATGTAACCTTAAAATCCTGTGGTGGCTCTTTGGTAATTATTTATTTGCAAAAATACTTTCACCCACTATTTTACCCCCTTAGTGGTTGAATTTGAAAACTCCTAAAACACTAGTTTTCGTAATTCGAGCTTGAAAATTCCCTTAATAGTTATATACTTTCCAAAAGCCTTTCATATCCTATTTCACCATATTGGGAGTGGAACTTCGGACAGTCCTTCTTAAACAATGCCTACAGTATAAGATCCGCACCCTTTCCAAACTTCAAGTTTCCATCAGCAGTTTAATCTGGGCGATAATGAGTCAGTAAATCCGACCCTATTTCACCCCCTTAAGGGTTTAATTTCCAAAACCAGTGACATGCGTTTGTTTTATTTCTAACAGAGAAGCCAAATACAAATTTTCATAGACTGAGCTTCAAAAACGGTTGCACAGTGTAATATTTCCATAAAATCTTTCATCCCTCATAGGGGTTGAATTTCCAAAAAACAGTTGAACACATAATTTTTTTATTTTCAGCTGAGAGATCAAACTGAAAGCTTCATAAATTCTTCTATAATAAAATATTTTCATAAAAAATCTCATCCGCTCTTTCACCCCCCTTTGGGTTTTAATTTTCAAAAGCACTGAAATACATACTTTTTATTTGAACCAATGTACACAGATGTATCTTTAAAATACTTTAACAGTTCTTTAATAACGATATATTTTTTTTAATACGCTATTTCAGGCCCATAAGGCTAGATTTCCAAAAACGCTGAAACAAGTATTTCTCTATTTCTGACAGAGAAACCAAATACCAATTTTCATAGGTCTGCCTTAAAAATTGCCCCAATAGCGACTTTTTCAAAAAGTCCTTCATCCCCTATTTCACTCCCGTAGGGTTGGAATTTCGAAAACTCCCTTCTAAAACGACGCCTACAATAGAAGATCCACATCTTCTTCACATTTCAAGTTACTATCCTTGGCGGTTTTGGCTAAGGGATAATGAATCAGTCAGGATAGTGCATTTTATGCATAGAGGTGATTTCACGGCAAATGGTTCCGGGTACACTAGCTACCATCGCCAAACCCATTACATGTTAAATCTTTCTTCGAACTGCTACTGAATTCAAACATCTGTTTGTGTAGCGGGGGAGGGTGCAAGTTTGGATTGTAAAGATCATTTTTTTCACTGTTGGAAGGAGGGGGAGGAGGTGCAGTTGCCATCCATGGCTCCCCCTTCTCCCGCTGGTTATGCCAATAAAAAACTACAAAAGTGAAACTAAAATGCCTGTTGAAGCCTAAATTACGTTTCCAGACAAAATTTTTGATCGATGATAGACACTAAATTCTTCCTGATATTTAAGATCTCTTTGAAAACCAAACCAGAATGAAGATAAACTCTTCTCGAAAACTAAAAATCTTCGATATTGCAGCGCTTGATGTTAAGAAGAACGGTGCAACTTTCCTCCGGACATAGACGCCTTTATGCATGTCTGAAGGAGCGAGCACTGCAGCAACTAAAGCCGTTATGAAACATGTGAAATTTATTCTTCGTTGCGAAAACGAACGACCATCAGCTTTACAAGGGGATGACAATAATGGAAATTCGTACCTTACCTGGACTCGAACCGGGATTTCCTTCTTTACGCAGGCGGTCGCCTTAATTGAAAATATATTTCATCTATTTCATAACGGCTGTAGTCTTTGCGCGTCCGAAAGAACATCATTGCATCATTCCTCTTTTTTTTTTTTAAAAAAAAAGAAAAAAAAACAGGCGCTGCAGTGGCGTATTGATCCGCTAACAATGGAAAAACGACTTTCATTTAAATTGTCTCCCCTGCACAGGAACATACGTAATAGATGTACGAGTGCAGGTTGCAGACACGTGGTTGACGACCTACGGAAGCTTTGGGCTGGCCGTGAAGCGAATATAGATAGCCTAATGATTAGACGACCGACCGTGATAAGTGGAAAATGCGGTTTAGATTCCCGGTCAGGCATAAATTTTCATTGTCGTCATTCCCTTATACAGCTGATGGTTGTTCGTATTCGTAACTGCGGATGCATTTCATGTGCCAAAAATATTCTTGAAACTAAATATCCCCTTGGCTCCGGGAGATTGGAGAGTTTTCCCTCATTAATGGCCAAGCATATCTTATAAACGACTATTCCGTGGCACGGAACGCGGATCTAGTTGCAGGTTGGTTGCCTGTCTAATAGTTTCCAGGGACAAAAAACATCTGATTTTAAATATTTCATATGAATAATCATCGTATATAAAAATTTAAAATTCTGGCTCAATCTACTCATTCACACTTATAATCTTCTATTGTTGTTCTTGTTGTGGTCTTCAGTCCTGTGACTGGTTTGATGCAGCTCTCCATGCTACTCTATCCTGTGCAAGCTTCTTCATCTCCCAGTACTTACTGCAACCTACACCCTTCTGAATCTGCTTAGTGTATTCATCTCTTGGTCTCCCTCTACGATTTTTACCCTCCACGCTAAATTTGTGATCCCTTGATGCCTCAGAACATGTCCTACCCACTGGTCCCTTTTTGTTGTCAAGTTGTGCCACAAACTCCTCTTCTCCCGAATTCTATTCAATATCTCCTCATTAGTTATGTGATCTAATCTTCAGCATTCTTCTGTAGCACCACATTTTGAAAGCTTTTATTCTCTTCTTGTCTAAACCATTTATCGTCCATGTTTCACTTCCATACATGGCTACATTCCATACAAATACTTTCAGAAACGACTTCCTGACACTTAAAACTATACTCGATGTTAACAAATTTCTCTTCTTCAGAAATGCTATCCTTGCTATTGCCAGTCTACATTTGATGTCTTCTCTACTTCGACCATCATCAGTTATTTTGCTCCCCAAATAGTAAAACTCCTTTAAGTGTCTCATTTCCTAATATAATTCCCTCAGAATCACCCGCCATAATTCGACTACATTCCATTATCCTCGTTTTGCTTTTGTTGATGTTCTTCTTATATCCTCCTTTAAGACACTGTCCATTCCATTCAACTGCTCTTCCAAGTCCTTTGCTGTCTCTGACAGAATTACAATGTCATCGGCGCACCTCAAAGTTTTTATTTCTTCTCCATGGATTTTAATACCTACCCTAAATTTTTCTTTTGTTTCCTTTACTGCTTGCTCAATATACAGATTGAATAGCATCGGGGAGAGGCAACAACCCTGTCTCACTCCCTTCTCAACCACTACTTCCCTTTCATGTCCCTCGACTCTTATAACTGCCATCTGGTTTCTGTACAAATTGTAAATAGCCCTTCGCTCCCTGTATTTTACCCCTGCCACCTTCAGAATTTGAAAGAGAGTATTCCGGTCAACAATGTCAAAAGCTTTCTCTGAGTCTACAAATGCTAGAAACGTAGGTTTGCCTTTCCTTAATCTTTCTTCTAAGACAAGTCGTAGAGTCAGTATTGCCTCGCATGTTCCAATATTTCTACGGAATCCAAACTGTTCTTCCTCGATGGTGGCTTCTACCAGTTTTTCCATTCGTCTGTAAAGAATTCGTGTTAGTATTTTGCAGTTGTGACTTATTAAACTGATAGTCCGATGATTTTCACATCTGTCAACACCTACTTTCTTTGGGATTGCAATTATCATATTCTTCTTGAAGTCTGGGGATATTTCGTCTGTCTCATACATCTTGCTCACCAGATGGTAGAGTTTTGTCAGGACTGGCTCTCCCAAGGCCGTCAGTGGTTCTAATGGAATGTTGACTACTCCCGGGGCCTTGTTTCGACTCTCTGTCAAACTCTTCACGCAGTATCATATCTCCCATTTCATCTTCATCTACATCCTCTTCTACTTCCATAATATTGTCCTCAAGTACATCGCCCTTGTATAGACCTTCTATGTACTCCTTCCACCTTTCTGCTTTCCCTTCTTTGCTTAGAACTGGGTTTCCATCTGAGCTCTTGATGTTCATACAAGTGGTACTCTTTTCTCCAAACGTCTCTTTAATTTTCCTGTAGGCAGGATCTATCTTACCCCTAGTGAGATAAGCCTCTACAGCCTTACATTTCTCCTCTAGCCATACCTTCTTAGCCATTTTGCACTTCTGGTCGATCTCATTTTTGAAACGTTTGTGTTCCTTTTTGCCTGTTTCACTTACTACATTTTTATATTTTCTCCTTTCATCAATTAAATTCAGTATTTCTTATGTTACACAAGGATTTCTACTAGCCCTCGTCTTTTTACCTACTTGATAGTCTGCTGCCTTCACTACTTCACCTCTCAGAGCTACCCATTCTTCTTCTACTGTATTTCTTTCCCCCATTGGTGACAATCGTTCCCTTATGGCTTACAATTTAAAACCTGGTTCCTAAATCTCTGTGTTACCATTATATAATCTATCTGATACCTTCTAGTACCTCCAGGATTCTTCCATGTATACAACCTCCTTTATGATTCTTGAACCAAGTGTTAGCTATGAGTAAGTTATTCTCTGTGCAAAACTCTACCAGGCGGCTTCCTCTTTCATTTCTTAGCCCCAATCCTTATTCATCTACTATGTTTCCTTCTCTCCCTTTTCCTACTCTCGAATTCCAGTCACCCATGACTGTTAAATTTTCGTCCCCCTTCACTGGTGAATAATTTCTTTTATCTCATCATACATTTCATTAATTTCTTCATCATCTGCGGAGCTAGTTGGCATATAAACTTGTACTACTGGGGTAGGCGTGGGCTTCGTGTCTATCTTTGCCACAATAATGCGCTCACTATGCTGTTTGTAGTAGCTTACCCGCATTCCTTGTTTTCTATTCATTATTAAACCTTCTCCTGCATTACCACTATTTGATTTTGTTTTTATAACCCTGTTTTCACCTGACCAAAGTCTTGTTCCTCCTGCCACCGAACTTCACTAATTCTTACTATATCTAACTTTAACCAATCCATTTCCCTTTTAAAATTATGATCTTATTTTATTATAATCTCCTAATCTTATGTTCATACAGTATTTGAGAATGAGAGCACTTAGTGACTCGCAACAAACTTTGACATAGTTCCAAACCTTTGCGAAACTTTTTATCGCTTATATGCTTGACACAGTATATGTTAACACATTAACTCTTTTGTAAAGTAATCAGAAGTGAGGCTGCTTTATACACTGAGGTGACAAAAAATCATAGGATACCTCCTAATGTCGTGTCGGACCTCCTCCTGCGCGGTGGAGGACAGCAACTTGATGTGCCATCGATTCGAGAAGTCCCGTGCAGAGATATTGAGCCATGCTGCCCCTATAGCTGTCCATAACTGCGCAAGTGCTGTTGGTGCAGGATTTTGTGAAAGAACTGACCTCTCAATGATGTCTCATAAATGTTCGGTATGAGTCATGTCGGGCGATATTGGTATTCAAACCATTCGCTCGAATTGCCCAGAATGTTCTTCAAACCACCTGCGAACGACTGTGGCCCGGTGACACATCACATTGTCATCTATAAAAATTCGATCGTTGTTTCTGAATATGACGTCCATGAAAGACTGAAAATGGGCTACAAGTGGACAAAGATTTAGACGACCCAGTTTAGTCCATGTAAACACAGCCCACACCATTAGAGAGTCACCACCAACTTGCAGAGTGCCTTGTTGACAGCTTGGGTCCATGGCTTCATGGGGCTTATCCCACATTCAAACCCTCTTATCGCCTATTACCTACTGTAATTGGGGCTCATCAAACCAGGCCACCGTTTTCCAGTCAACTAGGGTCCAACCGATATCGTCACGAGCCCAGGAGATGTGCTGCCGGCGATTTCGTGCTGTTAGCATAGGCATTCGTGCCGGTTGTCTGCTGCTATCCACGTCAACGCCAAATTTCGCCACACTGTCATAACGGATAGTCATTGGTTTCTGCGGTTATTTCACGCATTGTTGCTTGTCTGTTAGCACTGACAACTCTACGCAAACGCCGCTGCTCCCTGTCGATAAGAGAAGGCACTGCGTTGTCCGTGGTGAGAGGAAGTGGCTGAAATGTGGTATTCTCGGCACACTCTTGACGCTATGAATCTCGGAATATTGGTTTCCCTAACGATTTCCCAAGTGAAATACCCCATGCTTCTGGCTCCATGTACCAATCGCGATGTGCACATCGTTATCCATGACTTCTTGCCACCTCAGTGTACATGTGGGGTTCGATTCTTTAAGAAACACAGGATTTACTAGTTTTGTGCTATCCACTGTTGTAGAAGGTGATGACTTTACTCACCGATGTTGTGGTTCTCTGTTAGTAAAATGTAGGATGCAAAATGTCTGCGAAGCAATTTGCAAATATTGTTTTTGCCATGGAAAAGTACGTATAGTTTATCTTCACCTGAGAGCAGGTTTTCCCATACGTGTCTAAAAGACCCACAAAACCCTAGTAAAGTACAGGGTGTCCCAAAAAGAATGACCTGATTTTAAATAGAATTATTTATTATTAAGAAGGGCTTAATACCAACAAATTGGATACTAAATTACTCAGAAAAGACATAAGTTTATAAAAATGCATCATAAATGTTCAATATGTCCTCTTTTGGGTGCATGGAAGACATATTCTGGTTTTTAGTTCATCTGTGTCACGAGGTTGATTTTTATTTACTCTTTGTCACGAGGTAAGGGAGGAACGTAAACATATTGTGTAACATATCCCCACAGGAAGAAATCACATGGTATTAAGTCAGGGGACCTAGGAGACCTACATCTACATCTACATCCATACTCCGCAAGCCCCCTGACGGTGTGTGGCGGAGACCAAGAGTGTAAAGCCTGGTCTCGCGGTCCTGTACGCCTTATCCAATGTTGAGGCCCGTTGGCATTGAGGAAACTACGTATTTTGTTGTGCCATTGCGGTGGTGCTCCATTTCCTGATAGATGAAATTGTCAGAGTCAAGTTGTGGGAATAACCAGTTCCGTAGCATTGCAAGATATGATTGTCCTGTTAACGGTTTCTTCCTCAAAGACGTAGGGTCCATAAACGTTGCTTTGCGAAACAGCACAAAAGACATTCACTTTTGGTTAATTACGTTCCTGTTCAATTGCATCATGAGGATTTTCGAGCCCTCATATACGCACATTATGACGGTGAACTTTACCGCTAATATGGAAAGTTACCTCATCGCTGAATATCAACTTGACATAAAAGTGTCATCTTCCATGTCCACGCTTCAGATCAGCGCTCGTAGCGACATCTAGAGGATTTTTTCTGATACTCTAGACCATGTCGATTATATCTAGCGCAGTTTCAGTTACCTAGTGACATTTGTCTCAAAATTATTACAAGTTAAAATCGGGTCTATCTTTTTGGGACACCCAGTAGTATTGTGTATATGCTCACTGCAGATAACCGTGTGCGAAAATATGCCTAATGTGACTGTTGATTGCTAAGTCATGCGAACAACGTTTCTGTTACGAGACCGAAAGTCTACCATCGACTGACCCGCTGCCGCATTGGCGTGATGCGACCCCACATTGAGATGTGCTACTCAGGTGCGTGTAGATCTTTAACTCCACATTTAGTAACGTGTCAGGAGAGCAGGTTCTAGGCTAGACGCGCATTAACGATTTTTCGTTCCGCCGACTATATTCGACAAATTTGCGTGCAATGACGTTTTGGAAGACGGACTCTAGTAGGTTAGGCGTGCATGAGCGATTGTTCAATCTGCCGACTACACCAGGAAGAGCATAGCGCAATAACGTTTTTTAAAGCGATGGTGGTTCTCACGTATAAACGATGCATATATCAGTTCAAAATTTACTGAAATATGGAGATGGAAGTGGTAGCATGTATTCGTGTTCTGCTTATAAAACTGAAGCATTAGAAACAGCGGACAAAGTATTGGGTACATATATTATTTAATAAAATTGTATACAAATAGCCATATACTGTTACTTTGTTTAACAGTTTACATTTACATTTTACATTTTTGCATATTCGTTTATAAATTTCATTCTTTTACTGCACAGTTCTATGTGATATCGTTCACAGGCTTCGTTACACAGTTCACACACATATGCTGTGGTTGGGTCGTGATAAGTTTTTTTTTTTTTTTTTTGCAAATTAGTTGATGAAATCCGTGAATAGATAATCTAGTTACGACATGTCGCAGTTCGAAGTTTGGAGCTGTCCAAGAGCGGTTCGTCATTGCTTCGGTGCCATAGAACTCCGGCCATACTTTTTCTCGTTTATCCTCCATGATCTTCAGTTGATTTCTGGAAGCCCTGGTGTGTGGCATCATATATCGAAGTTTGCTGTCTTCTATTAGGAACGTCTCTCTCGCTAGCAGGTACACTAGTCTAGATCTTGTTGTGTTTGAGAGACCTAGTGCTCTTTTTAGATAAGTCGATTTTACCTTTTCTAGTTTCTAGATTTTCTTCTGTCAGGTGGTCCCATATAACCTCCATCCCATAGGCCACGATTGCCAAGATTTTTGCGTTGAATAATTTCATGGCCGTTTCTAGACTGAGTAGGCGGATGTTTCTGATGTCCTGTATTGCTATTATTGCTTAGGCTGCACGTTCTGCTGTATGTTTTGTGAAGCACTTGGCTACTGGTTGCAATGTCACCCCTAGGTATTTTAAGTCTGATGAGATTTTTATTTTTTGTCCTCTGATGTTGATTTCCGCATTCTTCGGTGTTTTGCCTCCTTTTCTGAAAATCACCATTTCTGTCTTTGTTATGTTTATGTGTAGTTTGTGTTTACTGTACCATTTATCTATTTGATCAATGATTTTCTGCAGCTTCTGTATATCTCTTGATCCCACGGCTATGTCATCAGCGTATGCATATATGTATACATCTTCTACATTTTCTCCAATTCGCAGTACTTCTTCAGTGGCAAGAATGTACAGCAAAGGGCTCATTGGGTCACCCTGTAGGACTCCGTTCGATTGCAGAACGAGGTTCGAAAACGAGAGGTTGTCTGATATTGTGATTAAGTTGTAGTCGAGGATTGACTTGATTATTCTTGCCCATACGCTATTATCTCCCATTGTGTTCTCCAGTTTTCGGACTATGAAATATCTTTTCAGTAGTTCAAAGGCTTTGATAAAGTCTATGAACACTGTGTAGAACATTTGTTTCTTTTGTAGCGCTTAGTCAATGTTGTTGAGAAGAAGCCTGACTGCCGTTAAGTGTTGATCTTCCAAATCTGAAGCCCATTTGTCTTTCGGGAAGGTGGCTGCCCACAAAGGCTTTGATTCTTTTGTGTAATTATCTTTGAAAACATTGGGTACAGGTAGTAACAAGTGAAATCAGTTTAGTAGGCCGTGTAAAGACTTGAGGACCCATCGTCTGAATTTTTGAGATTACACTAGAATTTCGGGCAACAGCTTTAATAAGTTACTTGCTATTACTTCATCTTATGTTACGTGTCGGATTGTCGTTCGTTCTTAGCAAGGTGGAATTCTACTAGACTGTAAACAGAAACTGACGACACGCATCTTTAGGAGTCTGAATTAGTGCATGTACATTTCGTTGTGGTTCCAGAAGGGTTACATCCTCAACATCATATAACGCTTGTGAAAACGTCATTTTTACTTGTCATTTCTGGAATTGTTAAGCCTTTTAAGGGAAGAAATTAGTGATAAGATAAAATGGATGTCTACCTCGTAGCTTTTCTCCTCGAACATCTCCAATACAAATCCTAATTTTTGTGAAAGCATTATAAAAACACATTTTGTGCTTCACAAAACATGCTTCAGAGCGACATGACGGTAAACGGTTTTTCAGTGATGTTATTTTCACCTATTTTATGTAGTCGTGACATCTCCAGCTAAAAGTCAGGTTTGTACGCTATCTGGTACGGTACAAATTGCTATATCTTGAAAGTATCGCTGATAGTTTAACAGTCCTTTTGTTATTACTTGAGCTAGATATCGTTTCATCTTACAAATAGATAATAATATGAATTGTATCTGAAGATACAGTAAAAATGTGATGGTACATACTTCTAAAGAAGCTAAGTTCGCGCACCGAGAAACTCACTTGAAAGAGACAAGTTGGTGCCACTCCGAAATGCATGTTATTTTGACTGAAAATCACGTTAGAGGTCTTATTCCTTGATAGTTAACATTGCAGAAACGCGACAGTATCTGTCATCAATGTTAGAATTTAGAAACAGCGTTTGCCCGATACTACTCCCCTTTTTCCGAAGTTTTTTTTCTTTGTTTTGTATTTAGCGTATGAAACTGACAATAGACTGTCATTGGCGTCGCCACCATAATTTTCCACTGAACATCAATTGTCATACGAATGCGACTTTGACAGTATGTTATTTGAGATAAGATGGTTATAAAGCCGATTGTACATTACTTTTTCTAAAGTTTTTGAGAACGCTGGCAAAAGTGAAAATGGACGGAAATTTGATGCCATTTCTTTATCTCCCTTCTTAAACAGTGGCTTAGCTTCAGCATATTTCAACCGTTTAGGAAATATTCCATTGATAAACGGCTGGCTACACAGATAGCTTAACACATAATCTTATTCTTTAACTAACTTTGTTGATATTTCATCATACCCACTAGATGTTTTTGATTTTAAAGATTTTATGTTTTCAAATATGTGTGAAATATTATGGGACTTAACTACTAAGGTCATCAGTCCCTAAGGTTACACACTACTTAACCTAAATTACCCTAAGGACAAACACACACACCCATACTCGATGGAGGACTCGAATCTCTGCTGGGACCAGCCGCACAGAAAAAGTTTATGATGGACATTATTTCTGCTGGGGTAGTGAGGGTCAAATTCATTTTATTGAAGTTACTTGAAATATCTGCTCTGAGGTATTTCATAGCAGCGTCTACAGAATCTGCAAACCCCATCTTTTCAGTAACAGTTATAAAATGTTTGTTAAAAAGTTCTGCAACACTGTACGTGTCTGTTACCAATGTATCATTTACTCTTAATGCTATTTGTCCCTCTTCATGTGGAGTTCTATCGGTCTCCTGTTTCACTATATCCCATATTGTCTTTATTTCGTTATCTGATGTGACTATCTTTTCCTTGTAATATATTTGCTTTGATGTCCGTATCACAGTCTTTAATATTTTGCAGTATTTCTTGTAATGTGCTATAGCGTCAACATCAGAACTGTTTCGGATAGACAGATACAGTTTTCTTTTTGTTTTGCAAGATACCCCTATTATTTGGGTAATCCATGGTGTCTTTGTAGACTTTGCTCTAACGTTGGTTTTTTTTTTGGGGGGGGGGGGGGGGGGGGACAGTGTTCAAACAAGGTAAGCACTTTATTCGCATAAGTTTTATATTTTTCATTCATGCCATGAGCACTGTAAACATCAGTCCAGTGAATGTCTCTGATGAGAGTCCTAAAATAATAAAGTTTTGGCTTATTGATTACCCTCTTGAGCTCAGATTTAACAGATTTTATATCGTATTCAGTATTAACATTTAACGGAAGGAACTGCATGTCACGGTCAGAGAGGCCATTGACTATTGGTTTTGTAATATAATTTTGTTCATTCGACTTTTCTATAAAGCTATCATCAATGGCTGTTTGTGAGCAATTGGCTAACCTAGTGGGGAATTTTACAGTAGGAATTAAATTGAATGATGGTGTTAGTAACTCAAATGAGTTCTTATTGGGAGAGTCTTTAAGGAAATCTACATTGAAATCACCAACAACCACTATTTCTTTGTTTTTGGTTGTTAAATGGGCCGGTACAGCTTCAAGGTGGTTTATGAGTAAATTAAAGTTACCTGCAGGTGTTCGATATACACTTAATATTATGAAGGATTTTTTGTGAAATTCTACTTCTGTTGCACATGCTTCCACATGCTGTTCTAGGCAAAATTTATGAATGTCTGTGTTCTTAAATTTATGACAGTTCCTGATGAATGTGGCAACTCCTCCTTTCTCCATTTCTGATCTACAAAAGTGAGATGCTAATCTAAACCCTGTAACACTTAAAAGTTATATACCAGTGGTCACATGATGTTCAGAGAGGCAGATTATGTCAGTTGGGTTTGAAGACTAATTAATCTACGCAGGTAATTAAATCATTAATTTTATTTCTCAGTCCTCGAATATTTTGACGCAATAAGGATTGACTGAGTTAAAATAGGGTAGAATTGAAATATCTGCTGACTGTTGAAAATTCTTAACCAATAGCTGTTTAAACTGGTGTAATAAGCTAGAATTATGTTTTTTTGGTTTCTTTCTCAAACTGAAGGTTTGTCTCAGTCCTAGCCTCTCTTAAAACTTGGTTTCTTTCTATCCTCCCTACCATAAAAAAGGGTTTTTCCTGAACCCTATAAGCACTGGTATTTAATGACTCATGACAGTGCCTATCCCCTTTAACTTTCCTGCTATTCTCCCACCCAGTTTACCCTTCCCTTTCCTATCGAGGTGAAGGCCATGCCTAGCATAATCCCACCTATTGAGGAATCAACAGGAACCACACCGATGTGTGAACCTTCACCTGACATAAGCTGCCGTTACAACTCCAAATTAACTCTCTTGACAGAAGAGATCAAATGAGGTCGTTCATGGCGCCCAAGAACAGATACAAACTCAACACAAGTATGCTTCGATGCTGATGCAGCCTTTGCCACGTCACACTCTATGCTGTACCCAGGACCTCTGTCAATACTGTTTCCGGTGTCTTCCTTAATGAAAGCTTTGTAAAGTGATCCTAAGTCCTCTGTCATCTGTTCCAGACCAGCACTAGCTTGAAAAAAGAAAAAAACTGGTGACCTGGTATTCTGATCCTAGTTCTTCCTGCAAAAGTTAGCCAACACCTCTTCCATGGGAACTACCTAACAACACTTTCTTTCTCTTTACTGATTTCCCTACTTTCTTACTTTTTAAATTTGCTGATCAACAGAATCGAACGACCGGTGGTGGAATTGAGGCAGTGCTCGCCTTCATAGTCTCATTGTTAGTTACACCAGTTATTCTTTTATAGGGATGTAACACAAAACATTGGGTGACGTTCATCTTTTACTTGTCCAAACAGTAGACTATATTAATGGAGCTACTAAAAAGTAAACTATGCCATTTATTTTTAGTGCATGAATTGTTCATTATACAGGGTGTTGGAAAATTGCGCTACGAACTTCTAGGACTTTTAGAGAGGAGTGAGTGCATAATATATTGAATAGGAGCCCATGTTCGAAACTTCATCCAAAGGCGCTACAGAGTGTTAAAGTTATAGCCGTCGGCGTCTGTAAATTTATGTATATACAGGGCGACGAAGTTACAAATAAGAAGGAAAAATGTATCAGTTTAAGGTAAGAGTCATTGTACTGGAAACGAATGAGTCGAAAGTTATAAGCGAAAATCGTTCTGATACCTCTGGCAATGGAATACATGTAGTGATACGGTTGTTAAGACTGTAAGGCAGGCAACTTTTAGAGACGGTAGAGTGGACCAAAACAAGGAAGATATGTCCAATAAACATGGACTCTAAAATGCATACCTGAAGAGCTATGATCACTTTTTCATCTTCGGTTCTGTGAAATACACCTCCTCTATTGAACAACAGATCATAGCTCTTAAGACACATTTTAGAGCCCATGTGTACTAGACATTTTTCCTTGTTTTGGTCACTACTATTACCTCTGATACTTGCTTACTCTCCAATCTTAGCAATAACAGTACCAGTATGCGTATTCCACTGCGATAAGTATGAGAACGGCTTTTGTTTACAACTTTCGACTCCGTTTCCGGTGCAGCGATACTTATCTCAAATTGTTACATTTGTCCTTCTCCATCACCCTAGACAGTTTCTAACATCGTTATCGGAATCAGCCTGTATATACATGCACATTTGCGGGCGCCAGCACCTGTAACTTCGACGTTCTGTGGCGTCGCTGGATGACGTTCCTGGATAGGGGTTCCTATTCAAAATACGTATTATGTACGCCACCCTCTACAAGTCCTAGAAGTTTGCAACGGGAATTCCCGAACGCACTGTATATATAAATCAAATATTATGTTAAAAATTTGAGTACATACTGCTGAATAGGGGCTTCACGGTGCTAAGGGTCCCACCCCAGCTTAAATCGGCCCTGGTTGAAACCTATATACGGGCCTGGTCTCTCGATAATCACCCGGTTACTAGCTGATTAACGGTCCTCCACAGCGATGCACATTATCATCATTTTCTATTCTTTTATTCCATACATATTCGTACACTACATTAGAAATCAGTCAATGTTTCCTCACATATGGTTGTCAGCGCTCTTACACCTTCGGTGATTCCCATGGACAAATTTGAGAAAACAATTTTTTTGCCACCACTGCAATTCTAAATAACATTCTAGAAGTCGAGCATAACAGTGGCGTCAGGACATCGTTGTTGTTGTTGTTGTTGTTGTTCTTGTGGTCTCGTGTCTGAAGACTGTTTTGCTGCTGTTATCCTGTGCAAGCATGTTCATTTATGAAAACTACTGTAACGTACATTCATTTGAAGCTGCTTACTGTATTCAAACCTTCGTCTCCCTGAACAATTTTTATTCCCTACAGTACCCACCACTGCCAAACTGCAACTTCTTTGATGCCTCAGGATGTGCCTTTCAACTGACCGCTTCCTTTGGTCGTGCCGTACATTTCTCTTTCCGCCGGTTAGATTTAGTACCTGCTTATTAGTTATTCGATTTACTTATCTAATCTCCAGCACTCTTCTCTAGCACCACATTTGAAAGGCTTCCATTCCCTTCCTGTAATCCACTTTTCCCTGCTGTACAGGATTACCAGCCTTTCAAATCTATTCAAAAAAGATTTAAATTTAAATCAATGTTAACGAATTTTACTTTTTCAGAAATGCTTTTCTTGCCATTAGATTGCAAAGCGCTGATAACCATGCCGTTGAGCGCCCGTAAGCACCAAACACACACCCTCTTACCATTGCCATCCTGCATTTTATACCCTCTCTACTTCGGCCATTATTAAGTGTCTCAATTCCTAATCATTTTCTGTCAACATCGCCTGATTTAATTCGACTACATTCCATTACCCTTGTTTTAGCTCGGTTGATATTCATTTTGTAAATTCTTGTCAAGTACAGAAGTATATCGTGGTATCATCTGTATATCTCCTCACATGTTTTCCATGCGTCCTATAAGCGACACCGTTTAACTTCTAACTCTGATCAATGATACTACAGGCAGAGGAGACCCGTCCGTAGTAAAGAGTAGGTAACTGTAATGAGTTTATCAACATATTTGCTGCTGTTGTTGGGCAGGGCCTGGAAAATAAATATTCTTCGGAAATGAAACGTAATAGCCCATTTTTATATGATTTTTGAGTAAATTTGGATTGTATGATTAGCTGTTATGTCATTAAGTTGAACTCATATAAGTAATTTTGCCCTTTGAGCTCCGTAATATAATTTTCAACAACTTCATATCAAAGTACACACTAACATTTCTTCCCTCCATTGCTACGAAAATGTGTTGTTAATTTGTTTAAATGCAAATTTGGGATCTTCATTCATGAATAATTGAACAAGAAAAGAAATTCCAAATATATTGTAATTAATAACTTTGAAACCTACACCTACTCAGTTTATCATATTGTCAGTTGACTTTGCTGTTGGCTGGCTAACAACATCTAATTATCTTGTATTTATTATAATTCATGAAACTAAACCAAATTAACAATGTAAACAAAGTGCTTATTTGGGCTGTTGTATTATATACTGAAATTCTGTTAATGTTAAAAAATAATGTACTCACATTTGAAACAGAAACATATGGGATAACAGTTATTTTAGTGTGATTACCAAAAATCTAATTAGCATTGTTTACTCGTGTCATTTCATGTATTTTTCCATAAGAACAAGAAATCTGTATTTGTCTTGGTATCTTTAACCATACATTTCAACTGTAACCAGCTTATGATAACCTTTTTTTGTAATTATCAACAGCTTCTGTAATTGTATTATTGAATTTACTAAACGCAACAATACATCAATTGTTAGGGAGAGTGTATAAGAACCGCGAGAAGTAGTGAGGGGTGGGTGGAGGGGGAAGAGGGCAGGGAGGTCCAGCAGGATGAAAGATCTTGAGCCGCACTGTGTAACGTAATAAATTGTATACCTGAAACACTACCTGAGTTTTACGTATTTTGAAAACCAGTGTGTTATCTGATCCCGCTTCTGTTAAGAAGCTGATCTGCAAGGAATTTTATCGAAATGTAGATAAGTTCTGGTCAATTGACTAAACTGAGTTACACCCACCCAGTTTTACTAATGACAAAATTAATATTTCGTATATACGTTTAGTTTGAATTATTTTCGTTTGACAATATTTATCCCCCACAAGGCAGTTGCACCGCAGATAGAAACTCCTTAATATTATATAGCGTTACCTAACCTTTGTCTGCATCTTGCCCACTGCATGCAGAGATAGACCGCACCCGCATTAATCCTCTATCATTTCCCTGAAAAAAAAAACATACAGTTGCTACTTTTTAATCTGCTGTCAGAAGCATTTAGGTTTTGACGAGGCTGAACGCTTTATCAGCAACACGGATGAAGAGGTTTCCATCAGCCATGGTGCAACCTATAAAAGTGTTTCATCATTCTAGTGCTATCACGAATGAAAATAGCTTCATCCGTGTATGGTTTTAACAGAATTCGTGTGCAGCGAACATTGTCTCAGTTTCAAAGTTCCGGATGTTAGCTGCAGGTCCTACGTTATTATCAGCACTTACAGCCATTGCAGTCCTGTAACTTGAATTCAGACCCTTGTTTACCCATTTGCCCACATTGCCACATCATCACAACATTTTTATCATGATAAATTTCTAGTTTGTTCCCTTCAATCAGCAAGATGAAATGTATATATATTCGTAAGAACAGAGTTTGTGATTTTTTGTTCCCTGTAAATCACAATACAGTATTTAATATTTTAAAAATATTTTGTTTGTGTCTGTAGTTTATTCTACTAAATAAATAACATCTAATTAATGATGCATATTCTAATACTTATCAATATAAAGTTTTGAGAAAAGGATGTTTTACTCTCAAATTTAATAAAAAACTAACATGGAAAACAGTTGCCTTGAAAAACCTGGAAAAATGTTGACTTTGAAAATGATGAATCGCTGGACATCCTGCAGTACCAGTGAGCAAATAAACTTTGCTTTTGAAGTTCTAGTTTCTTCAGCTGACGATCCAAACACAGTTAAAGAGGCCCTTAAATGTATTATGAAAGCATCCTTTTCACATAACATACTTCTCTCCTTGGTCATTTGAATGCATAAACGAGATAAAAGTTGCACTTATTAGGTCAAATGCGACGTAGTACTGGATAAATACGCATTACTGAGCAGGAAAACGTTTGAAACTGTCTTCCTGATACAACTATCACGTGCACATGATAGAAATAACGAACAAAACCAGTCGTAAACAATCACCATGTAAACAGTAGTCCGCAAATGTTTTGCGGCATCTAAAGAAACAGTTGTACGACAAAGCACTCTAAAAAAAAAAAAATGTAAATCCTCCGGAATTCATATAATGATTGACAACTGTCAAGGGCTAATTTATAGTATTGTGCATTGAACCGTGGACCTAGAAACGTCGTAGAGGCTTCGTCCCCTCCGTAGCCCTCAGTGGTTCACAACCCTATGACAGGCTGCAGCAGTCCACTCACCCCACCGCTGCCCCCAAGGAACCCAGTCTTATTTTGCGGTTCGGCCGCCAGGGGAGTCTGTTCTCGGAGGGCTAGTGTCTTTGAGGCTAACTTTTCCTGGTAATTTACTTTTTTGCTCCCTGAATTAGTTTTGCACTCCGTAGCGGAGGGTGCGCTGATACGAATCTTCCTGGCAGATTAAAGCTGTGTGCCGGCCCGAGACTCGAACTCTGGACCTTTGCCTTTCGCGGACAAGTGCTCTACCGACGAACCTGCCCAAGAACGACTCAAGACCCGTCCTCACAGCCTTACTTTTCTGTTAGCATTTAAAATAGAGTCAACATAGTTTAGATTTACACTGCACACGAAAGCCAACTCCCTCACAGTAAATAACCAGCTCCAAACACAAAGTGCCGTTTGTGGAAAAGATTAAACTAAAGTAGTAATGTCTACCAAAATGGCCACTTGATTAGAATACAAATGCGCCATAAGGGTCTAAAGCACACTGCCGTAGATCTCACATTTAAGTGAGTATCAGAGAAACCAGTGATACAGCCTTTCGTAAATTTTCATATATATAATGTGGGCTTGTAGCACGGATAAACCTGACTCACCATAAAATCGACAGATTTCAGAGCCATAAATAAATGCTACAATCTCACAATCGACGATGATGTTCTTTAGGCTCCTACGATTCTCGCAAGAGAAACTCAACATCGCACCGCACTCCCCTCCGATTTAATGGCAAGAGAGCCCAGCAGACAGAGCATCAAAAACTGAACACAGATCAGGCGTGAACACAGGAAGGTATTCTGAACAGTGAAAAAAAAAGGCAAAATAGAAACAGTGAACAGCTCAAGCTTAAGAAGTACAACACGAACACAGACAAAGAGCTAGTGTTCAAAGCTCCATCGTGCGGATTTTTTTTTTCTTCACAAAATTATGAACTGTCCGTCCTGACAGTGACGTGTCTGTTCGTTGTATTCAAATTTATCTCTGTGTCGTGGAATTTGGAAAATGTTTTGGAAATTTGGACATTTGTGGTGAGTTCGTACGGGTCCAAACCGCTGATGTCATCGGCCCCTAGGCTTACACACTACTTAATCTAACTTACACTAACTTACGCTAAGGACAACAAACACACACATGGCCTGAGAGAGGACTCGAACCACCGACAGTGGAAGCCGCGCGAGCCGTGGCAAGACGCCCCAGACCACGGTGTAATGCCCGTTTGCAACAGCGATGTGTTAGGAAGAGACCTATAATGAAAGTTGATTCTGTACAACTACTCTGTTAGCAGCTGAAAGGAATTGGCTTTAGAATGGAAATCGCAAATGTTTGATGACAAGCAACCGTATCCTCCACGGGAAAACACGTCTCACGTATTAGACACGGCATTAGTGACAGTATGTGTGTCATGTGATCACTTATCGACGCACCTAACTTGTATGCCTGATGAGTGAGTGAGATATGCCTCCTTGCCCGATCCAGGTGTTCGTGATCACTCCTAGAGAAATATGAAAATATAATAGTTTGTCAAATAAGCTGGAGCAAATGAACGCAACTGTTTCACAATCACACAGTTTTCCCTGCCCAACGTTTTTGAAGTTAACGTTCCGTTTTGGAAGTTCTAGCTCTTGAATTCCTTTTTCTAACATTGTTCTCGCCTGTTTATTTGTAGTTTTCATTTCTGTGAGATGTCTATGTGTTATGTCGCCTGCTATCATAATGTATCGTTACCACATGACTCATATTCTGTAACCAACGTATAGTAATATCAGTTGCCAAGACTCCGGGAAGAGAACAAACATTTCAATGATAGGGCGGACAGTTGATAATTTTGTGAATAAATAAATAAAAAAATTGTGCGAGGGAATTTTGAACGCTGCTCATCGACTTAGCAGTCCAATCCCTTGACCACTTTCTTTTTTTATTTATTTTATTGATCTCATTTTGTTCGTCATTGTAAGTTGTATTTTGCTTGGACCGTTCACTGTTTCTATTTTGCTTTTTTTTCACAGCTCAGTACACCTTCTTCCTGTTTTCCTGCTTGATCTGTGTTCAGTTTTTGACAGGTTAACCCCTGAACTATCTTACCACTAAATCTGAGGGGCGTGCGACAGTGAGTTTCCCTTATCAGCGCCTAAAATGGATTGCTGTATGATAAACTACATAACTTAATATACTACAACTCATTCAGGAACCCACACGTTTACTGTGAGTACAACGTTAACATATACTGTCGTCCGATTCAACTTCACTGTAGTATATAGTGAGTGAATCAGCATATCTGAGGAGTGTGCTATAACGTAGCGGGATTTATGCTAAGCGAATGGAGATAAAAGTCTACCCTAACCGAGGCCCAAGAGAAAGAAGTCTTTTCCCCATGTCACGTGAGTTGCGGTTGCGGAGAAGCTCCTTAAAACGTGCACTACTCGGTGAGCTTGCGATCCTGATGCCACGTTCCACGGAGTCTAGAGAAGCAGTAGCGCGCTAGATTTAAGTGCCGTATCTTTCAGATTGCAGTATCTACGTTATGCTTAACAGCATTCAAAGAAAAATAACCAATAAATCCACAAGGTGTCGGAAAGTTAGGGTGTTCATGTGCTCCTACATAGCAGTCGCCACTGTTGGTAGAGCACGAGTGTTGTCGACTGTGCCTGTGAATCAATTTACCACCCAGTGACAGAGATCGCTACGCAGTTTGGCAGCCAGTGCCGTGTAGTAAGTGTTTTAACTTATCACTCCAGTCTAATCAGCAACAAAAATTCCCTTTGCTTCTACCATAATTTGCTCTGTGGCCATAGAATGCAAGATTATGTTCAGCCAAAAATGTAGTGACATCTAGCAGTCTTCTTAAAATATCTCCATTTCCCTTTTTCTGTTTCAGATGCTGTCTGGACAACTTGGTCAATTGTTTAATTGGCAATTTCTCCTTTCTTAAGGTTTTTCAGTTTTTCAAAACAAGCTTGATGTCTTGTCCTTATTGCCTTGTCTATTAACGGAAACAAATGGTCCATATTTGCTCTGAAATGCTTCACTCCATATGTTAATTAAGTCAACCCTTTGGCGTTCTGGAACAAGGAAATCTACTGATAGTTACAATAAAACAAAGAATTACTACTACTTTCAGCTGATAGTCCATGCTGCTGCAAACTTCGGCGAACTGTTCGTGCAGATGGTTGTTGTCTTGCAAACGTCCCCATCTGTTGACTCAGGGATCGAGACGTGGCTACACGATCCGTTACAGCCATGCGGATAAGATGCCTGTCATCTCGACTGCTAGTGATACGAGGCCGTTGGGATCCAGCATGGCGTTCCGTATTACTCTCCTGACTCCACCGATTCCATATTCTGCTAACAGTTATTGGATCTCGACCAACGCGAGCAGCAATGTCGCGATACGATAAACCGCAATCGCGATAGGCTACAATCCGAACTTTATCAAAGTCGGAAACGTGATGGTACGCATTTCTCCTCCTTACCCGAGGCATCACAACAACGTTTCACCAGGCAACGCCGGTGAACTGCTGTTTGTGTATGAGAAATCGGTTGGAAACTTTCTTCATGTCGGCACGTTGTTGCTGTCGCCACCGGCGCCAACCTTGTTTGAATGCTCTGAAGAACAAATCGTTTGCGTATCGTAGCAACTTCTTCCTGTCGGTTGAATTTCGCGTCTGTAGCACGTGATCCTCGTGGTGTAGCAATTTTAATGGCCAGTAGTGTATTTCTGTGTGCTCCAGACACAATTCATTCTCTCTAATAATATGGGGTTCATGTTTATTACCAATTTCCACGAATGTTGGTTTTAAGCTCCTTGAGAAATACTCTTCTTTGTGTCTTCTACTGGGGTTTATTTTTGAAACGACATAGAGTTTTAAAAATACACAGCAAGAGGCCATATGCTTGTTTTGCGCCGAACACTATAGCTGTTGCATATGTGTTTGCACGTGTCCAGTCCTCCATAAGTACAGTTGTAGAAAGCGACATGTTCTTTACAGGGACTTTTATCTTCATGTATGCTGAAACCGCTTTGAATTGCTTACATTATAACTAAACTAAGCAACTTGCATGGAATTTAAAACACGACAAACTTTTGTCTCGTGAAGCCTAGCAAACTCGAACTCACCATCCCTGGACACGAGCTCAGCAGAAATATTACGTTTATCTTCCCTAATATTCCCACTAAAGGCAGCTTCAAGTCGAGTATGGTCCTGGCAAGTGAGACACTGATATGCCAATTGCCAGTTGTCAAGTTTCTCCCTGAGTCTTTTATGTGAGTAACAAGATGTTTAGCAGCACGCGAAAGATGGTTATACTACCTGAAAACTATCAGGCTGCACTGATGCATGCACCTCAAATATGTGCAGATAGAAATTTCTGTATTCTACCTTATCAACCACATTTTATTCCAAATTCCTTTGAATATTTAGGCGCACACTGCTTAAACGAGCAACTGTCCCGAAATGGTATGCGTTATTTAGTCGTCAGATACTCTGTAGGAGGATATGTTTTATACAATGGTCAAGAGCTTTCAGCTAGCAAACAACAGCCAGATTTCTTCATCTCATAACCACCTACTTAGTATGTAAATACAGAGTGGCACCACAATTTGTCGTCACAGTCGCACTAAATAATTAAGATATATTGTATTTTCTTGTAATTTTCTGAGCCTTTTAGTTACACTGCATACAGCATGCTATACTGGCAGCTACAGCGGAAAACAGCTCCGACTTTGCTCAACATTAGTTTTATTGTTAGACCTTCTTTTTCCACAACTCCATTCTAGATCGCCCTGGCTCCAGGTAAATGTGTGACAAAAATACTCATTTTACTGAGGTTTGAAGCTCCTCTTGATGTTCTTCAGTGTTTGCGATTTAAAACTGGGTTGTTTTGAAAATCAGCCTTATGTAAACACAACTAGATTGTTTTTGTATTTACCAAGACATGTTTCGACACTTATTTGTCATCTCCTACGGATCAAATATCAAATTTATAATAATTTAACTGTTGTAGGTCTAAGAATTACAATATGTACAATTTGCTTTTTTTTTGTTTAGACGCTTACCTTGAAAGTACATCGCTAAATGACCTTCATTATTACACACCGGATTACGTGCTCTTTTTTGTCTTTTTTTTAACAGAATGTCATCTGGAAAAATCTTTTTCATCCTGAGTGACAAAAATATTGATTTATACCAGGGCGACAATTACCATAATAATCTGTACTCTGCATTCAAGCTGATTGGGTCGCAATGGCAAAAGGCCAAACATCAGGCAAGAAATGAGTTTATTGCTCAAATGACGCGTTTCGGAATTGTCCAATCATACACACATCAAAAACAGTTTTGCACCACATCGGTTCCAAGAGTTCAGGAACCTGTACAGAAAATTGAAATAGGTAACAACATAAACATCATTTCCGCCCTTTTTATTGTTCACGAAAACCACTCATTGCACGTTGTACCACCATACAGCGAGAACTTCAGAGGTGGTGGTCCAGACTTCTGTACACACCGGTACCTCTAATACCCAGTAGCACATCCTCTTGCATTGAAGCATGCCTGTATTCGTCGTGACATACTATCCACAAGTTCATCAAGGCACCGTTGATCTAGATTGTCCCACTCCTCAACTGCGATTTGGCGTAGATCCCTCAGAGTGGTTGGTCGGGCACGTCGTCCATAAACGGCCCTTTTCAATCTATCCCAGGCCTGTTTGATAGGGCTCATGTCTGGGAAACATGCTGGCCACTCTAGTCGAGCGATGCCATTATCCCAAGATGTGCACGATGGGGGCACGAATCGTCATCCTTGAAGACGAATGCCTCGCCAATATGCTGCCGATATTATTGCATTATCGGTCGGAGGATAGCATTATGTAACGTACAGTCGTTACGGCTTCCATGACCACCATCGGCGTACGTCGGCCCCAATAAAGCCTCCCCAAAACATCAGGGAACCTCCACCTTGCTGCAGTCGCTTGATAGTACGCGTATGTCTAAGGCGTTCAGCCTGACCGGGTTGCCTCCAAACACGTCTCCGATGACTGTCTGGTTGAAGGCATATGCGACAGTCATCGGCGAAGAGAACGTGATGTCAATCCTGAGCCGTCCATTTGGCATGTTGTCAGGCCCATCTGTAACGCGCTGCATGGTGTCGTGGTTGCGAAGATGGACCTCGCCATGGACGTCGGGAATGAAGTTGCGCATCATGCAGCCTCTTGGGCACAGTTTGAGTCGTAACGCGACGTCCTGTGGCTGCACGAAAAGCATTCTTCAACATGGTGGCCTTGCTGTCAGGGTTCCTCCGAGCCATAATCCGTAGGTAGCGGTCATCCACGGCAGTAGTAGCACTTGGGCGGCCTGAGCGAGGCATGTCATCGACTGTTCCTGTCTCTCTGTATCTCCTCCAAATCCGAACAACATCGCTTTGGTTCAATCCTAGACGCCTGTACACTTACCTTGTTGAGAGCCCTTCCTGGCTTAAAGTAACAATGCGGACGCGATCGAACCGCGGTATTGACCATTTAGGCGTGGTTGAACTACAGACACCATGAGCCGTGTACTTCCTTGCTGGTGGAATGACTGGAAGTAATCGGTTGTGGGACTCCCTCCGTCTAACAGACGCTGCTCATGCATGGTTGTTTACATCTCTGGGCAGGTTCAATGATATCTCTGAACAGTCAAAGGGACTTTGTCTGTGATACAATATCAACAGTCAACATCTCTCTTCAGGAACTCCGGGAACCGGTACTGCATATAGTCTAGATATGGCGTTCCAAGCAGTATGTAAAACAGTCATTCGCAGACTGCTGCACGTAGACACGGCGGTTGAAGAAGTATGTAAAACATACATTTTCATAATAGTTTGTAAATGTTTGTTTCGCACACTACTTGAAACGCCATTATCTACGTGAAGTAATCGCTCCTGGATATCAGATAATAGATAAAACCCGAAGCACGTCATATAAGCAATGAAGACATTTCTTGCCTGATGTCTGAATTTTGCCATTGTGAATCAGTCAGTCTGAATACTTAACTAGTGATTATTTTAATTTCAAGTTTGACGTCGGATAACAAATGACAAAAGAAATAATTTTTTCGTGTGTTATAACTACAAATTAACAATCTTCTTTTTTCCGTTACTTGTACTGTGAAATCTTACTTATCGCCAAATATCATCATTGTAGATCAACAGCATCCTGTAGGTTTTGATGAGTTGAGCCTGCGAGTACGAAAATATGTCATATAAATTGCCGTACCTTGATTGACGTTCTACTGGTCGTGGCGTGGAATGTCAGATGCTTAAACGTGGTAGGGAAATTAGAAAATCTGAAAATGGAAATGTAAAGGCTCTCTCTAGATATAGTAGGGGTCAGTGAAGCAAAATGGACAGAAGATAAGGATTTCTGTTCATATGAGTATAGGGTAATATCAATAGCAGCAGAAAATGATATAACAGCAGTAGGACTCGTTATTAATAGGAAAGTGGGGCAGAGAGTGCGTTACTGTGGACAGTTCAGTGATTGGCTTGTTATTATCAGAATAAGCACCAACCATCACCAAAAAAGATAGTTCCGGTATACATCCCGACGTTGCAAGCTGAAGATGAAGAGATAGAGAAAGTATATGAGGATATTGAAATGGTAATACAATACATAAAGGGAGAAAAAAATCTAATAGTCACGAGAAACTGGAACGCAGTTGTAAGGCAATGAGTAGAAGAAAAAGTTACAGGCGAATATGAGCTTGAGACAAGGAATGAGAGAGAAGAAAGACTAATTGAGATCTCTAATAAACTTCAGCTAGTAATAGCGAATACTATGTTCAAGAATCACAAGAGGAGGGGGTTTACTTGGAAAAGGTCAGGTGATAAGGGAAGTCAGAGATTTCGAAATCAGATACTGGATTGTAAATCATACTCAGGAGCAGATACAGACTCAGATCACAATATAGTAGTGATGAAGTTTAAGGCGTTAGTAAGGAAGAATCAATGCCCAAAGAAGTGGGATACAGAAGTACTAAGAAATGACGAGATACGCTTGAAGTTCTCTGTTATATATATATATATATATATATATATATATATATATATATATATATATATATATATATATATAAAAATAAGGAATAGCTCAGTAGACAGTACATTTGAAGAGGAATGGACATCTCTAAAAAAAGGGCGATCACAGATGTTGGAAAGAAAAGCATAGGTACGAAGAGGGTAACTGCAAAGAAACTATGGGTAACAGAAGAAATACTTCAATTGATCGATGAAAGGGGGAAGTACAAAAACTTTCCAGGAGACTCATGAATACAGAAATACAAGTCGCTGAGGACTGAAATAAATACAAAATGCAGGGAAGCTAAGACGAAAAGCCTGCATGAAAAATTGAAGACATCGAAAAATAAATGATTAATGGAAGGACAGACTCAGCATGCAGGAAAGTCAAAACAACCTTCGGTGACACGAAAAGCAACAATGGTAACATTAAGAGTGCAACTGTTAAATACAGAGGAGATAGGGTACAGGTGGAAAGAATACATTGAAAGCCTCTATGATGTGAAAGAAGAAGGAAGAGCAGTCGATTTAGAAGACATAGGGAATCCAGTATTAGAATCAGAATTTTAAATAGCTTTGAAGGACTTAAGATCAAATAAGGCAGAAGGGCTAGGGGACATTCCATCGGAATTTCTAAAATCATTGGGAAAAGTGGCAGCAGAACTATTATTCACGATGGCTTGTAGAATGTATGAGTCTGGCGACATACCATCTGACTTTCGGAAAAATATCAGCAACATAATTTCGAAGACTGCAAGAGGCGACAAGTACGCGAATTATCGCACAGTCAGCTTAACAGCTCATCCTTCCAGGTTGCCGAGAAGAATAATATACAGAAGAATGGAAAAGAAAACTGAGAATGTGCTGGATGACAATCAATTTGGCTTTAGGAAAGGTAAAAGGAAGAGAGGGGCAATTCTGACATTGTGGTAGATAATGGAAGCAAGAGTAAAGAAAAATCAAGATATGTTCATAGGATTTGTTGACCTCGAAAAAGCGTTCGACAATGTAAAATGGCGCAAGATGTTCGAAATTCTGAGGAAAATGGGGTAAGCTATAGGAATAAACGGATAATATAGAATATGTACAAGAGCCAAGAGGGAATAATGAGAACGGATAACGAAGTGCTCGGATTAAGAAGGGTGTAAGACAGGGATGTAGTCCATCCTTACTGTTCAATCTGTACATACGACAAGCAGTGATGGAAATGAAAGAAAGGTTCAGAAGTGGAATTCAAATTCAAGTTGAATGGATATCAATGTTGTGATTCGCTGATGACATTGCTATCCTGAGTGAAAGTGAAAAAGAATAACACGAACTGCTGAATGGTTCAAATGTTTTAAATGGCTCTAAGCACTATGGGACTTAACATCTGAGGCCATCAGTCCCCTATACGTAGAACTACTTAAACGTAACTAACCTAAGGACATCGCATACTTCCATGCCCGAAGCAGGATTCGAACCTGCGACCGTAGCAGCAGCACGGTTCCGGACTGAAGCGCCTAGAACCGCTCGGTCACAAATGCCGGCTGCTGAATGGAATGAACGATATAATGAGTACAGGATATGGATTGAGAGTAAACCGAAGAAAGAGGAAAGGAATGAGAAGTAGCAGAAAGGACAACCGCGTGAAACTTAACATCAGGATTGATGATCACGAAGTAGATAAAGTTAAGGAATTCTGCTACCCAGGCAGTAAAATAACCAATGATGGTCAGAGCAAGGAGGACATCAAAAGCAGACTAGCATGGCAAAAAGAGCATTCGAGGCCGAGAGAAGTCTGCTTGTATCAAACATAGGCCTTAATTTAAGGAAGAAATTTCTGAGGATGTACGTCTGGACTACAGCATTGTATGGTAGTGAAACGTGGACTGTGGGAAAACTAAAACAGAAGAGAATCGAAGCATTTGAGATGTGATGCTGCAGACGAATGTTGAAAATTAGATGGGCTGATGAGGTTAGGAATGGTGGTGTTCTGCACAAAAGTGGAAAGGAAAGGAAATGTGGAAAACACTGATAAGGAGACGGTACAGGATGATGGGACATCTGTTAAGACATGAGGGAATGACTTCCATAGTACTAGGGGGACCTGTAGAGGGCAAAAACTGTAGAGGAAGACAGAGATCGGTGTATATACAGCAAATAATTGAGGACATAGGTTGCAAGTGCTACTCTGACATGAAGAGGTTGGCACAGGAGAGGAATTTGTGGCGGGACGCATCAAAAAGTCAGATGACCCCCCAAAAAAAGTACCTTGTGAGTGCACTGACTGAGAAACAAACGCTTATTATATCCCCAAGGGACCATAGATCTTAGTATGTTACATAAATTTTAACTTGATGGTTTCCTATTCCTAAGGAAAAGAAGCGTTAAGAGACGGACGGACAGACAGACAGTCCGATAAGAAATGACAAAAAAAATTCGTTTGGTATATTTACAAATTTACAGTTTTCGGATTTCTTCGTTTGGTTGTACCGTGAACCTTTCTTTTTGCCAAATTTAATGATTCTAGGCCAACGGAAAGTAGACTACAGATTTTGATGAGTGAGTTTGACGGTATCAAAATACTTAACATAAATGGCCGTATCTTTTGACTGTATTGACTTAGTGGCTTCAATTTTTTACACCGCCAAGGGACCATAGGCCTTAGTTTGTGACATAAATTTGAACTTGATATGTGCACCCGTTCCCAAGAAAAAGGGGTCTTAGACGGACGAACCATAGAGTGTCAGGTAGAAAATGACAAAAATATTATCTTTCGAATGTTACAATTACAAATTTACAGTTTTCGGATTTTTTCCTTTTCCTGTACTGTGAACTCTTACTTTTCGCCACATTTCATGATTCTAGGCCAACGGAAAATACCTTGTAGGTTGATGAGTGAGTTTGACAGTATTAAAATATATGCCATTAACGCCCGTATCTTCTGATTGTATCAATTTAGAAACTTTAATTTTGTATCAATTTAGAAACTTTAATTTTACATGACAGTGTATTTAGCATAGTACGACATATTAGGGTGTCTTTCAATTCCAGTAAGGTGTTGAGAGCGGGGAGCATGCTTACATGTCTCTGTGGGTACTACAGGTAATCTAATCTTGTATTCAGGTTCCTACGGGAGAGATGCATAGGGGACTGAAAAATACCTCACATAATACTGGTTCTTCAACATTTTGTAACGAGGCGGGGAATAATTTGCGTCTGTATTCAAGAGTCTGCCAATTGAGTATGAGGGCTATCCACAAAGTACATTACGTTTTGGAATTAAAAATAAATATAGTATTGGAATTCTTTTTATTATATACAGATAAAAGCCACACTTAAATACTACTTTTCTACATAGTTGCCATTTAAATTAAGGCACTTATCGTAGCGATGGACGAGCTTGGAAATTCCTTCGTCGTAAAATTCGGCCGCCTGCGCCTTCACCCACGTGGTTACCTCTTCTTGAAGCTGTGCGTCGTCATCAAAACGCTGCATAGCCAACCACTTCTTCATCGCTGGGAGTAAGTGGAAGACGCTCGGTGCCAGGTCGGGACTGTACGGCGGATGAGGAAACAACTCCCACTTAAAAGATTCGAGAACTTCACGAGTGGCGTTTGCCGTGTGGGCCAGGGCGTTGTCGTGAATCAGCAAGATCTTTGAGCCCAACTTTCCCCTGCGCTTGTTTTGTATTGCTCTTCTGAGGTTGTGCAGAGTTTGGCAATACCTTTGAGAGTTTATTGTAGTGCCTCTTTCCAGGAAATCCACAAAAATCACACCTTTTCTGTCCTAAAAGACAGTCGCCACGTGGTTGAAGGCGCAGGCGGCCGAATTTTACGACGAAGGAATTTCCAAGCTCGTCCATCGCTACAATAAGTGCCTTAATTTAAATGGCAACTATGTAGAAAAGTAGTATTTACGTGTGGCTTTTATCTGTGTATAATAAAAAATTCCAATACTTTATTTATTTTTAATTCCAAAACGTAATGTACTTTGTGGATAGCCCTCGTATTTACAACATTTCCGTGACTATTTCCCGTGAGTCAAACAATCCTTCGACTCTTTGTGCCATCCTCTTTTGGGCACGTCCAATATCCCATGACACTTATTTGGTACGGGTCCTTCGCACTTGAACAATAGTTTTTAAGATGGAACGAATAACTAATTTGAAGTTAGTGCCCTTTGTAAACTGACAGCATTTACCCATTTAGGTAGCAATGGCCCAAGTCTATCACGTGCCTTATCTACGATCATTCCATTCAATATTCCTACATATTGTTAGATCTATTTCTTTGAACGAGGGCGTACTGTAAGGTAGTTCCTCAGATTTTTTTGTGAATACTCTGAAAACATTTTAACTAAAATAAGCATTATTTAAATTGTCTCTCGCATCGTCCCCCACGCTCCTCGGAATACGGGACCTCATCATCATCAAATTCGACATCCTTATTCTTCATATCTGCATATTTGCATCACACTGCCGCTAGAGGGCTCCGAATCGCAGTGTGTAACATGGTGCTGTGTAACGTAACTGCATCAGAAACAGCGTGCGTAATCGAGTTTCGAATTCTAAGATTTCGTACACGCAAGGCGCACCTATTCCTTGATCATCATAACACAACACAACACAGACCACTCACGAGCGCTGCGACATCAGCAACAACCCGGCCATCCTCCATACAGTCCCATTTGGCCCCATCCCATTTTCATGGTTTCGAGGACTTCGCTTTGCTAGCAATGAAGCGGCGCAAGCAGAGATGACTTTGTAGTTCCCTCAAAGCAAACATTCTACTGTGACGGTATCAACAAAATGGTCTCTCATTGTGCAAAATGTATTGGTCTCCACGATGACTGTGTTGAGAAATACACTACTGGCCATTAAAATTGCTACACCAGGAAGAAATGCAGATGATAAACGAGTATTCATTGGACAAATATATTATACTATAACTTCCATGTGATTACATTTTCACGCAATTTGGGTCCATAGATCCTGAGGAATCAGTACCCAGTACAACCACCTCTGGCCGTAATAACGGATTCGATACGCCTGGGCATTGAGTCAAACAGGCCTTGGATGGCGTTCACAGGTACAGCTGCCCATGCAGCTTCAACACGATACCACAGTTCATCAAGAGAAGTGACTGGTGTATTGTGACGAGCCAGTTGCTCGGCCACCATTTACCAGACGTTTTCAGTTGGTGAGAGATCTGGAGAATGTGTTGGCCAGGGCAGCAGTCGAACATTTTCTATATCCAGAAAGGCCCGTACAGGACCTGCAATATACGGTTGTGCATTATCCTACTGAAATGTAGGGTTTCGCAGGGATCGAATGAAGGGCAGAGCCACGGGTCGTAACACATCTGAAATGTAACGTCCACTGTTCAAAGTGATGACGAATACACGCTTCCAATATGCGTTCACCGCGTCTCCAAACACGGATGCGACCATCATGATGCTGTATACAGAACCTGAATTCATCCGAAAAAATGAATTTTCGCCATTTGTGCACCCAGGTTCGTCGTTGAGTATACCATCGCAGGCGCTCCTGTCTGTGATGCAGCGTCAAGGGTAATCGAAGCCATGGTCTCCGAGTTGATTGTCCATGCCGCTGCAAACGTCGTTGAACTGTTCGTGCAGATGGTTGTTGTCTTGCAAACATCCCCATCTGTTGACTCAGGGATCGAGACGTGGCTGCACGATCCGTTACAGCCATGCGGATAAGATACCTGTCATCTTGACTGCTAGTGATAGAAGGCCGTTGGGATCCAGCACGGCGTTCCGTATTACTCTCCTGAACCCACCGATTCCATATTCTGCTAACAGTCATTGGATCTCGACCAACGCGAGCAGCAATGTTGCGATACGATAAACCGCAATCGCGATAGGACAATCTGACCTTTATCAAAGTCGGAAACGTGATCGTACGCATTTCTCCTCATTACACGAGCATCACAACGACGTTTCACCAGGAACGCCAGTCAACTTCTGTTTGTGTATGAGAAATCGGTTGGAAACTTTCCTCATGTCAGCACATTGTAGGTCGCCACCGGCGCCAGCCTTATGTGAATGCTCTTCTTCCAGTCTGTTAAATTTCGCGTCTGTAGCCCGTCGTCTTCGTGGTGTAGCAATTTTAATGGCCAGTAGTGTAAGTATGTAGACATGGAGAATGAAGATGGAGAATTGTAATAAAGGTTGTTTTATTTAAAAAAGCTTTAAGAGGTGTCACATTTAAAAAATTCGGAAGCGTTCCTTTTCAGCAGGCCCTCGCATAAGTTTCTAATTGTGATTCATTGATAGTACGGTCGTAAGATACAACATTTCCTCGTTTTGTGCATTGTTTAATTTTACATTTCTGTACATTTAGCTAAATTTCCAATCTTGGCAGCATTTTGAAGTCCTATCAAGATCTGATTAACTCTTAACTTACGAGGTGTGGTCTCTCAGACCGCGTGAAAATTTTCGAAATCGCTCTCCAAGGCCATTTGTGGCGGAATGCTTCTGTATTCCTCCTTAAATTGCCAAGCTTACTACGTTTTGTTGTCGTTTGCGTTATAGCCTTCCGTGTTTATTGTTGAAACTTGTTATTGATAGGTGTTTGAGACTCCTACAACGCGCCTCGTGAACTACGTACCTGTTTTCTTCAGTACGGGACCGTATAGCTCAAAATGTGTTGGCACGAATGTATCTTTTGTAACTTTCCCGAATTTGATGACATCGTTGGCCTATGTAGAAAGGTGTTAGTGGTATAGATCAAGAAGTAAACGAAAAAGACGACGATTTTATATTAGCCAGTGATCACAGTTCTGCTATCGAACAAGAGTATCATTCAGAGGAAGAACTTAAGGAAAGTCTATTTCTTCAGTGAAATACTCAAAGTGTCTGTTAAAAGCGAATGTGTTCTGAGCGGTGATAAGAAAAATGTAGTTTCCAGCAATGAATGTCAATTTGACAAAATTTCTTTTTGTACCTATCGGGTGGAACTTTTATGCACAAATTTTAACCCTGGAATCTAGTTTTGTTTGGAAATTTATTTGTTACAGACATTGTATAATTTTTCAGAATGTAAAATTCGGTATTCTGACAATATATTTATGTGTACAATTTAAAAGAACCACACATAATTACGTGCTTTAGTATGATAAATAGTAAAATGCTGCAGACTTTGTTTAGTGCAATAAAATAAACTATAAGCATTTAAACAACACTTAAATAATTGTAAAAATAAATGCTATATAGCTTAAATTAAAAAATTCGAGTGATTTTTGCCTTAAATCTCGGTTTAAACGTAGGGGTCCCATAGACCCCACCTCATGGTATGCTTTACAGAAGTCACCTCGCGAGTTAAGGGTTAAAGATTTCTGCAGTATTTTTTTCAGACAGTGTTCATTACAGGCAACTGCATTATGCACCAAAAGGCCGAGCTTACTATGAAACTTTTCTGCCAAGTCATTTGTATAAAATATGAACAACAACGATCCAAACACGCTTCCCTGGCGTATGCTTGAAGTTATTTCTACTTTTGTCTATTGACGCTCCGCCCACCATAACATACAACGTGCTCCCTATCAAGAAATCCTCAATCCTGTCACAAATTCAATCGTTCATGAGTGTGTGGGCACTAATTACTGCGCCACTGACAGTCTTTACATATTTCTTTGAGTTTTTTGAGACATCTTTCGATAAGACTCTATTACAGTAGTCATTGAAGTCTTCATTCATTGCACTCTCTATCTTTAATCCCTACACTTGGTTTTGAAGTTGTAAAAGTTGCCGGGAAATCCCATATTAATAATGAACTAGCTATATGTATCTCTAAGTATCTAATGCCGGGCATCAGTTATCCAACAGGGGGAAAGAGGACCTACAGTTTAGTGTCGAATCCGAACCATGTGTAATTTCTTGTGGATCTTACTCTTTTCGGGCATGATTCTGATTTTCTTGCTTAGCCTTTTGTTTCCCTCCACCATCTTATGGTTCTGGGATTCGTAGGAGGTGAACTTCTCAACATTACTTCGACGTAATACGTGCTGCGACCACCTTTCACCGAAGCATCAGCTTTCGCACCATCTTGAGGGCTTAACGGCATATTTACTTGTCTTTGCACCATCTTCAGGGCTAAGCGACATGTTTGGCTAATGTCTTATTGCACTCGAGAGTTATGGTCTAAGAAAGGTTGGAAACCACTGACTTATAAGCTTCAATTTTTTGCACCGCCAAGGGACCATAGACCTCAGTATGTGACATAAATTTCAACGTGATATGTCTACCCGTTCCTGAGAGAAAATGATTTCTGACAAAAGGGCGGACAGACAGATAGATAACAAATAACAAAAAGAATTATTTTTCGTGTGATGTGATTATAAATTTACAGCTCTTGGATTTTTACCTTTGGTTTTATTGTGAAACCTTGCTTCCTGGCAAATTTCATGATTCTAGGCCAATGGGATGTACCCTATAGGTTTTGATGGGTGAGTCTGAGAGTATCAAAATATGTGACGTAACGACCTTACCTGTTGACTGCATTGACTTAGAAGATTCAATTTTGTGTACCGCCATCGGACCGTGTGCTTTAGTATGTGACGTAAATTTCAAGTTCATATGTCTACTCGTTTCTGAGAAAACGGGTTTTTAGCAGTCGGATAGACGGACAGCAAAGTGATCCTGTAAGGGTTGCGTTTTTGTCAATTGAGGTATGGAACCCTAGAAACATGGGTAATCTGAGTTTCAGTGTTAACTTGTATTACGACTCTTACTAGGCCAAAGACGGCTCCATTATTTGCTATTTTCTGATATAGAGTCAGGTGCAGTGCCGTCACTTGGGAGCAGAAAAGATTGGTGACAGCGTACCGCGATAAGAAGTATGATGCAACAAATGATTTGCATTGCACAGCGATAAGAAGAAGTATGATGCAACAAATGATTTGCATTGCACAGAAACAAATTTAGATTGCAAGGTTCGTTTTGTATAAGCGGAAATGCATGTATGATAGTCTGCTGACGGCGCGCAATTGATGCATCACCAAACCAATCGCCTCCCAGCGTTTTTAAACATCTGAAAGACTAACGAACACAATATACATTATTAGTAAAGGAATATGGACCAACGAAAACTCTCCCTCTCTCCCCACAGGGTGGGGTTTGAGAGAGAGGAATTAGAGTTTTACAAATGTGGACCCAAATATTAATTTTTTCGGCAGATTCGCATAAGTTTTGTTTGCATCGTGGTCATGAGGTAACACAATTTTTAATTGCTCCCCTATGGGGAGAGAGGGAGAGTTTTAGTTTTAGCGAATCAAAATTTACGAAGGAAACAAGTATTTTTTATTTACCTGTAACCATTTGCCACGCAAAAATAAGAACATGGATTTTCTTGAATTACAGCGCCAACTTCCAAGAATCAAAACAAATGTTTAAGACAAAATGCATTTAATTTTTGATGTAGAATCTGATTCTGCAATAAAAAATGGGGGTTCCCACAGGAAATTTTAAAGTTGTCTCCCGTCCCACCTCCAGGGGTTGGGGTGGCGGGCTAATTTTAGCACCAGCAGATGTCCCCCTGGAAAATAATCAACGTTGGATTCTACACATTTTTTCGTGTGAAGCTTATTTTTCGAGTTATTCTGCTTTGTCAACTTAAAATTCACACACTGTATATAACGATTATGCATGTGATCCTGTCGCATCCAAAATAAGTTATTAGTAATTTTCTTTTTTATTTCTAATTACTGCAGTGGGGTTAGGATGGCTTCGGTGTTTTTTTGATCTGATTGTAGGTCATGATGACAATGCGTGGAGGTTGGCAGGGGATGGGTACATTGAGCCAGAGCCACTCGGATGGTTAGTGGAAGTCCTATAGAAGCAATGAGGAAACAATAGTATATTTATTCACCTCAATCAAAATATCAGTCTAACCGTTGTCTTGCCATGGTCAGTGTCCAAGGGCGTAGACTGGCCACTGAATGGTGAAGTGTGCTTAGCTCAGCCCGCAGCTTCAGGAGGCAACCAGCACACAGAGTCGCAAAGATGAGCAGACAGTTGCGGTGATGAAGCTATGTCGAGTGGAGGGCTGCGTCATGCCTGAGCAGGCGGAAGGTACACAGCGACAGCAATCTCTGTAGTAATCCGATCACGCCGACTAGTGCGTATGCCTGACCAGCTAACAACCTGTGACGGGCACTGTGCAGAGAGCGCACAAGTGCAGATGGACCAAAGCCACAGTGAAGGATACAGGAGATCAAGTACGCTAGTCTGTAGTAGCAGAATGTGTGTACGTGGGGCATGTGGCAACTTGGCAGTGCGTCAGGTGCAGCCGCAGACCCTCGATCGTTGTGAAGGCGCCCTGAAGACAGTTGAAATCAGGTGGCAGATGGCGCCAGTTCAGCTCCCAGCAGCATCAGGACTAGGCGCAACCCATAGTCCAACAGTTAGTAGAGGTAACGTCTACTAGCAGTAAGCTGCATGGCACGTGTTAGTTCGACAGCTGCCTGGAGTACCTCTCATACCTGGCTGTGGACAATAATTGATACTGTTTGGCTGGGGCACATGTTATTTATGGTCACCTGTCACAGCCCTCAGTGTAGGTTAGGACACGTTGAAATCTATTCACCATTGTAAGATCCTCTCTCCCATAGCACAACATTGTTCCAGCCGTTCAAACAGCAGTGGGCTGGACATGTGATAACTAGTCTCATTTAGGAGCCTCTCTACAGCTTCTTGAATCAGAATGCAATGACACCTTTCTACTTGCTTGCCCACAGCTTTCAGTTACCAAGCTGAAAGGCCATTCACCAGATAGCAGTCTGAGAGCACTTATAAAAATTGTTTAACAATACATATTACATTTTTACATCAATGTACATTCCATTCAAGTTTCTCTTACACTAAATTGGCCTGAATCAGTGTCAAATGGCTGGTTTACTTGATCACTAATTATTTGCCAAGGGATAACCACTCGGCCAATACTTGGTGAACAGGGAGTTCAGAAGTTGGGGAAGCTTCTGCGGTGAATAGTTATAGGCTGCACAGATCAAGATTGTACCTGAGATTGAAACGCTAGTTGCCACTACTTTGTGTTGGTGATAATTACAATATTGTTGCACATGCTGAAGAATTTGCTACACTCTAATACATCCTTTTGTTGTTGCTATCAACACATCCAGAGAGTTAAGGAGATTGGATTCTAGGATACTGTTTAGGTAGGTCAAGCTTTTGGCAGGAAGTGTATCTAAGGATTTGTCAGGCCAGTGTACCAGATGTGTTTAGTTTAAAATTGTAGAACCAGTTATGATAGCTAGAAGACGAAACATTTATCCTGAAATATGACAAGTTGTTCCATTTATCGATAGTCTGCTCCCTTGCAGCTTCAACCATTTATACTCTTAGGTCGTCCTTGCTTGTGGAAGCCTGCAATAATTACTACTATTTCCTACACAGAATACATCAGGCCCACTTCTTCAAAATAAGGTAATGGGGCCTGTGTGTCCTTCTGCTCCTGCTCTCCTCAGAATAATTGTATCTCACAGGCTCCTGCAGCAGTCTGGCTCACATGCGATTGGTATATGGTGACTTGTTTTTGTTAGCATAAGTAAAGCTCGTCCACCAACTGTATAAATTTTCCCTACTGACGAAATCAGTAGCACCTCTTTTATTTTGAGTTGCACGCATTTCCCCAGAGCCTACAATCTCACCAGATATGAATGGAGTGCATACAACTCATACTGGGTAATTCGTGCTTTTGACTGAGAACCAGACAACCACATGTAGTCTAACGTGGTCAGTATCGATTTTTACTGTCGTGAAGTGGTAAATCAGTGATACAGTTTTCTTGTCTGGAGGTTTAATAAAGTCTAACGTAGCTAGTATCTCCTTTTATTTCTTATGTAGGCCACACAAAAATTATTTTGGTGGCAGTGGGGAAGGGGTCGACTGCCCATGCTCTGCCTCATGTATATTTACCTGTAACTCTGCTTCTCAAATAGAGCATTCCCTTCACTGTTGGCCAGTGTTCGTAAAAATCTTGTTACAGCTAACCAGGTTCACAGTAGCTCAAGTGAGGTCTGTATTACAGGGAAATCTCAATTCACCATACTGGTGGCCATTTTTACATAACCGATTAGTTCTACTGTTAATCCTCTTACTATTCTGGTTTTGTTCTGAACTTCTTTCTCCAGATTCATTAAGTGACTCATATGCCTTGCCATTAAAGTTTTAGTACCTTCAACCCTGTATTCCTTCTTCTCAGTGACTGGATGTTGTGTTGTCTTCATCATCATATCATCCCAATCAACACACAATTCGCATAAGTGGCATAAACTGAAAAGACTTGCACCAGGCGACTGGTCTATCCTACGAGAGGCCCTTGCCACACAACATTTCATCAGTGTTTACAGTCCCAAATACTGTTTTCAGTAATCTGCCTCCCACATCTAACCACCTCCACTTCCATTGTTGCACTGTGTATGGACACAAAGCCACAGCCTGCGGTAACTGCTCCCAGAGACATTCGTAGGAGAGGCACAGTATTCGATACTCACCCTACATCTCCACTAATACTCCCTTCTTTCCAGCCTGAGAACGTCACCATAGCTCGTTTCTCACATCTCATGCATTATAAGTTAGTTTTTAACACCCACTGTGAAGTCATCGTGCAAGAGAAAACTACCCTTCCCTCCAATAGTCGGTTCTGCAGTTTGCTCACCCTCTTGCAGCTGTGGAGGTGCAGTATTGCCAGAATTATGATGCATCCCATGGTCATTTTTGCTAGTGATGTTACCTGCAGGAAGTGAACTGTAATCATTCCATCTTCCTAGCTCCAAGTCCAGTATCTACAAATAACTCCCACAACGTCATTCCCTACAAAATAATAAAAACCTCTGCCCCCATCATCTGATGTAATTTGCAACATAACGACCCTCAAATAATCTTGACATCATTAATATACATAAAAATATAAACATCTTATAGTACTACTACTAATTTCATGAGCGCATATGGAACTGTGTGTGCAGTTTGTGTGGGTATGTCTAGTTTTTCTTTTTTGCTTTGTACATCTGCCCCCCTTTTGAGGGAGTACCACCATTATCAATGGAAACAAACCCGATGTGCCCTAAAAAGACGAATATGCCTGACATGCCAGATTATCATACACCTTGGTACTGCAGTTCAACATTCACTGGCAAAAACATCTCAATAACCCAATATGAAACTTGGTTCTGGGTAACAATTTTTTTTTTTTGTTTTACCCTTTGGGGCACATGGACTAGGCATCATCACCCACTGACCTATACAATACTCTGGTAACTTAGCATTGTACTGAGCCCCACTTTCTTAATACTCAAGTGCCTTAGAATTAGCTCTTTATACCCATTTTCACACTTCTTTGAAAGTTCTCACGAAATTTCGCACTAGTTCACCATTTTCGAACGTTTGGTTTGATTGGTTCGACCATACACCACCTTGTACTGTGATAGTCCTGTATTCTCCTGTCTTTTTTGTTTTTTGTTTTTTTGTTTTGCTTTTTTTAATTTTGAGTCACTAACATGTACAGAAAGAAAGTATCCCAATCATTGTGATGTCTGTTCTTGTAGCAGCGTAGCATGTTTCTGGTGCTCTGATCCATGAATTATATATCTGGAACATTGAACTTTAGTAATCAGTTATTTACAATTGCATATTCTACCATGTCCGCCTGCTGGTATGGGTTAGTGATCACTGATCATAGTGTAAGAAATGATTCATAATAGTCAGAATAAAGTGGTTTTCCCACCAAGGTATGGCTAAAAGGTCCTAAAATATCCACTCCCATAACTTTGCAAGGTTTAGTAGCTCCTGGCAACCTCTTTAACAGCATATGTTGATGACTTAATTCCACACATTGCACACATGACATACAGTTTTTAACATAATGCTCTACAGCTTTCTCCAGCGGGTAATGTCTGGGTACTCTTCATCCTGTGAATGTATTCCCTCCATGATCAGGTAGAACTTGTTTCAATACTTCTTCCTGCAGCAACACAAGAACTACTATGTGAGGCTGAAGCATTCTTGTCCTATGCAACACGCCATTGTGAGTGGCAAAATGTGACTGCATTGCATATCATTTGTAATCTATGTCAGCATCTTGTGCTGTTTGCCACTTTGCACTGCTAGACCTACTGTTCATACTGCACTATTTTTTTCTGTTAAGCCCATCATTATTGCCACGTTTCTTACTGAGCTTGCGACCTACTTCAAAATCGAAAATACTTACTTTTAACACTCATCGTGTAGGTCTATCTGACAGAACCTTTAATCTCAACAACCACTTTAGTGCTGTGTGATCAGTTCATACCTTAAATTTTTTCCCATTCAAATAGCACTGAAGTATGTCAAGCTATATATTAAGTCTAACATCTTCTTTTCAGTGCTGGAATACTTCATTTCTGCATTGTCAATTGATGTGATGTGTAAGTGACTGGACGTTCCTTATCCTTCTTGGGTTAAAACACAATCTACAGCACAACTGCTAGCATCACACGGTAGAATGAACCCTTTCTCATAATCTGGAAAGGTCATTTGAGACTATTTGTTAACAATTCTTTTAATTTTTGAAATTCACTTTTACACTGGTATCCAATGGAGTATCCTTCTTTAACGATTGTGTGATAGGTCCTGCTTGTAACTGCAAATCCTTGGACAGACTCCCTATAGCATTTTGTGGCCCAAAGATGATTGTAATTCCTTACTTGCGTGAGGTATTGGAAAACTTTGTACAATATTCACTAATCTTGGATCCGTTCTTACTCCATTCTGGCTGATTACATGTCTGAAGTCATTCATGTCCTACAGTACAAAATAACACTCCGCTGTACTATGAGTTAGGTGTTTTGAACACTGTTTCATAAGAACTTGCCTCAGTCATATATGCTCCTTCACATCCTTCACAAACATAATAACATCATCTAGGTACACCCTATACAGTTTCAACTTTAATCCCTTTCAAAACTTGGCCAAACAATCATTGAAAAATGAGTAGTACATTTTTCACACCAAACAGCTTTCACTGATATTGGTAATGACAACAAGAATCTATAAATGCAATTTTTGGGTGGCCCTCTGATACTACTCCAATTGATGATATCCTCTTCTTAGATCCAATTGATACTTCTTTGTGCTGTCCGAACTTTAGTTTGGTATTATCACCACAGGTGTACCCCATGGCCTGGTACTTCCCTCAATGATACCACCACGTAACTGGTGATTGATCAATTTCTCCATCTCTGGTTGTAGATGATATGGCGCAACATCACTGTCAGCACTTCTCTTCTTTGAAATTAGAATTACTACAGTGTTCCTGAAGGCTTACTGTACGAAGGCTATCCACAAAGTACATTAGGTTTTCGTTTGTGTCCGTTAGGGGCGGGGCTAGCGCGGCCATCTCGGTGTCATGGCATTCCGCCACTCAGTCGGCATCCTGCCGTGCTAGTGAGAGGTTCGTGCTGTAATCCGTTGAGTTACTGTGACAGTGTGAAATGTCAGCGTTAATTGAAAACGCCGCTAAGTGTGAAGTGCGTGCTGTAATAAGGTTTCTGACTGCAAAAAAACTGTACACCGATAGAAATCTCAAAATGGTTCAAATGGCTCTGAGCACTATGGGACTCAACTGCTGTGGTCATCAGTCCCCTAGAACTTAGAACTACTTAAACCTAACTAACCTAAGGACACCACATACATCCATGCCCGAGGCAGGATTCGAACCTGCGACCGTAGCAATCGCACGGTTCCGGACTGCGCGCCTAGAACCGCGAGACCACCGCGGCCGGCGATAGAAATCTATCGGCAGCTTTGTGAAGAGTATGGTGCCAACATAATCACCGAAGGAGGAGTGCGTCAATGGGTCATAAAATTTAAAAATGGCCGAACTAACGTTCACGACGAAGAGCGAAGTGGAAGACCCACCATAGTGGCTGCCGAACTTATCGAAAAAGTTGATGCCGCGGTCCGTGAAAACCGTAATTTCACAATAACGGAACTCTATGAGTTTTCTACAAATTTCACGAAGTTTGTTGTACGAAATCTTTACCGAAAAGCTTGGTTACCACAAGTTTGTGCAAGATGGATACCAAAAATCTTGACAGAGATTCACAAAAAATCAGCGAATGGCTGCAGCGTTAACGTTTTTGGACGCTTACGAGAAAGATAGCGACTCATTATTCGATCGCATCCTTAATGGTGACGAAACATGGGTTAAGCGTGTGAACTGCGAGACAAAATTGCAGTCAATGCAGTGGGGGCACACAAATTCCCCCCAAAAACCCAAGAAATGCAAGCAAACAATGTCGGCAAGGAAGGTGATGGCGACTGTCTTTTGGGACAGAAAAGGGGTGATTTTTGTAGATTTCCTGGAAAGAGGCACTACAATAAATTCTCAAAGGTATTGCCAAACTCTGCACAACCTCAGAAGAGCAATACAAAACAAGCGCAGGGGAAAGTTGGGCTCAAAGATCTTGCTGATTCACGACAACGCCCGGGACCACACAGCAAGTGCCACTCGTGAAGCTCTCGAATCTTTTAAGTGGGAGTTGTTTCCTCATCCGCCGTACAGTCCCGACCTGGCACCGAGCGACTTCCACTTATTCCCAGCAATGAAGAAGTGGTTGGCTATGCAGCGTTTCGATGACGACGCACAGCTTCAAGAAGAGGTAACCACGTGGTTGAAGGCCCAGGCGGCCGAATTTTACGACGAAGGAATTTCCAATCTCGTCCATCGCTACGATAAGTCCCTTAATTTAAATGGCAACTATGTAGAAAGTAGTATTTAAGTGTGGCTTTCATCTGTATATAATAAAAAAATTCCAATACTTTATTTATTTTTAATTTCAAAACGTATTGTACTTTGTGGATAGCCCTCGTATTTCATCTGTTTCATGTATCTTATACAGTGGAAAATTTGTGTGAAGTAGTTTTGTCACAATTGGCTCCCAGTAATTCTGAGTGGATGTTGTTTGCTCCAAGGACCATGTTTCATGTGTGGTCTTTCAGCGCTCTGTCAAATTCTTTTTATACAGGGTACGTTCCGAAAGTAATGCAATTGAATTTCCCGCGCCGCTCCTAGTAGTCGGAGTGGGAGCGGGCCACATGGAGTAGGTGGGGGGGGGGGGGGGGGATGCTAAGCTTTGCCGCGAAACCGGTTTCAATGCGCGCCGACCGTGTCACGGAAAAAATGGGATCGAGCAACGTTACGCGATTAAGTTTTGTGCTAAACTGAACAAATCTTTTGAGGAGACTAACAAAATGATTCGTGAGGCTTACGGGGACTCTGCTCTGTCCTACTCACAAGTTTCGAGGTGGTTAAAGGCCTTTAAGCCCAAAAAGGCAAGAATGAGCAAATCAAAAGTGAAAACAATGCTCATTGTCTTTTTCGACAGCAAAGGAGTGGTCCATAAGGAGTTTGTTCCTCAAGGACAGACAGTTAACGCTGCCTACTACGTGGATGTGCTGGAAAGACTCTGCAAAAGGGTCGTCAGGACGAGAAAGGACATCTCCGCTACCTGGCAACTCCATCACGACAACGCGCCTTGCCACAACGCGCTACGAGTCCGCGAGTTCCTGGCCAAATACCAGGTGCCAACGCTGCCCCCCCCCCCCCCCCCCCCCTATAGTCCTGACCTCGCCCCAGCTGACTTCTTTTTGTTTCCTAGGATTAAGTCAGCCCTGAAAGGAACCCGTTTTTCGTCCATAGACGAGATCCAATCCGCCGTGACGAAGACCTTGCGAGAGGTCCCAGAAGACGCCTTCCAGGGCGCGTACCGGTCATGGCAGAGTCGCCGGAAAAAATGTGTAGAGGCCCAAGGACAGTACTTTGAAGAATTTTAAGTGTTTGTGCAAATCTGTTCAATAAATTACTTTAAAAAAAAAATAATTGCATTACTTTCGGAACGCACCCTGTAGTATCATATCTCCCATCCAATCTTCATCTGCTCCCGCTACCCTTTTTATCGTATCGCCTTTGAGATCAATTTCCCTGTATAGCCTTTCTATACATTGCCGGCCGAGGTGGCCGAGCGGTTCTAGGCGCTTTAGTCTGGAACCGCGCAACCACTTCGGTCGCAGGTTCGAATCCTGCCTCGGGCATGGATGTGTGTGATGTCCTTAGGTTAGTTAGGTTTAAGTAGTTCTAAGTTCTAGGGGACTTCTCTTTTCTCCAAAAATCTTTTTAAGTTTTCCGATAGACAGCATCTTTTTTCTATAATCCTGTATTCTTTTACAGCCTTTGTCATTTAACCATTCCTGCTTAGACATTTTGCACTCCCTGTTCCTCTCATTTTTAGACGTTTCATCTCCCTTTCGCAAAGTCATTGCGCCACATTCTTACGTCGTTTGGAGGGAATGCGGCTGAATGACTGATATTTTAGTACGTTTCGATGTGGTCTCTCTCTTCGCTCGTGTTCCTCCGTCTGATTCGTTGCCGTTAGTTGAGGTTAGCTAATCTCTTTCGACATGTGTTGACATCCACTTACTTTTTATTCAATGACCAGTATTACGAGCAGACAGATGGGGTTATGATGGGTAGCCCGTTGTCTCCTGTGGTTGCAAATTTGTTTATGAAAGACTTCGAGGAACGAGCATTGGAATCGGCGCCTTTGAAACCCGCCTGTTTCATTAGATATGTTGATGATACTTTCGTTGTTTGGCCTCATGGTAGGGAGAATTTAAATGCCTTTTTAGAACATCTGAGCCCGATCAACCCGAACATTAGTTTACGATGGAGATGGAAGAGGATGATTGCGTTCCCTTTCTTGACGTTTTGGTTAGGAGGAAGGTTGATCGATCATTGGGACATGCAGTTTTCCGGAAACGTACTCACACTGACTTGTATTTACAGGCTGATAGTTCTCACCATGCCGGCCGCGGTGGTCTCGCGGTTCTAGGCGCGCAGTCCGTAACCGTGCGACTGCTACGGTCGCAGGTTCGAATCCTGCCTCGGGCATGGATGTGTGTGATGTCCTTAGGTTAGTTAGGTTTAAGTAGTTCTAAGTTCTAGGGGACTAACGACCACGGCAGTTGAGTCCCATAGTGCTCAGAACCATTTGAACCAGTTCTCACCATCTGGCTCAGCGTGAAGGGATGCTTCGTACCTTGGTACACAGGGCACATGTTATTTCCGACGCTGAGACTTTGCCAGCTGAGCTGGCCTATCTTGAAGCTACATTCCGTCAGAATGGTGACAATAAAAGACAGATTGAACATCCGTTGCGCTATCGACCAACCGTGCATCGGGTGACTGATGATAATACTGAGTCGACACCTAAGTCTACTGCCTTTTTGCCTCACGCAGGAAGCGCTTCCAACAAGATAGATCGTATTTTACGGAAATACGGTATGAAATGTGTTTTCCGAATGCTTTTGAGTTCTGTTAAGGATGATCTCGGTTTGCATTGGGCGGATGTATATCGCATTCCTTGTAGCTGTGGTATGGCATACATTGGTCAGACTATCAGGGCCGTGGAGGAGCGCTGTACTGAGCATAAACGGCACACACAATTACAGCAGCCAAGTGGATCTGCTATTGGATTGTTTTGGGGGAGGAGACCAAACAGCGAGGTCATCGGTATCATCGGATTAGGGAAGGACACGGAAGGAAGTCGGCCGTGCCCTTTCAAAGGAACCATCCCGGCATTTGCTTGGAGTGATTTAGGGAAATTAAGGAAAACCTAAATCAGGATGGCCGGACGCGGGCTTGAACTGTCGTCCTCCCGAATGCGAGTCCAGTGTGCTAACCACTGCGCCACCTCGCTCGGTGGATATACTGTTGCTGTACATTGTTTGGATACTGGTCACCCTATGTTATATAACAATACCCAGATAATGACACGTACGTCCAACTATTGGGACAGTGTTATTAAGAAAGCTGTTGAGATTAACTTAGCGAGCGACCTTGTACACAGGGATAGAGATTTCTGTTTAAACTCTGCTTGGAACCCTGCTCTCTCCCTTGTTAAAAAAAAGAAAAAAGAAAAAAAGGGGGACATAGTCCATGTTACCTCACCTGCTAGTTGGTAGTCGTTCACTATCGATACCTCTGACTGGTCATTCTTCGTGGCGCTGGTGTTCAGTGTGTGTGTGTGTTATCTTTCCTGAATTAACCCAAGAATTGAGGTTCTAAATTTGCTTGTACATCGCCTGTCCTTGGGAGTTTGTGCCCTGAAAATGGCGCTCGCTGTTAATACTACATGGCTGAATTCCCGTAAGTTGTTCGAATATCTGTGGCAGGATGCCATTATGGTGTTGATGCATCAAGGAGATGGATTAAATGATTTAGAGATAATGACGAGGTAGTGATACGACCAATACATTGAAAATCGCGAGACAAGACGAAGAATTGGTCAGGGCGGCCCAAAATGCTCCTTTCTCAGTTATCCAGGAACTAAGGAGAGCGGCATATTTCCCGGGCTCATCGAGAACTGCTCTCAGAAGATTAAAGTATCATGGAAACAAATCCGAAAGTGAAGACATAAGTGTGAAATTTTAGGGCTGGATGTCTTACATAGGTGCAGGAACTTTACTATGTATATAAGGCAAGTTCACTTCAGCATGCTATGAACATTTCCTTGAAAATTTAATCATCTCTGGAGCTAAACTTTGGTGTCTCGAAGGATGTCTCACTTACCAACATCCATCACACACTACCATTAGGATTCTGAGCTGGTTTCCAAGGAGAGAGAATATTATTCAGTGCCTTCCGTGGCCTCCAAAGTCACTTGATCTCAATGCCATACAGCGCATATGGGCTCAACTTAAGAAAACTCTACAGCACAATTGACCTGATCCTAGTCCAGGAACTGCGAATGCCCTGTGGGATTTGGTGCATTCTTCATGCCAGAGAATTCCCATGGATAAGGACTTTTTCCGTAGACCTGTAAATTCTTGCCAATGGCAAGTGGACAAAATACTGAAGCTATACACAGTCTACTCTTTATATTATTTTATTTCATTTTTCTGTGAAAGGCCTACAAAATTATCAGGCCAACAATATTAACTGCAAAATACAAATCAACTTGCTGCTTCATTATTTGTATTTTTATGCGAGGTCAGATGAATATCACCCTCCAAGGACGATTATTTATACTCTTATGGGAGTTCAGATGAATATCACCCTCCAAGGAATATTATTTTTAATTTTATGGGGGGTCAGATAAGTATTACCTTCCAAGCAAGATTATCTTTAGACATCAAATTCACAAGTTATAATCAGTTATTTACTGAAGGTAACACTGAAAAACGTAAAAAATATAATTTAATAACAAAAAACAAATGGAACATGAAACATTTGTGATGAGATGAAAGGTAAGGCTTTGGTGAAATTCGATCTGACATATTCTACCGCTACCAGTACAGTATGCTGACACGCTGTAAAGGAGCTATCGATCTTTTCTTTTTACCGTAATGGTCGATAGGCCCACTATAGTGGGAGAAAGAATATAATCTGGAAACACCAGATAGTGGAAGAGACACTCACTCGTTCGTGTAAACCGTGCGTAAGCACTTAGAAGAATATGACGATCAGCTGATACGATTCTCTTAGCTGAAAACTATAGAGGCACCAGATGGTGGCGGGAGTGAATGCAAATATATACATCCATTTTCAATACTTTACTGCGACCATTTGTCTGTTTTCTTTAAATATTAAACTATAATAAAATGAAATCTTTTGAAAAAATTTGAAAACTAAGAAAACCTACGGCTGCAGGATTTGTAGCGAATTACGATTTAAAATATTGCATTGTGCATTCTCTTACTGCACCTCAAAAAGCACAGAGTTTAGCATGAGCAATAGCATTGGCTGGTAAAAGAATGGCAAAAGATCGTCTGGATAGATGTGGCTCGGCATACGTTATTAGATGCCCAAGATAGCTGAAAAGCATGTCAAAGCTGTATGTCAGAAACTCTGCTTACTAACAGGTCGCCGATCAAACAGGTGGTAGAGATTTTATGATATAAGGGATGTTTATCCAGAATGGAACGAGGCTTACTGTCCATGTAATGTCGTATCTCCAATATGAAAGGTGCAGGAATCTTTGTTTGATGTAACACTCCTCTCCCTCTCCTTATAACATATTTGAAATATTTGTTTGGCACTCGCAAATTCATTCATGGTCCTCGGAAATTATTTAGCTGGAGGAGAATAACAGGAAAATGAGAAAAGTTTAAGAGCAGTGACCGTGTACCTATTACCAGTACCATAACTCTGCTTCGATCTTTTGCTGTAGTTGCTCATTGTCATTTAATAGATACTATAATATCATGGGTTACATTCAGTAATTAATAAGAAATGTCTGCAATTATAATCATTGTTTATTAGATGACAGTATCAATCTAGTAATAGTAAAATGTATTTTGACTATCAGCTGCTCTTTTATTTAAAACCCAAATATAAATACTCGTGTATTATTGCCTTCCAAAGGCCTGCGTGTTATACTAGAATTCATGGCATGCTGTACATGTGAGATGTCGCCATTATTTTTGGGATGACAGATGTGATGTGGCTTAAATTGTTTTAAGCTGTAGTTGCTCATTGTAATTTAATAGGTACTATATTATCATGGGTTGCATTCAGTAATTAATAAGAAATGTCTGCAATTATAATCATTGTTTATTAGACGACAGTGTCAATCTAGTAATAGTAAAATGTATTTTGACTATCAACTGCTTTTTTATTTAAAACCCAAATATAAATACTCATGTATTATTGCCTTCCAAAGTCCTGCGTGTTATACTAGAATTCATGGCATGCTGTACATGTGAAATGTCGCCATTATTTTTGGGATGACAGATGTGATGTGGCTTAAATTGTTTTAACCCCAATCCATGAAGAAGGTCTGTGACTGAAACTGGTCGATATTTAGGTTTTAAATAAAAAAACAGGTGATGGTCAAATATGCATTTTATACATAACTTGACGACTGTTAATAGTCACCTTCCAAAAATGTTCAGTCTAATAATAGTTTAGTTCGAACTCAGCATGTTATTGTCTTTCCAGTTGCTCGTTGCCTAACAGGTATTTTGCTGAGTGGTAGCTTCTCTATTCAGCATTCCATAGGAGCAAACCAGTTGCGGCTTTGCATACGGTTTCTCTTACCATGGATAACTGGGCAATGCACGGCTCTGCTTAAAAAGAATAGCTCGTTAATTCATAGGGTCGTGCTGTACATGCCTGCTTTCATACCCAACAGCTAACTGGCTGCAAATAGTAATCTGTAGCTGTGATCTTGCAGTCAAATTGTCTATGCATTGGCTAGAGTTGCGAATTAATAAAATAAACAGAAACATTTAAAAAATATAAATGAATAATTGATCGAAGTGTTCTACTGTAACGTCTATAATTGATGTAAAGGACGCCAGAGAATTTTGTTGAGTAATGTTTATTCATGCAGGTTTACACCAAATAAATGAAAATTAGTCCTACGATATTAATAAGTGCAGTAAAGTTGCACTGGGAGGATTACACGTCTGGTAACAAAATCCGTAAGTCCCTCAGTCATCCAAGACCCACAAGGACTACGTCCATTTGTTGATCACAGTACATGGAATTTCATACTGTCTATCCTCTCTTCCGTAATGCAAGCGAAGAAAAATAAACTTCTGCACTGGAGCACTTTCAAACCTCACGATATTCAGTGTCCCCTCAAAACGTAAAGTATTGTAGCGGCCATTCACTATCCAGGATGTCACCCACATGCGAGAATCTTCCATGTCGCCTCACGCAGGTCTCTCTCCTTCCAAAACTAAAGTGAATGTTTCTTCTTCAGAATCTCAATGTAAAGTGTCCTGAATCGTTGCCTTGAATACACCACTAGAAAAGTGTCCCTCTCCACTTGACTCCAGCAGTGTTCCGCCAATGTCTGCTTCTCCATTGGCTGAAACCTGTCCCTACCAAGAATATGTCATTCTTATGTTCTACAGATATAGTTCTGATTTCACCTGACCTCTTACTACACTAAACTAATCTATTAAAACAATGTTTAAATAGAGGTTATAACAACTCGATCACACTCGGACCATTAACAATAAATATAAATAATAGTCTGCTCATGCATAAATAAACTAATATTCTTGTGCAAGTGGGCTGAGTTAAATGACAACAGATTGTTGTTCAATATTGTTCAAACAATTATTTGTGCCTCCTTGGTATTTGGTGCACATTTCAACAGACGTGTCATCTTGTTAAATTACCAAGATTTTGTTCATTAGCCATAATCAAATTTAACTAAAGTTACAGGCAAAATAATATCATATTTCTTAAATAGCTAACAAGTATGACAAGATTGTTTTTGCTGCTTTACAACATCCAGCTCAGTTCACACAGGACAGGGTCACACATGCTGTTTATTTGGCCTAACAAGTTTTTGCTCTCCCCCCGTGGCCCTCCCCCGGTAATATGGCACAATGGACTTCATCCTGTTTCCTTGGGTGATGAAACTACTGCATGACAGGTAATTCTAGAATGACATCCAGGTGATTTTGGAGCTGAAACATTTCCTGATGGCCGAAGTAAGGAGGATCCAAAATGTAGACTGGTAATGGCAAGAAAAGCATTTTTGCAGAAGAGAAATTTGTTAACATCGAGTATAGATGTAAGTTTTAGGAAGTCCTTTCTGAAGGTATTTGTGTGGAGTGAAACATGGACAATAAAAAGAGAATAGAAGCTTTCTAAATTTGGTGCTACAGGACAATGGTGAAGATTAGATGGATCGATCACGTAACTAAAGAGGAGATATTGGATAGAATTGGGGAGACAATAATTTTGTTGCACCACTTGACCAAAAGAAGGGATCTGTTGATAGGTCACATTCTGAGACATCGAGGGATCGCCAATTTTGTATTGGAGGGAAGTGTGAGCGGTAAAAATCCTAGAGGGAGACCAAGGGATGAATACAGTAAGCATATTCAGAGAGACGCAGGTCGCAGTCGTTATATGGGGATGAAGAGGCTCGCACGGGATAGAATAGCATGGAGAGCTGCATCAAGCCAGCCTTCATACTGGAGACCACAACATTTCCTGAACAACCAAAATGCAGACCCCTGCAACCCAGGTCTGCGGTATAGCCATCCACACTCAGGACGTATTTGCTATGGTGAAGCCCATCGTGTTGTCCGCGGTAATTGTTCCCGCTATGAAACGACCTCCTACAACTCACGGAACGTGTTGGTTATCGTGATTTTCGACCACAGCGCTTTCCAGCGGCAGTTCTTGACCACATCTGCTGCACAAATAACAATTTCTTTACGAAAATGGACGCATGTGAAACAGATGTTAGCAATTATTGAAGAAGAGAAAGAAATCTTGACTCGTCGGGAGCTTGAATAGCGAATTGCTGGTAGAGGATCACTTCATAATGTTATATGATCTAAGGCACATACTGGTTGAAGTTTGATATTCTCGATGTTGTATTGACAGCCATCATTCTGAAGTAACGCACTTCACATAGGTTTCAGGGTCGGGATACGTTTCTTAATTTCATTTCAGTGGAAGAGATTTCTTCGAAGTTGCTCTTCATAATTGAAAAATATATTTACAGGCAAGATACGAATTTTAACCATGCTGGGAAACAAACGATCAAGCGAGCTTTGTAGTCCGATTCACGAACAATGGCGATTCACGCAGTCGAGGCACAGACGGGGCTACATTGCTGGCGGTTCCATGCGACAGTTGCAGTACGCGCGTACAACGTCCTCTGAGGGAAGAAAGTGTGTATCCTGCGAATTAGGTCTCTCGCATACACTGTAGAATTTGTCACCACCACCATAAGCGATGACAACTCGCAACAAATTGAATAAAGATTCATTAAATAACGCTGCTATTACGTTTAATCCTGGCAATGGCTACGACATTCACAGCAGTTAGAGCTGTAGTCGAGACAGTGTGGGAGGTCCCTGGCGGTTGCAGTGGGATGGGCGCGATAGGTTCACGCGTTACCTCAACTGATCGCGTAAAGTACTGTATTGTAATGCAGTATCTGTGTTGTACTATATGCATTGTGTTCATCAAAAGAATAAACCTGATGTAGGCCTAAATATTACCCCACGTATTTGTTTCAAGTTTGTTGGAACATCACTGGATTTTGTTTCACGTGGAGCGGAAGCCAAGCTGTGTGCCTTACAGTCAAGTACGGTTATAAAGGTACGTATTATGCTGTGTTGCATGCACATAAACTGAGCGACAACGCAGCTGGTCCAACTAACCTGCAGTGGTGTGAGCAAACGTAAAAAGAGACGAGCAGAGAAACAATATAACTTCGAATGTCACTTAATTTTTACAGAGTGCACTCGTTCTCACTGAACATAATATTCTAATTACAAACAAGAGTGATGAAAACACGGGGTAATTTTTCTGAGCGAGCTATGTGTGATGCAAAAGCATACTACGTGGATTTCACCACATTGTTGAAAATTGAAGCCACTGAATGTATTACTTACAGTCAATCGTCTGGCAATCTCTTGTCTTCTCCCTTATCCGAATCTGAGAAACTCATTTCGGTTCTGGAACTGTCATCTGCTACGTTAATAAAGAGTCGACCAACAACAGTATCCGCGAAGCCAACCAGGTGTCACATTTTCTCCTCTTGTTTTATGACGCGCCGTTCTGCATCCCGCCAGTTTTCGGTAGTGACATGTGAACAAGCTGCGTCCTTTAGTTCCCGTACGTCGGGAAGCTCAACGGTCTTGTTTCTGTTGGGTTCGTATTGTATTGGTACACTGGCAATTGTAAAAATGCAGCATGTGTATGTGCTCGGGGGTGTGAAAATGATTGTTTTCCATGTTTCTACGACATTTATAACTATGGTTCGTGTGAGACTACACCTGTGGTATAGAAAAATAAACATAATCCAAATAAAGAGTAGTTGGTTTTTCATGTTTGTCCTAAAAATTGGATTGTTATGTTTTCTTAATTTAACCAACCCATATTAAAAATATTTCTTAAAAGATCGATAATTAACAGTTTTCATTGAAATGAAACCAGCAATTTCGCGTGCAATATGCAATTTCAAACAAGTAGAGTGTATTACTCATTAAAAAAATGACGATGAAATTTACAATTACGAGTGTAGGTATTTCAAATTGAATGAAAAAAAGGATAATCAAGGCGAGACTTGAACATGGAATGATAGATGGCATTAGAAGAAGACTGACATACAAACAGATGATGGAAGTTCAGAAACTGTCACGATGGAGATCTTCCAATTGAAATCTGTCATAAGACAGTTGCACTACATAAGGAGAAACAATAATGCGAAGAGTTTTGTGAATTCGTTCCGGACGTGGGTATGGAAAATAACAATTTCCTTTCAAGTTCAGTGCTGAGGGTGCGTGACGTTTAAACTAAGAAGTGAAATGCTACTGCGCAAGAATATGGGAGACCCAACAGCTACATACCGCGGTCGAACACGAAAGGTATCTCCGGTGTTTCGGGTATTTTGCGCCGTTTCTTGAGAAAATATTTGCGGTATACATTTTTTAAAAGAAAAGACGGTTACAGGAATCAAGTATCGGGATATGTCTTTGTTAACAGGGTGCCATAGCATTGCTGTGGCGCTGTGATAAAAGAGCATTTCGTAACTATGAGTGGTCGTAAGAACTCGAAGATCTCGGATTGCACCATTGACCAGTAAGGTCATCTGATTTCTATATATGTGATTTTTTTTGCGAGGGGTTTCCATCTATCTACCTCTCCTTGCAACCACCTAGCAACGCCAGTGACGAGAGACATACTGTCAGATGTATGGAACAATCTATCACCTGCTTGTTTCCCGTGCGTGCAGTGTAGGGCACATGAACTTTTTTGAGAGATAAATGAATACTTTTATTCCAAACGTTATTGTAAAAAGCACCCAAAGATTGTATATTAATTGGTGTAAAAGATCTCCTCTCGTAAAACTGGAAAACCCTGTAGTCCTACGAGTAAGTTAAAATTCGCCCAGTTCTGTCTTCAACGTGAAGAAAACATAGACTCGTGAAATCCAGTGAATTCACACTAGTGTGCAGAACCTACGGACTAAACTAACTTTCGCGAAACGTGGATCATACATAAAAAGAACTGCTACAGTATAGCAATATAGTACAGAAGGCAATGAAAGAAATAAGCGATGAAACAAACGGAAATGATACTTTTATTTAGAGACAATAATTACGCTGAAGTCACCGTGATTTGTTACGGTTTCCCGGATATTTCAAAAGACGGGACATGCTTCTTAATAGGGTGTGTAATCAGAACGGGCGTCAGTGCATGCTCTGCAACGTGCTCCGTAAGGAGTTCTTCAGGTAGGGCAGTCCCAATTTTCAGACAGTTCCATGCTTTTGTCCGCGCTCGTGGTCTCCCAGTAGCGTTCTCGCTTTCTAAGTACGGGGTCAGAGACTTCCACCTGCCCCGAGATGACTGGGTCTTGTTGTGTCGTCTTCATCATCATCATCATTCATCCTCATTATGGTCGGAGGAACGCAACAGCAAACCACTTCCATTAGGACCTTGCCTAGTACGGCGGTGCGAGTCTCCCGCATCGTTCCCCCACCCTATGTCAAGAAGCATTGAACTTCACTTCCATTCCCATTTTAAAACAGTCCAATACAGCCATAGACACTAATGATGATGAAATGGTGAGGACAACTCAAACACCCAGTCCCCCGGCAGAGAAAATCGCCCACCCGCCGGCCGGGAATCGAACCCGGGACCCCATGATCCAGGGGTAGCAACGCTAGCCACTAGGCCACGAGCTGCGGACTTCAGGTGTGGCGTTTCATTCATCCACCGAGGCGGTTGACAACTGCCGGATGTTCGTGGACGGGTTGCAATGCGCCTCCGCAAAGCATCCCGCGTGTGCTTGGTGAGATTTTCAGGTAAGTCGTGGGAATGGGCAGGCCAGCCTATTCGCAAAAATAACCTCTCGTTCCAAGAGCTCTTCCACCTGCGCTGTTAGATCCAATCGCACATTGTCGTCCATAAAAATGAAGTCCGGGCCGAATGCATTCCTCTAAAGACTCGCATAGGAAAAGAGCACGAAGTGACAATGGCTTACAATGGGAGGCCACGACGTTTGGAACGCGGATTTACTGCAAACTTCGTACACTCGTAGTACTCCATGAGGACAACAAAATGTGTAAGCAGTAGCCCGTACTTTTCAAGCGTTGCTGAGAAAATTGTAAGATAATTTCGGTCGTCAAATATATATATATATGGGTGGCAATTTTAACCATAAATCGACTGCAGACGAGTGGTGGCGGCACGGTAGCTCAGCGTGTTCGGTCAGAGCGTTAGCTTTCTTTTCTAATAAAAGAACTGAACGAACGGACCATCGAACAAACTGAATGGGTATCATCGGACGTCCGCCGTGAACAAATTCAACGAAAAAAAGAACAAAATGTTTTTTTTTTAAGTGGTTGGCGTTCAAGCCGCTGGATTGCTCGATAGAGTTGCGTTCGGCAGTTTTTCTTTCTTTTTTTTTTTTCAACCCCGTCATTGTCATTATTATTTATATTACATTTGATATAATGGAGAAAATACGTGTAATCGGACGAACTTTTATTAAATTTACAATGTTATTTGGCAGTCTGCTAACTTTTATTATCACAAATAATGTAATATTCACAACTATCGACTAGTAAACGGCCAAACGCATAAAGTGATACTGAAAATTTGAGAAATTCCGGACCTGGAAGGAGCCCGAAACGACTTGTTGCCTCCTAGTTTTGACCGGCACAGACGGCTTTCGAAATATGTACAATTAATCGTTGCTTTCGACTTTACGAGCACAAGTTGCAGGATGGTATTTTTCGTAAAAACATGGAAAACATAAAGTTAAACGGCACCAGCTGCATTGAATAAATGCTATGTTTCCGCATACGCAAGGTCTTTTGACGTTTTCCATGGAAGAACAAACCTCGTTAACATTTTCAAAAACCTCTCTTTCAGACGATAATTTGGAAGCAAACCATGCATAACGCAGTATTTCCTTAAAAATCGGCGCAGATAATTGGTTATTCAATATCGAGTGTATTTTAATAGCGACTTCCAAGAATCAATTTCTCGTTCTGTTTCGAGTAAATACGAACAGTTTTGAAGACACGGACAAGCTTACATTTTCAGTATCACTTTATGCGTTTGGCCCTTTACTAGTCGGTGATTATCAATATCACACTATTTGTGATAACATTGTAAATTTAATAAAAGTTCATCCGATTACACGTATTTTCCCCATTATATCAATTGTAATATAAATAATAAAGAAAATGACTGTGTTGAAAAAAAAAAGACTGACGAACGGAACTCGATCCAGCGATCTAGCGGCTTGAACGCCAACCACTTTTTTTTTTTAAAAAAAATAAGAAAAACATTTTGTTCTGTATTGTTCGCTGAATTTGTTCAGGACGGACGTCCAATGACAACCGTTCAGTTTTTTCATTCATCCGTTCGCTCAGTTCTTTTATTAACGCTCTGACCAAACACGCTGAGCTACCGTGCCGCCACCACTCGGCTGCAGCCGCTTTATGGTTAAAATAGCCACGGACAGATATATATTTGACGACCTAAATTATCTAGTGATTTTCTCAGTAACGCTTGAGAAGTACGCGCTAGTGCTTACTCATTTTGTTGTCCTCTTGGATTACTGCCAGTGTGCGAAGTTTACAGTACTTCTCCGTTCCAAACGTCGTCACCTTGTCAGGCCAGAGAGTTTACCATGTTCAGAGATCTGGAGGTCAGTAAGCGCTTGCGTTATTACGCTTTCCCACACCATAACGTCTGGGCCACCAGTGCCATCATGTTTGACAGTGCTGGACGTACCCTCGCAGAGAGCGAAGTGGGAGCACCCAGGAGCATTGTCGAACGTGGTAGTTTTGGTGGTCCACGTGTTAACGGTGTGGGAAAGCATAATGTTGCTTCAGTATACTGACCTGCAAATTTTTGAACAATGTACACTCACTAGTTAACGTTATTGTGACTCTGTACCCCTCGCCATACGCTTCTCTTCATGACGTCACTGTTATGAATGACAATGCGTGAACGCATCGGTCAGCGCAAGTGGGGAGCTCTTTGAACGAAAGGATATTCGGCGGACGGATTGGCCTATCTGTTCCCCCGACTTACACTACTGGCCATTAAAATTGCTACACCAAGAAGAAATACAGATGATAAACGGGTATTCATTGGACAAATATATTATACTAGAACTGACATGTGATTACATTTTCACGCAATTTGGGTGCATAGATCCTGAGAAATCAGTACCCAGAACAACCACCTCTGGCCGTAATAACGGCCTTGATACACCTGGGCATTGAGTCAAACAGAGCTTGAATGGCGTGTACAGGTACAGCTACCCATGCAGCTTCAACAAGATACCACAGTTCATCGAGTGTAGTGCATTCACCTCGATGTCGCCAAACACGGATGCGACCATCATGATGCTCTGAACAGAACCTGAATTCATATAGAAAAATGACGTTTTGCCATTCGTGCACCCAGGTTCGTCGTTGAGTACACCATCGCAGGCGCTCCTGTCTGTGATGCACCGTCAAGGGTAGCCGCAGCCGTGGTCTCCAAGCTGATAGTCCATGCTGCTGAAAACGTCGTCGAACTGTTCGTGCAGATGGTTGTTGTCTTGCAAACGTCCCCATCTGTTGACTCAGGGATCGAGACATGGCTGCACGATCCGCTACAGCCATGCGGATAAGATGCCTGTCATTAGAACAACTCCTTACCCATCTTGAGGCCAGCATGGAAGCACGTTGCAACCACGCACAGCCACATATTAAGAGCCATGTCCTGCCTTTTGCAACGTCCGGTGCCCTCATAAATCGAGGTGACTTCAATTAATTTGTTGTCTTTGAACAGAAGTGTAATTTGTGTTCATCTCACTGCGTACTTCTTTCAGTTACCTTCTGTGCTATACTGTAGTAGTTCTTTCTAGGTACAGTCGGAGTTTCATCGATCTGTATTACTTAGCAGTGACACAGCATGCAAAAATTACTTTCGTCCTTAGTTTTGCACACCAGTGTTTTTGACACATCCTATACATTACATTTCCTGGCTTTTTCCAAACGGATCCTGGATCAATAACTCTGCGTGTTTGGCAGGATACGATGTGAGTTGGTCTTTCTTTTTTTCCCTTCTGTTTCTCTCACGGTGACCAGCCGCCTACGATTGCCTACTACTCCTCCTTTGACAATAGTAACTCTGCTTGGTACAGCAGAATCGTGCTCTTTAGCCTACAGTGCTATACGTACATCCGTTTCACACGGTTTATCAAGACTGGAAGCGAACCTCTCGAGCGGACATGATAACGCAGACGGGAGCCTTGGCACCTGTTGAGATACAGAGGCGGCAGTATGATAAGGATCGATGTAGCCTCGCCTAGAAGAGCATATTGTTAAAATCACGTAACCTCCGTACTTCCAACATTGTAAGGTTTCAACGCTGTTGAGAGGCTCTGCCAAATGCGATTATAACATGTACGGATGACGCACTTTGCTGTTCATGTTTTGATATACTATGCAGAATTCTCGTACAGGTGGTTTCCCCTTGATTTGCTGCGACTTATTATGAAGGGCCGTTGTGTGTACTGTATCGTGCGTTGACTGAGGTGTGTAGTGTTGTAATTGTGTTGTTATAGCGCAGTGATTTTCAGCTTGTGGCTAATTACCCATTGAGGGGGTAAAATTTAGTATTATGATGGATAAAAACAAAAGGGTTTAATTTCGTTCCCTTCACAAAACGAAATTATTTTTAAAATATCATTACTATTGCTACTATTTCCTAAGACTATAATAATGATAAGTTACCAAACACTAGCATTACACTGGAGTGTCAAAAGTCATGGCATACCTCCCAATATCATGTCGGACCTTCTTTTGCCCATCGTAGAGCAGCAACTCGATGGGACATGTGCTGAACAAGTCGTTGGAAACTGTCAACATTAAGTTGACAGCTGGTGGTTGTAGAAATAACATCGCTGTTACAGGTAGTCTGTATAAACCAGTTTCAGATGTTGGCCATTGATGCTTTGTGTATACAGATGATGTTAACCCATTCAGCGTCAGCTAAGGCCTGAAGATGGTGCACTGAAACACCGAAACTGGTAGCCATACGATAAACGTCATGATAAGGACGGTTACTGGTGAATGGCCGAAATACTCCAATCACAATGATGGGCATACAAAAACTTACCTATTTCTCCGAATGAACATACTTCCCTATTTCAGATTGGGATGCATTGGGCTTGACAGAATCTGTTGCCCTCACAGTTTCTGCCGCTTAATTTACATACGAATTCTTCTGGTGTGTCAATTTTTTTTAACTTTTCGTCGTCCACGTTCCACTTCCATTCTGTTCAACTGCCATCTCTCACAAAATACCATTGTCATCAGCAAATCTCGAAGTGCTTATTTCTTCTCACTGAACATCAATTCTCCTTACAATTTTATCCTCGGTTTCTTGCAGTGCTTCCTCATTGTACAGACTGAATAACATCGGGACAGGCTGCAACCCTGTTTCATTCCCTCCTCAACTATTTCCCTTTCATGCCCCCCTACTTATAACTGCCGCCTGATTTCTGCACAAATTGTAGGCAGCTTTTCCATGCCTGTATTTTACTCCTGCTACCTACATAATTTCAAAGAGAGTATTGCAGTCAATATTATCAAGCCCGCCCGGTTACTAGAGCGGTCTAACGCATAGCTTTCCGGAGTGGAAAGGAGCGCCTGGTCCCCGGCACGAATCCACCCAGAGGACTTGTGTCGAGGTCCGGTGGGCCGGCCTGTCTGTGGATGGTTTGATGGCGGTTTTCCATCTGCCTCGGTGAATGGGGACTGGTTCCCCTTATTCTGCCTCAGCTACACTATGTCGGCGATTGCTGCGCAAACAAGTTGTCCACTACGCGTACACCACCATTACTCTACCACGCAAACATACGGGTTACACTGGTCTGGTGTGAGAGACGTTCCATGGGAGGGGGAGGGGGAGGGGGGGGGGCACTGGGGGCCGAACCATGGTGTGGGGCGGCAGAGGGGTGAAGTGGACCGCGGTAGTCGTCGTGGGGTTGTGGACCACTGCGGCTGCGGCGGGGACGGCGCCTCTCTGTCGTTTCTAGGTCCCCGGTCAACAAACATACAATACAATACTATCAAAAGCTTTCTCTAAGTCTACAAATGCTATAAACATAGGTTTGCCTTTCCTCAACCTATCTACCTGCCTAAGAGAAGTCGTAGGGTCAGTAATGCCTCGCGTGTTTCTATATTTCTCCACAATCCCAACTGATCTTCCCTGAGCTCAGATTCTACCAGTTTTTCTATTTTTCTATAAGTGCTAGTATTTTGTAATCAATATTTATTAAACTGATAGTTCGGAAATATTCACACCTGGCGGCATCTGCTCTTCTTCTATTTCAAATATCTTGCATATTATGTGGAGTAGTATTTTATGTCTGATGAATTTACAATATCTAAGTGTGTAATCCAACTAATATTAGTGAATAAAAGTGGACTGAAATGGCAAACTGCAATTATTCTTTTAGTATCCATTTGTGTGTGTGTGTGTGTAAATTTTGATCTAGAAGTACATTCAGTATTCGTACGAGAACTGACATACAGAACTGAGGATAATGGCGTTACTTAGAAACATTTGTGATGGTGCATCATTGCGCAACTATTGCGCAAAATTTTACCGTTTTGCGAAAGTCTTATCAACTCAACGAACGACGGCTTTCTACAGACGTGTGACTGGCCCAAAATAAGATACTCACTAACACACCACAACGAATAGTTCGTTAGAAATGCGAGAACTTGAGCTTCTTTGTTTTGATATATGTATGCAGCCCAGATTTGTGTTAATTGTTAGGATAGGTGCTGACAAAAAGTTATTTTTATAATCGGATGAAGGCGTTGCACATTCTTACAAGATGTCATTTGTGGGATCTATATGATATGGAAATAGTAGTTAATTACGAGTACCTTACTGATGCCGGCCGCTGTCGCCGAGCGGTTCTAGGCGCTTCAGTTCGGAACCGCGCAGCTGCTACTGTCGCAGGTTCGAATCCTGCCTTGGACATGGATGTGTGTGATGTCCTTAGGTTAGGTACGTTTAAGAAGTTCTAAGTCTAGGGTACTGATGACCTCAGATGTTATTTCCCATAGGACTTAGAGCCATTTGAACCATTTGGAACCTTACTGATCACTAGCCTCAGTTCCTACAAAGAAGATGGTACATCTTGTATATGATTGAGAGATGTACGAGGGGCATTCAGTAAGTAATGATACACATTTTTTTCTGAAAGCAGATTGGTTTCATTCAGATTTTCAATACACCAGTTTATTCCCCACTCTCAACATAATCTCCGTTCAATGCGACGGCCTTATGCCACCTTACTGGCAGGATCCGTATACTCGCACGGTACCACTCTGTTGGACGATGTCTGAGCTAACAACTTGCTGTATCAGCAACCTCCTCATCATCCACGTACTGCTTCCCGTGGAACGCTTCCTTCATTCATCCGCACAGAGAGAAACTCTGTATGATCTGTTACGTGGCGAGGAACCCAGCGGGCATATACGTCTGAGTAACCAAACTATTGGACGAGTGTCTCAGCACTAGCAACAGAGACGTCCAGTGAAATAGCTAAGTGTTTGATACTGATGCGTCGATCACCTCGAATGAGAGTGTCCGCACGTTCCTACATGGCAGCTGCGTGTGTTCGGCTAGCACGCGGGACATCGGTCAGCTTTGTGCGACCTTGTTGCGATGATGACAGACGCTTCGCCCAACGATTCACCATGCTTTTGTTTACTTCCAGGTTTCTGCAGATATTCTGCAAGCGCCTATGGATGTATGCGATGCTCTGCTTTTTCTCCAAATGAAGCCCAATGACAGCTCTCTGCTTGGGACGCACCTCTATAAAGACGCTGTTTTGAATGTTACGTGTGGAGCCACAACCTGTTGGAAACTCATGAAACTATAGTGAATGAGGCGGAACGATTTAACGATGTTCCACAACAAAGTACGGAGTTTTTTCAACCAAAACTGGCCGAGAAAAAATGTGTTGCATTACTTATTGAAAGCCCGTCGTATATGCCATTCCACCATTCTAGAATTAAAACAATGGATGTGGTCGCCTGACATTGCTCATTGCAACTACGGTGCTAGAGGAAAAAGTTTTCCATGTCACCTGTACACATTGTGGAGTAGGGGAGAGAGTTCAAAATGTTCCAATGTGTGTGAAATATTATGGGACGTAACTAAGGTCATCAGTCCCTAAGCTTATACACTACTTAACCTAAATTATCCTAAGGACAAACACACACACCCATGTCCAAGGGAGGAATCGAACCTCCGCCGGGACCACCCGCACAGTGGAGAGAGGTTTTTTTTTTGTCATCAGTCTACTGACTGGTTTGATGCGGCCCGCCACGAATTCCTTTCCTGTGCTAACAACCTCTTCATCTCAGAGTAGCACTTGCAACGTACATCCTCAATTATTTGCTTGACGTATTTCAATCTCTGTCTTCCTCTACAGTTTTTGCCCTCTACAGCTCCCTCTAGTACCATGGAAGTCATTCCCTCATGTCTTAGCAGATGTCCTATCATCCTGTCCCTTCTCCTTATCAGTGTTTTCCACATATTCCTTTCCTCTCCGATTCTGCGTAGAACCTCCTCATTCCTTACCTTATCAGTCCACCTAATTTTCAACATTCGTCTATAGCACCACATCTCAAATGCTTCGATTCTCTTCTGTTCCAGTTTTCCCACAGTCCATGTTTCACTACCATACAATGCTGTACTCCAGACGTACATCCTCAGAAATTTCTTCTTCAAATTAAGGCCAGTATTTGATATTAGTAGACTTCTCTTGGCCAGAAATGCCTTTTTTGCCATAGCAAGTCTGCTTTTGATGTCCTCCTTGCTCCGTCCGTCATTGGTTATTTTACTGCCTAGGTAGCAGAATTCCTTAACTTCATTGACTTCGTGACCATCAATCCTGATGTTAAGTTTGTTGCTGTTCTCATTTCTACTACTTCTCATTACCTTCGTCTTTCTCCGATTTACTCTCAAACCATACTGTGTACTCACTAGACTGTTCATTCCGTTCAGCAGATCATTTAATTCTTCTTGACTTTCACTCAGGATAGCAATGTCATCAGCGAATCGCATCATTGATATCCTTTCACCTTGTATTTTAATTCCACTCCTGAACCTTTCTTTTATTTCCATCATTGCTTCCTCGATGTACAGATTGAAGAGTAGGGGCGAAAGGCTACAGCCTTGTCTTACACCCTTCTTAATACGAGCACTTCGTTCTTGATCGTCCACTCTTATTATTCCCTCTTGGTTGTTGTACATATTGTATATGATCCGTCTCTCCCTATAGCTTACCCCTACTTTTTTCAGAATCTTGAACAGCTTGCACCATTTTATATTGTCGAACGCTTTTTCCAGGTCGACAAATCCTATGAACGTGTCTTGATTTTACTTTAGCCTTGCTTCCATTATTAGCCGTAACGTCAGAATTGCCTCTCTCGTGCCTTCACTTTTCGTAAAGCCAAACTGATTGTCACCTAGCGCATTCTCAATTTTCTTTTCCATTCTTCTGTATGTTATTCTTGTAAGCAGCTTCGATGCATGAGCTGTTAAGCTGATTGTGCGATAATTCTCGCACTTGTCAGCTCTTGCCGTCTTCGGAATTGTTTGGATGATGCTTTTCCGAAAGTCAGATGGTATGTCGCCAGACTCATATATTATACATACCAACGTGAATAGTCGTTTTGTTGCCACTTCCCCTAATGATTTTAGAAATTCTGATGGAATGTTATCTATCCCTTCTGCCTTATTTGACCGTAAGTCCTCCAAAACTCTTTTAAATTCCGATTCTAATACTGGATCCCCAATCTCTTCTAAATCGTCTCCTGTTTCTTCTTCTATCACATCAGACAAATCTTCACCCTCATAGAGGCTTTCAATGTGTTCTTTCCATCTATCTGCTCTCTCCTCTGCATTTAACAGTGGAATTCCCGTTGCACTCTTAATGTTACCACCGTTGGTTTTAATGTCACCAAAGGTTGTTTTGACTTTCCTGTATGCTGAGTCTGTCCTTCCGACAATCATATCTTTTTCGATGTCTTCACATTTTTCCTGCAGCCATTTCGTCTTAACTTCCCTGCACTTCCTATTTATTTCATTCCTCAGCGACTTGTATTTCTGTATTACTGATTTTCCCGGAACATGTTTGTACTTCCTCCTTTCATCAATCAACTGAAGTATTTCTTCTGTTACCCATGGTTTCTTCGCAGCTACATTCTTTGTACTTACGTTGTCCTTCCCGACTTCTGTGATGGCCCTTTTTAGAGATGTCCATTCCTCTTCAACTGTGCTGCCTACTGCGCTATTCCTTATTGCCGTATCTATAGCGTTAGAGAATTTCAAACGTTTCTCGTCATTCCTTAGAACTTCCGTATCCCACTTCTTTGCGTATTAATTCTTCCTGACTAATGTCTTGAACTTCAGCCTACTCTTCATCACTACTATATTGTGATCTAGGTCTATATCTGCTGCTGGGTACGCCTTACAATCCAGTATCTGATTTCGGAATCTCTGTCTGACCATGATGTAATCTAATTGAAATCTTCCCGTATTTCCCGGCCTTTTCCAAGTATACCTCCTCCTCTTGTGATTCTTGAACAGGGTATTCGCTGGAGAGAGTAGTACATCAATAAATTTTTCAGACTTACGACTCTAGAGAACCCCGTAATAGATATTTAAAATATTCTCTTTCTCCGTTTCTAATGACGATATTTTCTTTTTATTTGCTCCAGCTTTTCTCTGAAATTACAAAAATTACTCTGGAAAATTAAGGTTTCTCCAGATATGATAACTTTTTCCAAAGTACAACATGGTCGTGTAATTAGGTGATTCCAAAGCGCTGAAATCGAGGATGTGTTGTCAGTACTTCATTTAATAGTTCATCTGTTACATTATTACTCTACTACAGAGGAAATAATCAGTAAATTAAATCAAATTAAGCTGCATTATTATCAAAAACTAGTTACAAGTTAAATACATTTTGAAATAGAAGCTATTGGGAACTAACATAAATTTTAATTTTCAAGAGAAGCAACATTGCTAAGACATCAAAGAAACACAGTTACATTGCAAGCATCATAAAATCTTTCATGGTAAAAAAATCTTCTTTTCAAATGTACAGGGTGTATTCAACCGAAGTAGTGTGGCTTAACTGACTACATGTTATATCAAACCTTCTAAAAGTAAATAGCGTTTTACTCACCATAAAATTCTGTAGGTGAAAATTAATAATGTATAACAAATATCTTTAATATATTATACAGCACTCAAAGGCGTAGAATGCGAAATACACTCTAATAAAAAAAAAAGACGCACCACGAAGGAATCATCCGACTGGGACGAATGTCAGTAGATGTGATGTACATGTACAGACAAACAAACATTTACAGTGTCACAAAAATTGGATGATTTATGCAAGAGATTGAGCAAGTCAGTAACGAGTTGATCCCTTATGCAAGTAGTTATTCGGCTTGGCACTGATTGATAGAGTTGTTGGATGTCCTCCTGAGGGATATCGTGAAAAATTCTGTCCAATTGGCGCGTTAAATCATCAAAATCCCAAGAGTGTTGGAGGGCCCTGCCCTTGCCCTTATTGTCCCAAACATTCTCAGCCGGGGAGAGATCAGGCGAACTTGGTGGCCAAGAGAAGGTTTGGCAAGCACGAAGACAAGAGGAAGAAACTCTCGTGTCGTAGGGGACGGCATTATCTTGCTGAAATGTAAGCCCGGGATGGTTTGCCGTAAAGGACAGCAAAACGAGGCGTAGAATATCGTCGACGTACCTCTGTGCTGTAAGGGTGCCGCGGATGATAACCAAAGGCGTCCTGTTAGGAACAGAAATGGTAATCCAGACCTGGTTGTATGACCATTAGGTAGGCGACGGTCGGGTTGGTATCCCACCGCAGTCCAGGGCGTCTTCGGACACGTCTCCACTGGTCATCGAGGCGGGCTCCGTTCGAAGGGCACTCATCACTGAAGACAATTCTACTCCAGTCAATGAGATTCCAGGCCAAATGTGGCCGACACCACTGCAAATGGTGCAAAGGGCGCCGGGAGCTCAGCTCACTTTCTGTGAGCCGCCTGTTGATCCTTGTGGTCACTAAAGCATCAGTTGCACTTCGGGTCTCTGAATGTCTGTCAACAACTCAGCCCTCACGATCTGTCGTCTCTCTAAGCCGCCCGCTTTCTTCTTGACGTTGTCGGCCATGGTTCATCAGTTTCCGGCAACATCGTCGAATAATGGCCTCAATTCTATCCAAATGTCGAGCGATTCGCCAGTTACTCCAACCATCTTATTTGAGCCCTACTACAAGCCCTCTCTCGAACGTTGACGTCTGCGTATATTGTTCGTGTGCCCGTCTGACAAGCATAATTACTGTCCAAGTGAGTACACGGAATGAAAATCGCAAAGACTTTGTCCTGGGATCGAATGTCCCCTGCGTTCTATCCTTGGCGCTACGGGGTGAAATTGCGCTGCAGCATCGAACATCCATCTATTGGCCGCTGAAGTTTACAGTTTCTCATTTTCCGTCGGTACCTGTATAAATATCAGTTACGAACTAATTTACATAACTCCTTCGTGGTGCGTCATTTTTTTTCTCGTAGAGTGTATTTACAAATGTTGCACGAAACCCAACATCTTGCCTAATAAGAAAAAAAAAAAAAACTGTAGAAAATGGGGGATACTGCTTATGACAGTCTCTAGATCATCTGATTCTAAAGTCAGTCATTAGACTGAAGTACTGACTAGCAGACATCATGTGTTCCTAGATATACTACAATATAGTAAAACACTCTTCATTCGGGAGGACGACGGTTCAAACCCACGTCCCGCCATCCTGATTTAAGTTTTCCATGATTTCCGTAAATCACTTAAGGTAAATTCCACAATGGTACTTTCGAAGGGGCACGTCCGCTTTCCTTCTCCATCCTTCCCTATTCCGAGCTCTTGCTCCGTCTCTAATGACCTCGTCGTCGACGGGACGTTAAATACTAATATCCTCCTCCTCCTAAAACACTGTCCCCTATAGAGGGCGCAGTAGTCACATTGGACTGCCTTGAGCAAAGAGAATGGATCAAATCCATCATTCACAAAATGCACACGACATGTAACCTTGTGCAATTCGACCTTTTGGTCGATAGAACGTAGTCCATTCTTTTTCCATCCCCTGTTTAACATCATAATGTGTTTTATCTTGCGACGCTTTAAGATTTGGTTCTCTAAACGGCACTTGAGAATGACGTCGATTTTAATTTAAAAGTTGCACAATATTATGACGAGATAACTGCGCGTCATTGTCAAGTAGCATCTTGCTCAGCAGTAAATGCGTTTCCGCGCCGACACTCGCTTATTCCGTCACGCACCGAGTTAGAGAAATTCTCCCTTGCAGTCGTCCGGTTTTATGCTCTTACATTTTTTCCATTTCGGCACTATCGAACATTGCCCCTATTTGATCAATACACTGGCAAGACGTGGAGTGGTCGCGGAACGTTTCTCTTTAATATCGATGAGTGTTCTGAAGCCGACCGTAGTGACCGAGCGGTCTAGGCGCTTCAGTCTGGAACCGCGCGACTGCTACGGTCGCAGGTTCGAATCCTGCCTCGGCATGGATGTGTGTGATGTCCTTAGGTTAGTTAGGTTTAAGTAGTTCTAAGTTCTAGGGCACTGATGACCTCAGATGTTAGGTCCCATAGTGCTGTGAGCCATTTGAACCATTTGAAGTGTCCTGAACAAAACGATTCAGTTCCTACGTCAGACCTATTTCATATTAAGCTATTGTGTTTGGACCGGTGTGATTTAAGCATTGGTCTTTTTTGAACGCAGTAGATGTAGATGCAGATGTAGATGTAGTGGGGATATAAGCAACAAATAACTTGTTGATTTTTCCTCCTACAGGGGAGCCCGAACAGGCTGTTATTCACAAGAAATAATGCTCGCTATCGACAGGAGATCTCAAGTTATTTTCATATTTCTAGTTTTCTCGGAGGCTTTTGACACTTTTCCACACAATCGGCTTCTAATAATATTGCGTGCCTATGGAATTGCAAGACTGGATATGTTACTTCATGTCAGAAAGGTCACAGTTTGTAATAATTGACTCGAAGACCTATATAACAGAAATGACGTCTCATGGAAGTCACAAGCGAAACGCCCCATTGCAACCTCCTCAGGTTTGGCGGTAAAATGACCCAGTGGATAGCCAGTCAAAAACCAAACGCAGATCAAGCATGAAAACAGGAAGAACGTGCACTGAACTTCGAGAAAAGAAGCAAAATAAAAACAGTGAACCGTTCAAGCTCAAGATGTGCAACACTGAGCTAATTACTGAAGCCACAGCGTCGTGGTTGTGTGGTCACGGTATCGGATTACAAAGCGGGAGATCCATGTTCACATCTCCCTTGGGCCCCATTTCGTTTCACAAAATTATGAACTTTCCGTCCAGTCACTGACATGTCTGTACTCGTTCAGATAGTATTTGCAATTGTCATACTGTACATTGGTTATGGAATATGAGTCGTGTGGTAAGAATATACACTACTGGCCATTAAAATTGCTATACCACGAAGAAGACGTGCTACAGACGCGAAAATTAACCGACAGGAAGAAGATGCTGTGATATGCAAATGATTAGCTTTTCACAGCATTCACACAAGGTTGGCGCTGGTGGCGACACCTACAACGTGCTGACATGAGGAAAGTTTCCAACCGATTTCCCATACACAAACAGCAGTTGACCGGCGGTGCCTGGTGAAACGTTGTTGTGATGCCTCATGTATGGAGGAGAAATGCGTACCATCACGTTTACGACTTAGACAATAGTCGGATTGTAGCCTATCGTGATTACAGTTTATCGTATCGCGACATTGCTGCTCGCGTTGGTCGAGATCCAATAACTGTTAGCAGAATATGGAATCGGTGGAGTCAGAAGGGTAATACGGAACGCCATGTTGGATCCCAACGGCCTCGTATCACTAGTAGTCGAGATGACAGGCATCTTATCCGCATGACTGTAACGGATCGTGCAGCCACGTCTCGCTCCGTGGGTCAACAGATGGGGACGTTTGCAAGACAACAACCATCTGCACCAACAGTTCGACGACGTTTGCAGCAGCATGGACTATCAGCTCGGAGACTATGGCTGCGTTATCCTTGACGCTGCATCACAGACAAGAGCGCCTGCTATGGTGTAATCAACGACGAACCTGGGTGCAAGAATGACAAAATGTCATTTTTTCGGATTTTTTCTGTATACCGCATCATGATGGTCGCATCCGTGTTTGGCTACATCGCGGTGAACGCACATAGGAAGGGTGTATTCGTCATCGCCATACTGGTGTATCACCCGGCGTGATGGTATGGGGTACCATTGGTTACACGTCTCGGTCACCTCTTGTTCGCATTGACGGCACTTTGAACAGTGGACGTTACATTTCACATGTGTTACTACCCGTGGCTCTACCCTTCATTCGATCAAAATGGTTCAAATGGATCTGAGCACTATTCGACTTACCTTCTGAGGTCATCAGGCGCCTAGAACTTATAACTAATTAAACCTAACGAACCTAAGGACATCACACACATCCATGCCCGAGGCAGGATTCGAACCTGCGACCGTAGCGGTCGCAAGGCTCCAGACTGTAGCGCCTAGAACCGCACGGCCACTCCGACCGGCTTCATTCGATCCCTACGAAACCCCACATTTCAGCAGGATAATACGCGACCGCATGTTGCAGGTCCTGTACAGGCCTTCCTGGATACAGAAAATGTTCGACTGCTGCCCTGGCCAGCACATTCTCCAGATCACTCACCAATTGAAAACGTCTGTTCAATGGTGGCCGAGCAACTGGCTCGTCACAATACGCCAGTCACTACCCTTGATGAACTGTGGTATCGTTTTGAAGTTGAATGGGCAGCTGTACCTGTAGACGCCATCCAAGCTCTGTTTGACTCAATGCCCAGGCGTATCAAGACCGTTATTACGGCCAGAGGTGGTTGTTCTGGGTACTGATTCCTCAGGATCTATGCGTGAAAATTTAATCACATGTAAGTTCTAGTATAATATATTTGTCCAATGAATACCCTTTTATTATCTGCATTTCTTCTTGGTGTAGCTTTTTTAATGGCCAGTAGTGTATTACAGTCCCAATGTGACGAATAGTGAGAACTAGCGAGATGGCGCGTAGACCTCTCACAGAAATGAATACAACAAATAATCGGATGTGAACTATGATACAAAAAAAGTAATTCAAGAGCCAAAACTCCCGAAACGGAACGCAAGAAGTATAACACGTGGCGCTTGTGTTTAATAAACAGCAGGTACGTACGTCCGTAGGATCCTCCCTTACACCTTGCGATTACAAACGGATGTTGCACCACGACACAGGCGCAGATCTGACTACACCGAACAGACACGTCAATGGCCAGACGGACAGTTCATATTTTTGTGACAAAAAAAAAAAAAATGGAGTCGACGGAGATTTGAACACATACCTTCTCCTTTGCAGTGCAACACCGTGACCATATAACCACGACCTTGCGGCTAGTCAGATTCGTTCGATGTATATCTTGAGCTTCTACCGTTCACTGTTTCTTTTTTCACAGTTCAGAACACATTCTTCCTGTTCTCGTACTTGACCCGTGTTCAGTTTTTGACAGTCCATCTTACCACTAAGTCTGAAGGGGGTGCCACGGGGAGTTTCCCTTGTTAGGTCAGCATTATAGATTTTCCACTGTTCTTACTGTTCTACATAAACGATGTAGGAGACCATCTGAGAAGCTCTCTTACAATGTTTGCAGACGTTTCTGTCTTTGACCGTCTCATAAAACCATGAGACGATCAAAACGAATTGCAAAATCATTAGAAAAGACATTAGTATGGCAATAAACAATAAAATTGAGAAGTGCTCCACATAACAACTAAGAGAAGCCCTTTAAATTTCGGTTGCACGACCAGTCAAACAAATTTGATGGTTGTCGATTCATCTTAGGGATTACAATTATGAACAATTCAAATCGAAACCATCGCATAGAAAACGTTGCGAGGAAAACAGACAAAAGATTGTGTTTTATTGGCAGAACGTAACAAGGTGCAACAAATCTACTAAAGAGAGTGCCTGCACTACGTTTGGCCATCCTCTTCTGTAGTGTTACTGCGCGGTGTGGGGTCCTTACCAGATAGGATTGACAGAGGACATCGAAAAAGCTCAAAGAAGGGTACATCTTTCTGTGCGCATCATCTCGAAATACGGACAAGAGTGTCATCGATATGATAAGCGAGTGGCAGTCAAGAAAACAAAGCCGGGTTTCGTCGGGGCGAGATCTTCTCACGAAATTTCAGTCACCAACTTTGTACTGCGAATGCAAAACACTTTGTTGACTCCAGTTACATAGGGAGAAGTGACAGTCGTAATGAAATAAGAAAAATCAGTCCTCGCACGCAGATATAGGTAATTTTTCCATGCGTTTGTCGAGAGAGAAACGTGTTTAGTATGTAAGAAGTGGTATGAACTCTCTGCCAAACACTTAAGTGTGAATTGCAGACTGGTCACCTTGATAACCACTGACAAATTTGTTATTAATGTATATTTTTTGAGTATTCCGGTATAAGGGGCCCGTGGTCTCCAGTAGCTCGTTACTGAGTGATAATGTCATCATGGATCAATGAAATTTGACGTTGTGAAACTAGAGAATGCTATCTATTTGAAATAAACTCTTTTATTTTCCAAAGTCTAGATCGTATTTGATAGACGATGACTCGTTAGAGCGGAAACCGGTTAACTCCAGTCTACCAAATACGACCAAGACACCTGTGGAAAAAGTGTAGTTATAGTTTATTACGTTTGTTCCTCCAGTTGCTTATATATCTCCACAACACTAAAGAAAAGACCTGTGTTATGCAATCGCCAAAACGTACGACATAAAATACAGGTAATACAACAATTCTCAAATACAAAAGCAAATACTGTGATGTATAGTACTGTTAACGTACAACTAACACTGCAGAAAAAGCAAAGCCCGAAGCAAGCGGGTACTACTGAATGCAAACTTGAAAGCGAAGACTCAGCAGTAAGTAGCTGAGTGAATGGAACAATTTTGTTTCCAAACAAAGCACCATCAATAGTTGCAGATATTTTTGGTGCAATATACGTGCAAAAATAGATGGTGATAGTAAATCAAACGAAATGCATTTACTCTCTAACAAGCAACCCAAGCCCACGGGTTGCTTACACCGAAATACTAATTCCAAATGAGTTCAGAAATACTGACGGTGGTTCGAGTGTTCATTCTGTAATGTGTCTCGTAGTGGGACTGTGCTCGGCCGAAGCAATGTCCCATACGACTCCTGAAGTTTTTCCGACGCTAGACGTAGAAAATACACAGCAATGAGAAATGGAAAGTGATACAGTGAAACTGTGGTCGCACATGTATGAAGTCCTACTCACGTATTAGAGAAACGTAAGTTCGTAATCAGAAGACCATACACCAGGGGGCTTGAGCTATAATTTCAACCTTTTCTACAATATCTTTCTACAAGCCAGTACTTCAGTCGCGCTTGGAGGCAATCGTCGTCAATGAAAGTAACGTCTGGCGCATGTGTTGGCCAGGGAAGTTGGACGATCAACTTCAGGAGAGAGTCGATTGCAAAGAAGTGTGTGCATGAGAATTGTTCTCTGTGGCGTTGGGGAACAGCGAGAGATTAGTCCTTATAATATTATGGATATTTCCTGCTATATTCAGAATTTCCTCAACAAACAACGGAAATGTGTTGTTATTGTAGGCTCTAACTCCCCATTTCATGATTCCCAAAACTGTCACTCTTGTAGGTTATACAAATTTTCTTGGTGATTGGTTATGTACAGCCCTTCGCAGTATGAGCTCCTGTATAGACTTGCATCTCCACTCCTTTTGCACATTGTCCTAAAGCTTTTTATTACAGTTTAACTTTGGTCCCTTAGCAAGTCAACTATGTAATTCTGGAATACGATAAAAACAGATTAAATAATGAATAAAAGGAATGTAGTCGAATTAAATCGAGCGATGCTGCGGGTATTAGATTAGGAAATGAGACGCTTAAAGTAGTAAATGAGTATTGCTATTTGGGGAGCAAAATAACTGATGATGGTCGAATTAGAGAAGATATCAAATGTAGACTGGCAATGGCAAGGAAAGCATTTCTGAAGAAGAGAAATTTGTTAACATCGAGTATAGATTTAAGTGTCAGGAAGTCGTTTCTGAAAGTATTTGTATGGAGTGTAGCCATGTATGGAAGTGAAATATGGACGATAACTAGTTTGGACAAGAAGAGAATAGAAGCTTTCGAAATGTGGTGCTGCAGAAGAACGCTGAAGATTAGATGGGTAGATCATATAACTAATGAGGAGGTATTGAATAGGATTGGGAAGGAGTTTGTGGCACAACTTGACCGGAAGAAGGGATCGGTTGGTAGGACATGTTCTGAGGCATCAAGGGATCACCAATTTAGTATTGGAAGGCAGCGTGGAGGGTAAAAATCATAGAGGGAGACCAAGAGATGACTACACTAAACAGATTCAGAAGGATGTAGGTTGCAGTAGGTACTGGGAGATGAAGAAGCTTGCACAGGATAGAGTAGCATGGAGAGCTGCATCAAACCAGTCTCAGGACTGAAGACCACAACGACAACAACTACATACTGACAAGAAAACCATCGTAGAAGTAAGATAACAGACGGTCTACACAGTCATTCCTGGAGTCTCATTCATAGGTTGTACCAGCTTTCCATGGAATTTAGGATATACTCGTATACTCAGCTAATTCCGTGAAACGCCTACGGTACGACCTTCCTCTGTCAGCTCTCAGCCCTGTACCGCGGCTTTAGCGGGATGACGTCCCGCTCGCACATAAAAAAATGGAATGAAATTATCATATGCGTTTTTGGCCGGGAGACGCCATCTGGTGTTGTTCGGTAGCCCAGTGCAAGTCTTTTTATTAGACATCACTTCGGCGACTTGCGCCTCGATGATTATGAGGACAACACAGATGATGAAATCTCCGATCCAGCCGGTAATCGAACTCGAGGCCGCCCGCGTGGTCGCCTGTAGCGCCGATCACAGGACGGTACTGAACTGAGTCAATCAGCGTTCGCCGGCCGCGGTGGCATGCGGTTTTAGGCGCTGCAGTCCGGAACCGCGCGACTGCTACGGTCGCAGGTTCGCATCCTGCCTCAGGCATGGATGTGTGTGATGTCCTTAGGTTAGTTAGGTTTAAGTAATTCTAATTTCTAGGGGACTGATGACCTCAGATGTTAAGTCCCATAGCGCTCAGAGCCATTCAATCAGCGTTCGTCAGAATCCTCATCGCAAGTCTGGCTACCTTTCCTTGTTGCAAATACCGATATATGTAATATTTATAAAATAATATTCTCTCTTCAATAGTCGTCTTTTTCTTTTAGAAACTCGTTACTTCAAGTCGCTCACTGTGGTAGCGATTTGTAACCTAAGGTTCGCCATTTCGCACGCGCCATACTCTCTTCCCACAATTTCTCTGATTATTCAATATCTTCCTCCCCTAGCAGATGTGAAGGGAGTGACGTCTGGCGTTTTGGACAGCTCCCTCGAAGGGAAAAAATAAAGAAACCGCCATTGTATTGCTGTAGTCTGCATGGTGTGAATCAGACTCGCATTCATCAGAAGTTATTTTACTTCTGTGGAAACGTGCGATGTATAAGTCTGACCATTAACTGACAGCGCATCATCAGGATAGCTGCGTGTTGTAAAAGACCTGAATCATGATACGTTAATCTGAGGGTGTATACAGTTCATTGTGATGATAGTCTAACACATATCTTCCTCTATGTGGTGTGTTAACTGTGTGCTGTAGTGTGTGGGGTTTTGAAATTACACTACTGGCTATTAAAATTGCTATACCAAGAAGAAATTCAGATGGTAAATTGGTATTCATTGGACAAATATATTATACTAGAACTGACATGTGATTACATTTTAACGCATTTTGGATGCATAGATCCTGAAAAATCAGTACCCACAGCAACCACCGCTGGCCGTAGTAACGGCCTTGATACGCCTGGGCATTGAGTCAAACAGAGCTTGGATGGCGTGTACAGGTGCAGCTGCCCATGCAGCTTCAACACGATACCACAGTTCATCAAGAGTAGTGACTGGCGTATTGTTATGAGCCAGTTGCTCGGCCACCATTGCCCAGACGTTTTCAATTGGTGAGAGATCTGGAGAATGTGCTGGGCAGGGCAGCAGTCGAACATTTTCTGTATCCAGAAAGGCCCGTACAGAACCTGCAACATGCGGTCGTGCATTATCCTGCTGAAATGTAGGGTTTCGCAGGGGTCGAATGAAGGATAGAGCCACAGGTCGTAACACACCTGAAATGTAACGTCCACTGTTCAAAGTGCCGTCAATGCGAACAAGAGGTGACCGAGACGTGTAACCAATGGCACCCCTTACCATCACACCGGGTGATACGCCAGTATGGCGATGACGAGTACACGCTTCCAGTGTGCGTTCACCGCGATGTCGCCAAACACGGATGCGACCATCATGATGCTGTAAACACAACCTGAATTCACCCGAAAAAATGACGTTTTGCCATTCATGCACCCAGGTTCGTCGTTGAGTACACCATCGCAGGCGCTCCTGTCTGTGATGCAGCATCAAGGGTAACCGCAGCCATGGTCTCCGAGCTGATAGTTCATGCTGCTGCAAACGTCTTCGAACTGTTCGTGCAGATGGTTGTTGTCTTGCAAACGTCCCTATCTGTTGACCCACGGAGCGAGACGTGGCTGCACGACCCGTTACAGCCATGTGGATAAGATGCCTATCATCTCGACTGCTAGAGATACGAGGACGTTGGGATCCAGCACGGCGTTCCGTATTACCCTCCTGACCCCAACGATTACATATTCTGCCAACAGTCATTGGATCCCGACCAACGCGAGCAGCATTGTCGCGATTCGATAAACCGCAATCGCGATAGGCTACAATCCGACTTTTATCAAACTCGGAAACGTGATGGTACGCATTTCTCCTCCTTACACGAAGGATGACAACAACGTTTCACCAGGCAGCTCCGGTCAACTGCTTTTTGTGTATGAGAAATCGGTTGGAAACTTTCCTCATGTCAGCACGTTGTAGGTGTCGCCACCGGCGCCAACCTTGTGTGAATGCTGTGAAAAGCTAGTCATTTGCATATCACAACATCTTCTTCCTGTAGGTTGAATTTCGTGTCTGTAGCACGTCATCTTCGTGGTGTAGCAATTTTAATTGCCAGTAGTGTATGTATAGATGAATCGCAGGGATGCCCTGCCGGCACTGTGAAATGTTGTTTCAAACTTCTAAAAGCTGGCCGTGGTGGCTGAGCGGTTCTAGGCGCTCAATCCGGAACCGGGCGACTGATACGGTCGCAGGTTCGAATCCTTCCTCGGGTATGGATGTGTGTGATGTCCTTAGGTTAGTTAGGTTTAAGTAGTTCTAAGTTCTAGGAGACTGATGACCGTAGAAGTTAAGTCACATAGTGCTCAGAGCCATTTGAACCATTTTTTGAAACTTCTAAAAGGATCTTCTCCGTCACATCTGATATACTTGTAGACAGTATGGAGATAAACTGAATAGTTAAGTTCCATAGCTGTAGCGATTCCGAGTCTGTGTCAGTAATTGGTTAGATTTTACCAGCAGAATGCACACGTTTCTCTATGTCCTTGACAGTTACTGTGAGAGACAGATAGGTGTGATTTAGTGTTCTTTTCGTAACGTTAGTACAATATCAGCAGCAGCAGCTTCAAGTCTCAGACGCTGCTGCCCTGCACACGTTTATTTCTGTCAAGGACTTCGCTTTCATTGCATTGGCCAGTGAGATGCGATGACGATAATAGTCGTTTTTGTAAGAGCAACTGATAAGGTACTTTGACAAATGACAAGACGACAGCTTATCGTAGGTATTAGTTAAAATCAAAAACATATTTGAAATACGCGAACACTGTGTACAATATCATTGTCGAGATTTGCAGAGAACTGAAACGTGAATACGTAAACATAAATTACTTGAGAGATGAGGTGTCGCTAAACACGTGGCATTGCGTAATGCAAATCAAATTGTTACGATTATGATCATGACATTTTTCGCACTTACAGTGGAATCGTTTTTTGGCTTCCTAAGGTACAGAAGAAGCGGATGAAAGATTTATTGAAATTGTTCTCGGAGGAGATTAGTGTTGAACGTCACGTCCACAACGAGGTCATTAGAGGCGTAGCACAAGGTCAGATTAGGAAAAGATGGGCAAGGAAATCGGTCCTACCCTTTCAAAGGAACCATCCTGGCATTTTCGTGAAGTGATTTAGGGAAATCACGGCAAATCTGAATCAGGATGGCCTGTCAAGGGTTTCAGCCGTCGTCCTCCCGAGTGTGAGTCCAATGTGCTAACCATTGCGCCACCTCGCTCGGTGGAAAATGCCTGTAAAGGAGTAAACACAGAAAATGCAGGATCAGTCAGTTCTAGAGGCTTGTTTCGAGTTCTTGTGAAGTAAGCATCACAACAGATATCGAACGAGATCAGAAATTTTCTGCTAGGTTCGTAATGGTTTTGTACTCATATAGCTGTCGTCTTGTCATTTGTCACATTTCCTTATCAGTTGCATTTACAAAAAAATGACTATTATCATAAACACATCTCACTGCAAGGAGCACGTTTGACGCGAACTTCACTGCTTTAGGTATAGTTTTCATTGATTTCGATACAATGTTCGTTGATTTCAGCATAGAATTGACGTAGACATTCAATGATATGCTGTGCTGTTGATGACTGTCTGCATCCAGAATTTCTATGGCGACGTCTAATGTTATGGTTGATTGGTTGTTTCGGGGGGAAGTCACCAATCAGCGAACTCACCGGTCCCATCGGATTGGGGAAGGATGGGGAAGAAAGTCGACTGTGCCCTTTCAAAGGGACCATCCCGGCATTTGCCTGAAGCGATTTAGGGAAATCATGGAAGCCCTAAATCAGGATGGCCAGACGCGAGTTAACCCATCGTTGTTCCGAATACGAGTCCAGTGTCTTAAGCAGGGCGCCACCTTGTTCGGTCTGGAGTTATGGGTACAATATACATCGATGCGCCAAAGAAACTGGTGTAGGGAAGCCATATTCAAATGCAGAGATATGTAAACAGTCAGAATACGGAATTACAGTCAGAAACGCCTGTATAAAACAACAAGTGTCTAGCGCAATTGTTAGATCGGTTACTACTTCTACAATGGTAGGTTACTAAGATTTAAGTGATTGTGAACGTTGTGTTATAGTCGGCGCACGAGCGACGGAACACAGCATCTGAGGCAACGATGAAGTGGGGATTTTCCCGTACGACAATTTCACGAGTGTACCGTGACTATCAGGAATCTGGTAAAACATCAAATCTCCGACATCGCAGTGGCCGGAAAAAGGTCCTGCAAGAACGGGACCAACGACGATTGAAGAGAATCGTTCAACGTAACGGAGGTGCAACTCTTCCGTAAATTGCTGCAGATTTCAACGCTGAGCAATCAACAAGTGTCAGTGTGCCAACCATTCAACGAAACATCATCGATATGGGCTTTCGGAGCCGAAGGCCCACTCGTGTACCCTTGATGACTGAGCGACATACGCTTTACGCCTCGCCTGGGCCCTTCAACACAAACAGTGTACTGTTGAATACTGGAAATATGTTGCCTGGTCAGACGAATCTCGTTTCATATTGTATCAGTTGGATAGACGTTTACGGGTATGGAGACAACCTCATGGATTCATCGACCCTGCATGTCAGCAGGGGAGTACTGGAGGCTCTGTAATGGTGTGGGGCGTGTGCAGTTGGAGTGACATGGCACCACTGATACATGTCGATACGACTATGACATCCAACCATTCATGTCCATTGTGCATTCCGACGGACTTGGGCAATTCCAGCAGGACAATGCGACACCCCACATGTACAAAGTTGCTACAGAGTGGCTCCAGGAACACTCTTCTGAGTTTAAACACTTCCGTTGGCCACCAAACACCAGAGACTTGAACATTATTGAGAATATCTGGGCTGCCTTGCAGCATGCTTTTTCTACTCTTACGGATTTATTGACAGCCCCGCAGGATTCATGGTGTCAATTCCCTCCAGCACTACTTCAGACACTAGTCGAGTCCATGCCACGTCATGCTGTGGCACTACTGCGTGCTCGCTGGGGCAGTACACGAAATTAGGCAGGTGTATCACTTTCTTTGGCTCTTCGGTGTAAAACACACATAATGAAGCAGGAACCCTTAGGTGTAAAAGTTTTGTGTCGATTTCTGTGTGAGTAATTACGTTTAGTTATTTGGTGTACATGTTCAACAGTAGGGGAGTATTCGCTGATTTCAACGCAAAACTCAGTAAGGCCAATGCAATATTCGTTGATTTCAATACAATAATTGTTGACTTTAGCATAAAACTGATGTGAAACTTTGACTATTTTCTAAATGCTCTTGACTTCATATCACCAAACTCGTATGCAAATAGAATTTTCACATGCCACCTATCGGTTAGAACCACGAAAACCTTCTGTAAATCAGAAGCACAGAACTGGTGCTGCGCTGTGAGCTCCCCTATGGCTAGAGTGATGCCGCTTACTGCTGCTGCTGCAGTAGGTCCGACCGGCACAAGCAAGTCGATGGCTGGTTCACAGCGGTGGTACGCTCCTGAGCCTGTGAGTCACACTCTCCCCAAGCGGTTAGCAGTCTCTCGTGTCATACACTACGTTAGACGCGTGCCCCTAGGTGCTCTCGACTTCTTCTTATATCCGCTAAATGCTGCCAAGCAAGATCGTAAGAGATGGAAAAGAGCAAAGGGAACTTCACAGCAAACATAAACATAGCCAAAGCCTTGCAGACAAAGAAAAATTACGCGAAGCGAAATGTAGTGTGAAGAGGGCTATGCGAGAGGCGTTCAATGAATTCGAAAGTAAAGTTCTGTGTACTGACTTGGCAGAAAATTCTAAGAGATTTTGGTCAAAGCGGTAGGTAGATCAAAACAAAATGTCCAGACACTTTGTGACCAAAATGGTACTGAAACAGATGATGACAGACTAAAAGCCGAAATACTAAATGTCTTTTTCCAAAGCTGTTTCGCAGAGGAATACTGCACTGTAGTTTCTTCTCTAGATTGTCGCACAGATGACAAAAAGGTACATTTCGAAATAGATGACAGAGGGATAGAAAAACAAAATCGCTCAAAAGACGAAAGACCTAATGGGATATCAGTTCGATTTTACACAGAGTACGCTTAGGAACTTGCCCCCCCCCCCCCCCTTCTTTCTGCGGTGTACCATAGGTCTCTAAAAGAGTGTAGCGTTCCAAAGGATTGGAAAAGGAAACATGTCATCCCCGTTTTAAAGAAGGAACGTCGAACAGATGTGCAGAACTATAGACCTATATCTCTAACGTCGATCAGTTGTAGAATTTTGGAACACGTATTATGTTCGAGTATAATGACTTTTCTGGAGACTAGAAAGCTACTCTGTAGGAATCAGCATGGTTTTCGAAAAATACGATCGTGTGAAACCCAGCTCGCGCTATTCGTCCACGAGACTCAGAGGGCCATAGACACGATTCCCAGCTAAATGCCGTGTTTGTTGACTTCCGCAAGGCGTTCGATACAGTTCCCCACAGTTGTTTAATGAACAAAGTAAGAGCATATGGACTATCAGACCAATTGTGTGATTGGAATGAAGATGATGCTGTGGTATATCGAGAGGTTGTAACAATGGAAAATTGTACTGAAATGCAGGAGGATCTGCAACGAATTGACGCACGGTGCAAAGAATGGCAATTGAATCTCAATGTAGACAAGTGTAATGTGCTGCGAATACATAGAAAGAAAGAACCTTTATCATTTAGCTATAATATAGCAGTTCAGCAACTGGAATCAGTTAATTCCATAAATTATCTGGGAGTACGCATTAGGAGTGATTGAAAATGGAATGATCATATAACGTTGATCTTCGGTAAAGCAGATGCCAGACTGAGATTCATTGGAAGAATCCTAAGGAAATGCAATCCGAAAACAAAGGAAGTAGGTTACAGTACGCTTGTTCACCCACTGCTTGAATACTGCTCAGCAGTGTGGGATCCGTACCAGATAGGGTTGATAGAAGAGATAGAGAAGATCCAACGGAGAGCAGCGCGGTTCGTTACAGGATCGTTTAGTAATCGCGAAAGCATTAGGGAGATGATAGATAAACTTCAGTGGAAGACTCTGCAGGAGAGACGCTCAGTAGCTCGGTACGGGCTTTTGTTGAAGTTTCGAGAACATACCTTCACCGAGGAGTCAAGCAGTATATTGCTCCCTCCTACGTATATCTCGCGAAGAGACCATGAGGATAAAATCAGAGAGATTAGAGTCCACACAGAGGCATACCGACAATCTTTCTTTCCACGAACAATACGAGACTGGAATAGAAGGGAGAACCGATAAGGTACTCAAAGTACCCTCCGCCACACACCGTCAGGTGGCCCGCGGAGTATGGTTGTAGATGTAGATGTAGATGTACATTTTCACACAGATGTTTGGTAAAATTATTTCGTCTTGAAATGAGATGTACAAGTGAGATATCGACCATTACTGGCACAAAAATATCGTTCTTTCCCTTCATACGATGACGGTTCGGTAAGTCCAGTAAAAAAACAACAAAAATGTTCTTCATCCCATCGGACAAATAGGTTATGTCAAACTCTGGAAAATACTCGTTGACTGCAACTATCACTTTCTCATTTGATGAAAATTTCTTCTTAGTAAGCCAGAGTTTCAAGTTAGGGAGCAGGAAGAAGTTACTGGGGGCTAAGTCAGGTGAACAGGGTAGATGAGGAACCAATTCAAAGCACAATTCATGCACTTTCGCCCTTGTTATCGCCGATATGTTGGGTGGTGCGTTATCGTAGTGAAAGAGAAAATTTTGCGTAAGAAGCTTGGTCTTTTTTAGCCAACGCAAGTTTCAAACGATTCTGCAATGAAGCGTAATAGGGTCCAGTTATGGTTTTGCCTTTTTCGAAGTGATCTATGAGGACTATTTCTTGGGAACCCCAAAAAACAGTGGCCATCGTATTACCAGCTGACACAATGGCTTTTGCCTCCTTCTGTGCACTTTACCAGCCTTTTTCAATTGTTTTAACTGCTAGTTACATTCTGCTGTGTAATGATGGACACGGGTTTCATAAACAGTCACAAATCGCCGCAAAATGTCTTGCAGTTAATTAAACATCGCCAGACACTGTATTGAAATGTTGTGTCAGCCTTTCAAACAACTTCTTCATAGCAAATTCTCCGTGCAGGATATTAGGCACACCCTCAGTTGCCTACAGTGTCAGCAGTCTCACGAATTATTATTCGGCGGTCTTTCGTTACCGTGACAGAATTTCGTAAATAGTTTCATTTGCGGCGAGCTCAACTGGACAGCCAGAGTTCGCTTCGTCTTTGGCGGTTGTCTGTCTACTCATGGATTGGCGGTTGTCTGACTACTCATGGACTTCATCCAATTCTACTTTTATGCGTGCAGCAGCCCTGTCCTCCAAATGAAAGAGTTTAATAGCAGGACGAAACTCGGTTTCCTCCATTTTCAGTTGCACTTGATACAGTGACCAATTCAGATTACTGTCAACAATGAGCTGTACACTATTTAATCGTGAAATTGGTTATACAAACCTTGAAATAACCAAACTTACCAACCATGAAGGTGCAACAAAAATGTTCCATTCTTTCAAGGAAATTTACCAGACTTATCAAACCACCCTCATATGTATATTCCACGTTTTTGATCGTCACTATTCATAATGTCACTTTATATAAATGACTTTAGCTCTCAAATGTTGTTGCTCCATACCTGGTGCGTATAATTTGATTTGTTTGACTGATATATGGTGGCTGGCTAGGCTGTGAATTTTATAAACATAGAACTTTCTTTTTTGAGGCTTCTGAGCCGCAGGACAAGTCTTTCTCCCTCAGGAAGACAGAGTGTGCATCTCCCCATTTTCTGGATTCCATTTGGAGGAAGTATGTGTGGGCTACACGTCTTTTAAAACTTAAGTGAGCATTGAAATTTCCCCTTCCATTTGCTATTTTTACTGTGGCTGTAGCGCCATCACAAACTGTATACGAGGTGCATTCAAGTTCTAAGGCTCCGATTTTTTTTCTCCGGACTGGAAAGAGATAGAAACATGGGCATTGTTTTAAAATGAGACCGCGTTCATTGTCAATGTCCCAGAGATGTCAGCACCGTACGGCATACGGAATTTTACCGCCGGTGGCGAGAATGAGAACTGTTTTAAATACTTAAAATGGCGACGTTTTCCTTACTTGAGCAGCGTGCAATCATTCGTTTTCTGAATTTGCGTGGTGTGAAACCAATTGAAATTCATCGACAGTTGAAGGATACATGTGGTGATGGAGTTATGGACGTGTCGAAAGTGCGTTCGTGGGTGCGACAGTTTAATGAAGGCAGAACATCGTGTGACAACAAAACGAAACAACCTCGGGCTTGCACAAGCCGGTCTGACGACATGATTGAGAAAGTGGAGAGAATTGTTTTGAGGGATCGCCGAATGACTGTTGAACAGATCGCCTCCAGAGTTGGCATTTCTGTGGGTTCTGTGCACACAATCCTGCATGACGACCTGAAAATGCGAAATGTGTCATCCAGGTGGGTGCCACGAATGCTGACGGACGACCACACGGCTACCCATGTGGCATGTTGCCAAGCAATGTTGACGCACAACGACAACATGAATGGGACTTTCTTTTCGTCGGTTGTGACAATGGATGAGACGTGGATGCCATTTTTCAATCCAGAAACAAAGCGCCAGTCAGCTCAATGGAAGCACACAGATTCACCTCCATCAAAAAAATTTCGGGTAACTGCCAGTGCTGAAAAAATGATGGTGTCCATGTTCTGGGACAGCAAGGGCGTAACCCTTACCCATTGCGTTCCAAAGGGCACTACGGTAACAGGTGCATCCTACGAAAATGCTTTGAAGAACAAATTCCTTCTTGCACTGCAACAAAAACATCCAGGAAGGGCTGCGCATGTGCTGTTTCAGCAAGACAACGCACCCGCACATCGAGCTAACGTTACGCAACAGTTTCTTCGTGATAACAACTTCAAAGTGATTCCTCATGCTCCCTACTCACGTGACCTGGCTCCTAGTGACTTTTGGCTTTATCCAACAATGAAAGACACTCTCTGTGGCCGCACATTCACCAGCTGTGCTGTTATTGCCTCAGCGATTTTCCAGTGGTCAAAACAGACTTCTAAAGAAGCCTTCGCCTCTGCCATGGAATCATGGCGTCAGCGTTATGAAAAATGTGTACGTCTGCAGGGCGATTACGTCGAGAAGTAACGCCAGTTTCATCGATTTCGGGTGAGTAGTTAATTAGAAAAAAATCGGAGGCCTTAGAACTTGAATGCACCTCGTACTACTGATGGGAACCAGAACTAGAAATACTATTCTGCACTTTGCATTAGGGAGTTGAATGGGGTATGTGAGGAGTGTCTGTACACAGAGCTTTTAGCGGCAGATGATGATGCGACTCAACGGTGGGTGGGAATAGGTGCTGGCAGCTTCATCCAGCATGGCCTGCCACTGCGTGGCTCAGCTCTAAACAAGGCAGCTTCTTCTGTTATTACCTGATAGTGTTGCGACTCCTAACCACTTCTTGGTGGCGTGCCAAACTTGTATGTCTGCTACAGGTTGAGGTGGTAGCAGCACAATGAGTGGACTTAAACTAAAGTCAAGTCAGTCCAAACTTAGAGAGACAATTGTCTGAACTATGATATAAGATCGGTGGAGGGAAAATTGTTTAGTCTCTAATCTCATAAGGGCAACTGTTGAAACATTGGACAGCTGTGGTAGCATGTTTTTAAACTTACGGAAAGTGGGCTCCCAATTTTTAAAATGAACTGAATTAATTGAATTTGAGTTAAACTGAATTGAATTTAATCATAGCACTAAAGGACATGATCTTAGGACAGGCAATATGTGTGATAGTTGGAGAAACCAAGTGGCCATCTCACATTCCATACAAATGACATGACAACCTGCCCTGCAATCCCTACATGTCTGAGAAAATAGTAGCTTTCTACACACATGCGGAAAACATGGTAAGTGGTTTTTCAAATCACTGAAAGGCGATCAGTTATAAATAGCAGCTAAGTTCAACCTTCCAGGATAAAAACGTCTTTGTCTATAATCCGTTCATCAAAAGAATAAACATGATGTAGACATTGCACTATGTATTCTTCCGAGTTTGCGGAACCTCATTGGATTTCCGTTTCACATGGGACTGCATCCAAGCTGTCTCGAGTATTGTCAAGTACGATAACAAGTGTAATTTTGCGCACATCGACTTAGCGATAATATGGTCTAAACATTCATGGTGGTATCTGTCTGTTCTATATCGTGTCTCCCTACCACTTTCGCGCAACGACGCTCTGAGCGTGTTTTTTAGGGAATTAACTAGTTTGAACCTGGGACCTGTTGCTGGTAAGGAGACGCCAGACCACACATGACATGTAGAATTCAGAAGAGTTCAGTGAGACTAGCGATGATATAACCAAATACTTAATGATCTCAGCGTCAGCTCCACTGCACTCCCTGTAAATGAATCTTAATACTAACTAAATTTAGTGGAAGGGGTTCAAGGCTTTCCTATTGTTAGTTATCTGGTAAAATAACGTCGAAAAAGCAGTTACGTTTACCATTGGAAATTTTATTCTGCTCACAAAACATTGTTTATAAATTGCACTATTGATAAAAGGAAATGTTTCAATACAGCATGGTAAAAACCACCTGTGTTGAACAAAAGTGTGAACGAATATTCCCTGAGTGGGTTTCCGAGTTCCAATGGATCGAAGGATGACCTATGCCATATCACATCTATAATCTAGGTTTAAATTAAGTTTCACAAAAGAGAAAACTATCAAAATGGTCTACAGTGACCCTCAATTATCTTTAATTACTTATCTAACTTGTCGTAAATTACAGTGGCTGATGTGGCATCTCAATAACTATATAAAAGAAAAATCATCGCGTTTCAGATCTGTTCTTCAAGTGGCAAATGTGAACACCATGAGTTTTAATTAACGATCGACACTAGTATTACGCAAAAAAGGGGGTGTAACAGATGAGACTTCTGCAGTTCTGAGTGAAGCCTTATGCGCTCAAAAATGCGGCATCGCGTGCGTTCATTACCTTGTCGGTGTTTAGGCAGCGTCAGGGCAGCGGCGGGCAGCACAGCTCCGCTCACCTCGCCATCTCGGAAGCAACTCTCCTCTAACTTCTCCTTACTACAATTTACCGAAGTTGGTTTAAAAAAACTATCTGGCTATGTTTTCATCTGACCAATCAGGGTCTCAATGTTAACCTTAAGCTCCGCCTACAAACATTCTGTCTATCCAATGAGAAACGTTATACTTTTCGTGGTGGGGCAATGTTTTTAAAGTTTGCAACGTAACAGAGACGCGAAAAAGTCTCACGCTAAAACCTGCAGCTGGTGTGGTCCTTTTAGCTTTATCGTTAGATCTATACTGTTCTTCTGGAGTGATCTATCTTTTAACATGGGCTGGCGGGTGGTCCTAATGTAACAGACACGCTAAAAGGCTCACGCTAAAACTTGCGGGTGTTAGTGGCCCTTTTTGTGTTATCGCAAGATCTATACTGTTTCTAGCTTTTAACATGGGCTGGGGGGTGATCCTTGATGTAACAGAGACGCGAAACAGTCTCACGCTAAAACATGCGGGTTGTGTGGCGCTAGTGGTTAGCTGGCGACGTGGGTGTCCAGTCCATCCCTTATCGTAGGGCCTTCTAGCTTAACATGGTTCTGCTCTCGGCTTCTGTTCTCGTTTCTCCCCTCGGAACTGCGTCAGTCTCACGGTGGGAAGGTACGACATGCATTTAGGCATTCTTGTGTTAGTCTGTGGTATTTCATTTGCTCACTCGTTACTCGTATTACTTTGGTTAATTTAATGTCACGATTTGTTCGGAGCTATGTCACATACTACTGGATTTGCTTATCATGTCAGGGTTTTCATGGAAGGTGTTGGATTTGCCTGACACCTTACAATGGGACCTCAGTTTTACCGGCGCATTGAACGTGGACAGTAATGGCCAGTCAGCTGGTACAGCTAGCCTGCAGTGACGTGGCCGGTTGCAGTTCGCACGTAAAAAGAGATGAGCAGAGGAGCAATAAAGCTTCGAATGTCATTTAATTTTTAAGCTGAATGAAATAATGCACTGCAGATCTCCCACAATATGCTCCTTAGACGACTAGACGGAAACCGCAACACGTTACAGTTTTTAGCTAACCTATTATTGTAATTAAAAGAATGATGAAAATTCCTGACTTAACGAAAGGGTAATTTTTCTGCATAAGCTGTATGTAGCGTAAGAGAATATTGAAGGATTTCACCGGATAGTTAAATACTGAAGCCACCAAAGGCATTACTTACAGTCAGTCGTCTGGTAATCTCTTAGCTGCTTCCATATCCGAATCCGAGTAATACATTTCAGTTCTGGAAGTGTATCACCTGCTACGTTGATAATGAACCTATCAACAACAGAATCCACGAAGCCAACCAGGCGTAGCATTTCCTCTTCTTATTTTATGACGAGCAGTTCTACACTCAGTCGCAAAAGTATTCGGATAGTGGGAAGTTTCGTAATGAGAACTTGAGAAACACTGACTATGAAACCCAAACATATTTATTAGCAATATATATGCGTAACAACATTAATTCCAAAAGAATTATTGTATTATTTCGTTTCCAAAACATAAATAACAGAAAAATTAATAACAAAAATGAAACATCCTGCACACCCTGCTGCTACAAAAGTATTCGGACACTGTCCAATAAATGTTCATAAGTTGTACGACGAAAATGTCAATACCTTGTGGGTCCACCTTTCATTTTCAATACCTCCTCCAATCTACTAGGCATACTTTCCACGAGTTTTTTCGTGAAATCTGGGCCTATATTTGCCCATTCTTGGTGCAGTTTCTTTTTCAAGGCCTCCTTCGTATAGATGTTGTCTGCGCGGAGGGTTCGTTTCAATTTATCCCACAAATGCTCCATTGGGTTAAGGTCTGGTGATTGGGGAGAGGGATGCAATACTTTCGGGCAATTGAAGAGCAACCACATTTGTACAATATGCGCTTTATGCTTGGAATCATTATCCTGATAAAAATGAAAGTTGTCCGCAATACCTAGATGTCGTGCACTCTACTTTAAATGTCCTCGCAGTATATTCAAATACGCTTCCTTGTTCATCGTATCATCAATGAACTTTACTGTTGGTTTGAGGTTCCTGGGATTGAGCTCTTCATTGGTCTTTCGCCACACGTTTGCCTTTCCGCCGCTTTGCCGTAATGTAAATTTAGATTCGTCGCAAAATATCACCCGATTCCAGCAAGCCTGATTGTATTCGGCGTATTCTCTCGCAAACTGCATACATTTCTCCTGGTTCACTGCATTTATGAATGGCTTTCGCTGTGCCACTCGACCATGGTACTGCAATCGTCGTAGTACTCTCCGCACGGTTTCGGGATGAACTTTTATACCAAGGTCTTCCTCCACCTCACTTGCAGTTCATGTGGCAGATATTTTCGGATTCTGTTGTACCTTTCGCACAATTACACGTTCATCTCTCTGTGAAAATGTCCGTGGCCTTCCTGTACAGTAACGGAATTCCAATCGGTCTTCTTTCTCGAACCGTTTGATAATATCGTGAACTGTACTTTTCTTCATGTTCACTATTGCGGCAATTTCCCTGCAGGTTTTCCCCTTCGCGTGATGATAAACGACAAATTGTCTTTGCTCGAACGTAGAACGCTTCCCTCTGCGCCCCATCATCGACCTGCACAGGTTCGCGATACGTGTTTACTAATCATCGCTATCGTCTCGCGGAAATGTCGGGCACACTGCAGTCGCTTCACCCTCTGTGCGTCTCGGAATGAACTATTCTCTCACGTTGTCCGTCTTTGTCCGAATACTTTTGTTGCACCTTCCCATGCAGTTTCCTGGAAACATTACGTAACAGACACATGTCCAACAATAATTTTACGTATTTGACACGTGTTCCACGTTGCTACATCGTACTCAGAGTCCCAAATACATTACAAAGTGCAATTTCTCTATTTGTTCATGCGGCAAACTGCAAAATTACGCGCCGTTACGTGCTGTCCGAATACTTTTGCGACTGAGTGTATATCCCGACAGCGTTCGGCAGCGACGTGTGCAAAAGCTGCGAGTGTTAGTTCCAGTACATCTGGCAACTTAACAGACTTGTTACTCCTCGAGCCAAATCCCTCAGCTTGGTTCCAGATCACTTCTGTTGGGTTCATATTGTAATGGTACAGTAGCAAACGTAAAAATGCAGCATTTGTGTGATGTGCTCGATGCTGTGAAAATGATGATTTTTCATGTTTCTATGATACTTATGTACCTCTGTGGTATAAAACGATAGACATAGTCCGAATAAAGAGGATTTGGATTTTCATTTTTGTCTTAAATAATTAAATTGTTATGCTTTCTTAATTTAAACAACTTTTATGAACAGCCTTTCATAAAATATCGATAATTAAGAAATTGTATTTTAAATGGAAACAGAAATTTCGTGTCCACTGCGTAATTAGAACCAAGAAGATTGCATTTTTCATAAAAAAAGAATGATGATGAGTTTAATAATTACGAGATGTAGGTATTTCAAATTGAACGAGAAAAAAAGTTATATTGAACCTACGCACAACCAACCGCATTTGGTTCCCATTCTATTAGGCTACCGACTGTGCTACACGTTCAACGTGGACTAGTTTATGAACTACAGTATATACAACGGTGGGAAAACTTCAAAGCCGATTATCTCCGTAAATTTATGAAAAATATTAAGAACAGCTCATTTCTCAGCACTTTTTAACCTTGTTAAAGCCGCATGTTTCACTACGAAACAGAAAGCAGCCTCAGGCATTTTCATACTGCGCATTAACAGCGGTACAGTCAGAGCACAGCGCTGTAGAGGCTGTGACAACACGTTTTTTTAAATAAAAACTACATAGGTAAAGCGTGATTGATGACTGTTAATACATCTGAATATCTTAAAGTTTCATTTAACGTAACTTAGTAATAAGTTGTCTGACACATAAGTAGGACCTACTTCCAAGAGCGTAACAACACCAGTGTACGTGTGCTTTGGCTTCTGACCAATCATCGCGTTTGTGTTTGTTTACATCAAGTTTCTTCTTATGATGAATGGATTATAGCAGGCAGACTTGGCCTCGCCGGCCGGAGTGGCCGTGCGGTTCTAGGGCACTACAGTCTGGAACCGAGGAACCGCTACGATCGCAGGTTCGAATCCTGCCTTGGGCATGGATGTGTGTGATGTCCTGAGGTTAGTTAGTTCTAAGTTCTAGGCGACTGATGACCTCAGACCTTGAGTTGCATAGTGCTCAGAGCCATTTGAACCAGACTTGGACCTGGGTGGGGAATAAATACATTTTGTCCCGATTGTGAATAGAAGCCCAAGCACGCTCAGACTGGCATAAGCGCTGGAGGGAAACCAGGAAATCTTGCAACCATGCGGACTGCACCAATATCCCTGGTCAGCCATTGCGGGTCACCGTTATAGGTTGTGACATCATAGAGCTGTGCCAGTATAGCTGGTCATCCATCCTTGATTCCCAATTCGAATTTTTTTTTTAATTTCACACCAACAAAACAATACACCATCTGGGATTTATTAATTTCCCACCAGTTTATACTTAGGATGACATACCTACATCCCCTATGGAGTCACAAAATAGAAGTGGAGGGGGGGGGGGGGGGACCATTAGCTCTACTGGGGCACATTTTAATTTTCCTTCATTTTGTATATAGGGAAATTGGCCTATGTCAGAGAGGGTGGGGGATAGGGCGGGATGGGAGGAAATCTGATAACAGCACATGACATAACTGATGACAGTATTGGAAATGTGGCAACAACCCAAATGCCACTCGTTCTCTCTTTGTTATACTACTTCCTTAACCAAAGTACCATGTTTTCTTTGATTTATGTTCATAGTCATATCTACAATACCTGATGTTGTAGTATCAATAGTAATACACGCTGGATTTATTTTTTCATAGAACAAGGCTGCAGCTTAAGTACAGGGCTATTACAAATGATTGAAGCGATTTCATAATTTCACTGTAGCTCCATTCATTGACATATGGTCCCGACACACTACAGATACGTAGAAAAACTCATAAAGTTTTGTTCGGCTGAAGCCGCACTTCAGGTTTCTGCCGCCAGAGCGCTCGAGAGCGCAGTGAGACAAAATGGCGACAGGAGCCGAGAAAGCGTATGTCGTGCTTGAAATGCACTTACATCAGTCAGTCATAACAGTGCAACGACACTTCAGGACAAAGATCCACCAACTGCTAACTCCATTCGTCGATGGTACGCGCAGTTTAAAGCTTCTGGATGCCTCTGTAAGGGGAAATCAATGGGTCGGCCTGCAGTGAGCGAAGAAACGGTTGAACGCGTGCGGACAAGTTTCACGCGTAGCCCGCGGAAGTCGACGAATAAAGCAAGCTGGGAGCTAAACGTACCACTGCCGACGGTTTGGAAAACCTTACGGAAAAGGCTAAGACAGAAGCCTTACCGTTTACAATTGCTACAAGCCCTGACCCCTGATGACAAAGTCAAACGCTTTGAATTTTCGGCTCGGTTGCAACAGCTCATGGAAGAGGATGCGTTCAGTGCGAAACTTGTTTTCAGTGATGAAGCAACATTTTTTCTTAATGGTGAAGTAAATAGACACAATGTGCGAATCTGGGCGGTTGAGAATCCTCACGCATTCGTGCAGCAAATTCTCTATTCACCAAAAGTTAACGTATTTTGTGCAATCTCACGGTTCAAAGTTTACGGCCCCTTTTTCTTCTGCGAAGAAACGTTATAGGACACGTGTATGTGGACATGCTGGAAAATTGGCTCATGCCACAACTGGAGACCGACAGCGCCGACTTCATCTTTCAACAGGCTGGTGCTCCACCACACTTCCATCATGATGTTCGGCATTTCTTAAACAGGAGATTGGAAAACCGATGGATCGGTCGTGGTGGAGATCATGATCAGCAATTCATGTCATGGCCTCCACACTCTCCCGACTTAACCCCATGCGATTTCTTTCTGTGGGGTTATGTGAAAGATTCAGTGTTTAAACCTCCTCTTCCAAGAAACGTGCCAGAACTGCGAGCTCGCATCAGCGATGCTTTCGAACTCATTGATGCGGACATGCTGCGCCAAGTGTGGGAGGAACTTGATTATCAGCTTGATGTCTGCCGAATCACTAAAGGAGCACATATCGAACATTTGTGAATGCCTAAAAAAGTTTTTGAGTTTTTGTATGTATGTGCAAAGCATTGTGAAAATATCTCAAATAATAAAGTTATTGTAGAGCTGTGAAATTGCTTCAATCATTTGTAATGACCCTGTACTTGTGCAAGTTTTCAGAACTGGCCAACTTCACACGCCATACAGTCGTGCTGCCTTCAGCACAGGTTCACGTTTAAATGCAGACTTGCATGTGGCACTTCTGAAAGCTGAGTTGCCTGTGTGTAAGAACATGTCCCTAAACTTCTTCCTATCTCCCTGAGCGCCACGAGTCTGCTTGCGTTCAGGCAACGACGCGAATCGTCCCCCTCAGTTACAGAGACGTTGCTATGACATTAACACATCTCAGATAAGTTTGATTTCGTCAGTGTATTAAACATGGTGCAATAAATACGAAACAGTAACAATAGAAGTTTACATAAAACCAACAAAATCTCTCTTCATAATTAGCAGTGAAACTATATTCATCAACACTGCCATGGTAGTTTATTTTTTAGAGTTTTTTGCTTTTTGATGGAAATAATGTTATTTATAAGTGTTTTTAAGGTTAGGTAATACAGTTAAATCTCAAGTACAGTTATTCTATACATCCATACATTTACAAATGTGAATATAGTATCTCATAAGACCATTTCCTTCAGGTTACATGCTATTACACTTCAATTTCTGTTTTGACTCTTTATGAGTTTTAATGTATTTGGAAAGGGAATACAAATTTTTCGAGGTTTTTGCATAATGTATTTCGGTGTGGAGGATATTAATACATCTCAAAATGTCGTGGTTCAAGTCTTCATCGCCTTCTGGATGTTCGTTGCAGCGGAGTGAGTATACTTCGAACTTGTAGAGGTGCGTAGCGAAACATGTCTGCCAAAATCTTATTCGAACAATTGGATGTTACGTGTCTTCTCGGAAGTTGCTCTGGCTATACCATGTTTTGGTAGTATGGTACAGTGGACTGGAGCTGCTACGATTGTCACTGCTGTTCCCGTTGGTGGGCTGACTCTTTACTTGAAACGTGAAGAAACACGTCATACAGAAGCTGTGTAAGCATACGCTTCCTTTCATTGATGCTGAATTTTTCAAACCGACCTATTATTTCTCTGTGAGCGTTCCACTGACTACATCATTTCAACGATTTTTTTTCCCTCTTGGCTTTCATTATAAACCGCACTACGTCCAGTGTTGGTAAGAACCGTGCGGTAATGTTAGCAGACCGACCATGTTTTGCTGCTGTTGTTTATAACAAATGTACGCTGTGCGAAAGTTTTTGACTACGGAAAGTCTTAAAAACCTCTTTTTTAAATGGGTTCTTAACACTGGTGCTTCAAGGCGATGAAAACAGTTACGTTTGTAATGATAAAAATTGATCACACTGTCAATTAAGAGATTTGTCATCAGTCACAAGCTTATCAGCAACTCTTCTCTTGCTGAATTGTTTGTATAGCTCCTTAATCTCCGTAACCTTGAACGTGTCATTCTGGAGCTTCATTATGATACTCGTCGCTTCTGGAACGTTAAGAGATTGTCGATTCCCACGATTCTTTCGAAGCTTATTTCTGGATATTTTGCTCAGAGCTGATCGTATCTCGGAGTTACTTGTGTGTAACATAAGCTCGTAGGAAGTCCGCTAGTAATATTTCTGCCCCTGCAATTTTTGTTGTCATGTACTGTTATCTGCAATCGCACACTAGAGTCCAAAAGTTAAACATGATAGGAATAGGAGAAAAGTGGAAAGACAAAAGGTAAAGCAATAGTGAATGTTGGTCAAGATTTTCCCATGAATCAAAGTCGTGCTTTCCGCATAAGAAAGCAGATCTCTATAGTTTCATACGATTTACAAGCCAATGTACAGTGAAATGATGGATGGTACCTTATAGCAATTATATCGATTTTCTGTGCTTCTCCATTTGTGTATTGATCCAGGGCAAAATGGCTGTGGGCGTGTCTCTGTACGCGTCCTACTCTTCCTTATCTTACCAGTAAACAGCCGATTCTTAAAAGATTTGAACTCCTCTGTATAAAACAGCTTCAAACGACTGATTACAAATGATTTTATCTGTAAAATAAATGGCGTTAAGCAGGTTCGCGAGAAAAAGTTTGAAATCATGCTTATAGTTTGTTGGTAGTCACTAAGTGCTCTCATTATGAAATACTGGCTGAGTGTAGACGAGGTAATTTCAGTTCCATTTTAAGCAAAAAACAAGAACGTTTAAGACGCCATATCTCCTGAACCATGTGATGTACAGTGGTATTATTTTGCAGGTACGTTCACTGATATATGTACACTACTGGCCATTAAAATTTGCTACACTACGAAGACGACGTGCTACAGACTCGAAATTTAACCGACAGGAAGAAGATGCTGTGATATGCAGGTGATTAGCTTCTCAGAGCATTCACACAAGGTTCGCGCCAGTGGCGACACCTACAACGTGCTGACATGAAGAATGTTTCCAACCAATTTCTCATACACAAACAGCAGTTGACGGGCGTTGCCTGGTGAAGCGTTGTTGTGATGCCTCGTGTATGGAGGAGAAATGCGTACCATCACGTTTCCGACTTTGACAATAGTCGGATTGTAGCCTATCGCAGTTACGGTTTATCGTATCGCGACATTGCTGCTCGCGTTGGTCGAGATCCAATGACTGTTAGCAAAATATGTTCAAAAATGTGTGTGAAATCTTTTGTGACTTAACTGCTAAGGTCGTCAGTCTCTAAGCTTACACACTACTTAACCTAAATTTTCCTAAGGACAAACACACCCATCCATGCCCGAGGGAGGACTCGAACCTCCGCCGGGACCAGCCAAGGCAGAATATGGAATCGGTGGGTTCAGGAGAGTAATACGGAACGCCGTACTGGATCCCAACGGCCTCGTATCTCTAGCAGTCGAGATGACAGGCACCTTATCCGCATGGCTGTAACGGATCGTGCATCCACGTCGCGATCCCTGAGTCAGCAGATGGGGACGTTTGCAAGACGGCAACCATCTGTACGAACAGTTCGACGACGTTTGCAGCAGCATGGACTATCAGTTCGGAGACCATGGCTGCGGTTGCCCTTGACGCTGCATCACAGACAGGAGCGCCTGCGATGGTGCACTCAACGACGAACCTGGGTGCACGAATGGCAAAACGTCATTTTTTTCGGATGAATCCAGGTTCTGTTTGCAGCATCATGATGGTCGCATCCCTGTTTGGCGACATGGCGGGGAACGCACATTGGAAGCGTGTACTCGTCATCGCCATACTGGCACATCACCCGGCGTGATGGTATGGGGTGCCATTGGTTACACATCTTGGTCACCTCTTCATCGCATTGACGGCACTTTGGACAGTGGACGTTACATTTCAGATGTATTACGTACGACCCGTGGCTCTACCCTTCATTCGATCGCTGCGAAATCCTACATTTTAGCAGGAAAATGCACGACCGTATGTTTCAGGTCCTGTACGGCCCTCTCTGGATACAGAAAATGTTCGACTGCTGATCTGGCCAGCACATTCTCTAGATCACTCACCAATTGAAAACGTCTGGGCAATGGTGGCCGAGTAACTGGCTCGTCACAATACGCCAGTCACTACTCTCGATGAACTGTGTATCGTGTTGAAGCAGCATGGGCAGCTGTACCTGTACACGCCATCCATGCTCTGTTTGACTCAATGCCCAGGCGTATCAAGGCCGTTATTACGGCCAGAGGTGGATTTTCTGTGTACTGATTTCTCAGGATCTATGCACCCAAATTGCGTGAAAATGTGATCACACGTCAGTTCTAGTATAATGTATTTGTCCAATGAATACCCATTTAAAATCTGCATTTCTTATTGGTGTAGCAATTTTAATGGCCAGTAGTGTAGTACTGTCTGTGAATAGAGCTACTAGGAAAAAAGTAATAAATTAAAACGTCTTGCGTGATTTTGAAGTTTTACTGCACAAGCTAGTTCTTTATGCATTCTACATCTACATCTTCATTTGTACTCCGTAAGCCACCCAACGGTGTGTGGCGGAGGGCACTTTACGTGCCACTGTCATTACCTCCCTTTTCTGTTCCAGTCGCGTGTGGTTTGCGGGAAGAACGACTGTCTGAAAGCCTCCGTGCGCGCTCGAATCTCTCTAATTTTACATTCGTGATCTCCTCGGGAGGTATAAGTAGGGGGAAGCAATATATTCGATACCTCATCCAGAAACGCCCCCTTTCGAAACCTGGAGAGGAAGCTACACCGCGATGCCTCTGCAGAGTCTGCCACTTGAGTTTCCTAAACATCTCCGTAACGCCATCACGGTTACCAAATAACCCTGTGACGAAACGCGCCGCTCTTCTTTGGATCTTCTCTATCTCCTCCGTCATCCCGATCTGTCATGGATCCCACACTGACGAGCAATACTCAAGTATAGGTCGAACGAGTGTTTTGTAATCCACCTCCTTTGTTGATGGGCTACATTTTCTAAGGACTCTTCCAATGAATCTCAACCTGGTACCCGCCTTACCAACAATTAATTTTATATCATCATTCCACTTCAGATCGTTCCGCACGCTTACTCCCAGATATTTTACAGAAGTAACTGCTACCAGTGTTTGCTCCGCTATCATATAATCATACAATAAAGGATCCTTCTATCTATGTATTCGCAATACATTACATTTGTCGATGTTAAGGGTCAGTTGTCACTCCCTGTACCAATGCCTATATGCTGCAGATCTTCCTGCATTTCACTGCAATTTTCTAATGCTGCAACTTCTCTGTATACTACAGCTTCATCAGCGAAAAGCCGCATGGAACTTCCGACACTATCTACTAGGTCATTTATATATATATAGTGAAAAGCAATGGTCCCATAACACTCCCCTGTGGCACGCCAGAGGTTACTTTAACGTCTGTAGACGTCTCTCCATTGATAACAACATGCTGTGTTCTGTTTGCTAAAAAGTCTTCAATCCAGCCACACATCTGGTATGATATTCCGTAGGCTCTTACTTTGTTTATCAGGCGACAGTGCGGAACTGTATCGAACGCCTTCCGGAAGTCAAGGAAAATAGCATCTACCTGGGAGCCTGCATCTAATATTTTCTGTGACGTCATATCTCGTGAAGTATGTGTCGCGCAGTGATATAGCGGGTTATTCAAAAAGATGCACCCAATTTAATTGATTTAAAGGGTGTAAATTGTACATTAACAGTCTACATACGGAACCAACGAAAGGAGGAATTTTGCAAGCATATTAAAAAAACACACACACACACAGGTTATACATGTTGCTGCACGGTAGACATCTAAGCAGAAACCAGATTCATCCCACACTTGAAGAAGCATCTCAAGTTGTTGGTAAAGGTAAATGTGGGTCGTAAACGGCCCCCTGAACATAGTCCCGCTACAAAAAGTCACAGAGTGTGAGATCAGATCTAGGTGGCTACAAATGTAAAACTATGTCTCGAGTTCCCATTTCACCTATCCATCGCTGAGGAAGGGATTGGTTTAAAAAGCCTAGGACATAAGGATACCAATTGCGCAAAGCTCCATCCTGTTGGAAAATATGCTGTGAGTATTTGGTGAGTTGAGGAAAAAGCTGTTGCTCTAATATGTCCAGGCACTTTACTCCACTTGTGAAGGACCAGTCCACAGACATGTAGTTTGATGAAATTGCTTTAACCACGACCTATGGCTTTCGTAGTTGGTGGTTCAATGCCGTAGTAAAGTAGAAACAAATTAAAACGTTGAATCTGATGCTGAAAATTTCCTTTATGAGCAGCGAAAATGTAGTAAGCCATGAACTCTTCCCCTTTCCTCATTTTGTGAGGGGCTGTCAACGAGAAAAAGTTTCGTAAAGGTTTGAAATTAAGTGTAAACTTTGTTGGAAGTCGCTAAGTGATCTCATTCTCAAATACTGGATGAATAAAGCCCATGTATTTGCGCTCACTCATTTACGCTGCCTACATCTAACTCTATATATATGCTCTGTGAGCCACTGTGAAGTCCATGGCAGAGGGTACGTACCAGTCATTAGGACATTTCTGTTCCATTCACATCTGGAGCGTGGGAAAAAAATCGTCGTTTATGTGACTCTGTGCGTGCTGTAATTAATCTAATCTTATCTTCAAGATCCCTATGCCAGCAATATAAGTGGTTTTGTAATATATTCATTTAAAGCCGGCTCTTGAAACTTTGTTAATATACTTTCCCAGGATAGCTTCTGTCTACCTTCAGTTCTTTCAATATCTCTGTGACACTCTCGCAGGTCAGATATATGTTGTTGTTGTTGTTGTCTTCAGTCCTGAGACTGGTTTGATGCAGCTCTCCATGCTACTCTATCCTGTGCAAGCTGCTTCATCTCCCAGTACCTACTGCAACATACATCCTTCTGAATCTGCTTAGTGTACTCATCTCTCGGTCTCCCTCTACGATTTTTACCCTCCACGCTGCCCTCCAATGCTAAATTTGTGATCCCTTGATGCCTCAAAACATGTCCTACCAACCGATCCCTTCTTCTAGTCAAGTTGTGCCACAAACTTCTCTTCTCCCCAATCCTATTCAATACCTCCTCATTAGTTATGTGATCTACCCATCTAATCTTCAGCATTCTTCTGTAGCACCACATTTCAAAAGCTTCTATTCTCTTCTTGTCCAAACTATTTATTGTCCATGTTTCACTTCCATACATGGCTACACTCCAAACAAGTACTTTCAGAAACGACTTCCTGATACATAAATCTATATTCGATGTTAACAAATTTCTCTTCTTCAGAAACGCTTTCATTGCCATTACCAGTCTACATTTTATATCCTCTCTACTTCAACTATCATCAGTTATTTTACTTCCTAAATAGTAAAACTCCTTTACTACTTTAAGTGTCTCATTTCCTAATCTAATTCCCTCAGCATCACCCGATTTAATTTGACTACATTCCATTATCCTCGTTTTGCTTTTGTTAATGTTCATCTTATATCCTCCTTTCAAGACACTGTCCATTCCGTTCAACTGCTCTTCCAAGTCCTTTGCCGTCTCTGACAGAATTACAATGTCATCGGCGAACCTCAAAGTTTTTACTTCGTCTCCATGAATTTTAATACCTACTCCAAATTTTTCTTTTGTTTCCTTTACTGCTTGCTCAATATACAGATTGAATAACATCGGGGAGAGGCTACAACCCTGTCTCACTCCTTTCCCAACCACTGCTTCCCTTTCATGCCTCTCGACTCTTATTACTGCCATCTGGTTTCTGTACAAATTATAAATAGCCTTTCGCTCCCTGTATTTTACCCCTGCCACCTTTAGAATTTGAAAAAGAGTATTCCAGTCAACATTGTCAAAAGCTTTCTCTAAGTCTACAAATGCTAGAAACGTAGGTTTGCCTTTTCTCAATCTTTCTTCTAAGATAAGTCGTAAGGTCAGTATTGCCTCACGTGTTCCAACATTTCGACGGAATCCAAACTGATCCTCCCCGAGGTCTGCATCTACCAGTTTTTCCATTCGTCTGTAAAGAAGTCGCGTTAGTATTTTGCAGCCGTGGCTTATTAAACTGATAGTTCGGTAATTTTCACATCTGTCAGCACCTGCTTTCTTTGGGATTGGAATTATTATATTCTTCTTGAAGTCTGAGGGTATTTCGCCTGTCTCACACATCTTGCTCACCAGCTGGTAGAGTTTTGTCATGACTGGCTCTCCCAAGGCCGTCAGTAGTTCTAACGGAATGTTGTCTACTCCGGGGGCCTTGTTTCGACTCAGGTCTTTCAGTGCTCTGTCAAACTCTTCACGCAGTATCGTATCTCCCATTTCGTCTTCATCTACATCCTCTTCTATTTCCATAATATTATCCTCAAGTACATCGCCCTTGTATAAGCCTTCTATATACTCCTTCCACCTTTCTGCCTTCCCTTCTTTGCTTAGAACTGGGCTGCCATCTGAGCTCTTGATATTCATACACGTGGTTCTCTTCTCTCCAAAGGTCTCTTTAATTTTCCTGTAGGCAGTATCTATCTTACCCATAGTGAGATAAGCTTCTACATCCTTACATTTGTCCTCTAGCCATCCCTGTTTAGCCATTTTGCACTTCCTGTCGATCTCATTTTTGAGACGTTTGTATTCCTTTTTGCCTGCTTCATTTACTGCATTTTTATATTTTCTCCTTTCATCAATTAAATTCAATATTTCTTCTGTTACCCAAGGATTTCTAGCAGCCCTCGTCTTTGTACCTACTTTATCCTCTGCTGCCTTCACTACTACATCCCTGAGAGCTACCCATTCTTCTTCTACTGTATTTCTTTCCCCTATTCCTGTCAATTGTTCCCTTATGCTCTCTCTGAAACTCTGTACAACCTCTGGTTCTTTCAGTTTATCCAGGTCCCATCTCCTTAATTTCTCACATTTTTGCAGTTTCTTCAGTTTTAATCTACAGGTCATAACCAATAGATTGTGGTCAGAGTCCACATCTGCCCCTGGAAATGTCTTACAACTTAAAACCTGGTTCCTAAATCTCTGTCTTACCATTATATAATCTATCTGATACCTTTTAGTATCTCCAGGGTTCTTCCACGTATACAACCTTCTTTCATGATTCTTCAACCAAGTGTTCGTGGCCACCAGATGCGCGGTCTGCACAGGGGAAGTGTGGGTAGGACGGCAGTGATGGGGGCGCTCAGAGCGCTGTAGGGGAAATGCCGAACGCTGGACCGGAAGCGCCGTTTTAAACAGATGCCCACACTCACATTTTTGGGAAATATTAAGTGGGGCCCGTGCACGCCCACACTTGCATGGTGGCCATTAAAAAAGATCTACTGACAGCTCTGCTTTCTTTAGTTGCTGTTGTGGTCTTCAGTCCTGAGACTAGTTTGATGCACCTCTCCATGTTACTCTATCCTGTGCAAGCTTCTTCATCTCCCAGTACCTACTGCAACCCACACCCTTCTGAATCTGCTTGGTGTATTTATCTCTTGGCCTCCCTCTACCATTTTTACCCTCCACACTGCGCTCCAGTACTAAATTAGTGATTCGTTGATGCCTCAGAACATTTCCTACCAACCGATCCCTTCTTCTAGTCAAGTTGTGCCACAAACTTCACTTCTCCCCAATCCTATTCAATACCTGCTTATCAGTTATGTGATGTATCCATCTAATCTTCAGCATTCTTCTGTAGCACCACATTTTGAAAGCTTTTATCCTCTTCTTGTCTAAACCATTTATCGTCCATGTTTCACTTCCATACATGGCTACACTCCATACAAATACTTTCAGAAACGACTTCCTCACACTTAAATCTATACTCGATGTTAACAAATTTCTCTTCTTCAGAAATGCTATCCTTGCTATTGCCAGTCTACATTTGATATCCTCTCTACTTCGACCATCATCAGTTATTTTGCTCCCCAGATAGCAAAACTCCTTTACTACTTTAAGTGTCTCATTTCCTAATCTAATTCCCTCAGCATCACCCGACTTAATTTGACTACATTCCATTATCCTCGTTTTGCTTTTGTTGATATTCATCTTATATCCTCCTTTCAAGACACTGTCCATTCCGTTCAATTGCTCTTCCAAGTCCTTTGCTGTCTGACAGAATTACAATGCCATCGGCGAACCTCAAAGTTTTTATTTGTTCTCCACGGATTTTAATACCTACTCCGAATTTTTCTTTTGTTTCCTTTACTGCTTGCTCAATATACAGATTGAATAACATCGGGGAGAGGTAACAACCCTGTCTCACTCCCATCCCAACCAGTGCTTCCCTTTCATGTCCCTCGACTCTTATAACTGCCATCTGGTTTCTGTACAAATTGTAAATAGACTTTCGCTCACTTTATTTTACCCTTGCCACCTTCAGAATTTGAAACAGAGTATTCCAGCTTTCTGTAGTATCTAAAAAGAATTCGGCCGAAAATGCAGCGATTTATTTTCGCCTGGTTTGTTAACCGTTGGTAACTTTCAGAGAAGCATCATGAGTAGTGAATTTGAGTAAAACGTACACATTTGACATTGCCATGTAAAAATTTGCTTCTACCGCCAAAACACAGCGGAGTTTACACTGTCTCATCTCATTAACATTTTGTGGAGACACAACTGCGAGAGAATTCTGGAACAGTGGTATATTAAGTTTATTGAGTGAGGAACTGAGAAAAAGTAATGTCAGTAGCTTATGATAAAGCACATCCTCAGTACAAACAAAGTGTAATGTATTTACATATGTTGTTCCAAAACCCATAGCCCTTCTCGATTTATGATTATTGTTTCAGTGTACCGTCACCAAATCGAAATTTCGAAAACTTCATTACTAACTTGGGAAGTTGTTTACATCAAAAATTGCACTGTGTACACATAGATGAAAATAGAGAGTATTCGTGAATTTAGTAAATAGTTATGGTCTCTTTGAAGCAAACAGACTTCCAACTAGAGGTGCTGCCTGCCTCGACACCATTATTACAAATATAGATACCTGGAGTTATAAAATAAATGTAGTTGATGCAATGATGGCAGACTACAGTGCGTTACTCATGAAACTACAAACGAAGACTCTGGGCAACCAACAGACAAACACATGGCAATCAAATTATATGTTTCACAGAGAAATAGTGCCAAAAGAAAAACTAGACATTTTCAACGCCTCACTTTCCAGTATAAATTACAGAAACAAATCCCAATGATGCCTTAAATGTTCCTTTCCGGACACTAAAAACCAAATTTGATGAGATGTTCCCACTGATACCAAAGAAAATCCACACAGATAAAGCACAAGGAAAACAGAAAATAGTAAATGCAAAAACATGGTACACACCTGAGCAAGCCAACCTAAAACACATTATTCTAATGTGGAATAACTGTGTCAAAACAGCTACAGATCCAAATCGTAAACAACTGATACACAAAAATTACTTAGAGGCCAAGAGATTTTACAGAAAAAAAGTAGAAGCAGCTAAAAGGAGGGGGAATGATAGATTCATAAGCGAAGCCTATAATCCATGCAAAGCATCCAGGACTCTAGTAAATGAACATAGGAAGAAGCCTACTTCCTCTTCTAATGCCTGCAGTCCCGATAACTTCAACGACTACTTTACCAAAGTTATAGAAAACACTGTTGCTGAAATCCCAGACTCGGTTATAGATCCTGCTGTTTACATACCAATTAAAACTCACAGTAAGTTTGAAACTTGAAAAAAAGTACGTGCAAACAACATAGTGAAAATAGTAAAATCCTACAAAACTTTGGAGAGTCAAGATATCTATGGGATATCTTGTACAGTCCTAAAGAAAATTATTGGAGTAATAGCACAGCCATTAGTAACAGCTATAAAAAAAACTGCCTATCTGCAGGGGTTTTCCCAGATTTCTTGAAACTTGCAAGGACAGTACCAGATAATGTGTCAAGTTTTAGGCCAATATCAATCATTCCTATAATAGCAAAACTGATTGAATCCATCATGAAAGAACAGAGCCTAACTTATTTTGAAGAAAACAATCTCTTCAAAGATGCACAACACAAGTCCTGGAAGGGAAAGTACTGAACCACTGCAGAATTAGACTTATTAAGAGAAGTAATGCAGGCATTCGAGGAGAGAGAGTTTGTGGCACTCACACTGTGCGATTTAAGCAAAGCTTTCGAGTGCATCCCCCATAAGATCTTGCTCAAAAAACTAAAATGCTATGGTGTGGGAGGTACAGCACTAGCTACACTTCAGTCTTGCTTGGAAAACAGAAGGCAAATTGTTTCAGTCCAGGGAGCAACATCCCAGGAAAAGAAGGTAGAACATGGAGTGCCACAAGGTTCGGTCATAGCCCCATTCCTCTTCCTCATTTTTGAAAATGATCTAAATGAAGTTGGTGAGACACTACAATTTGCGGACGACACCACTCTCATTGCCAAAGGGGTAAAATCTGCCCAAGCAGTCATTAAGTCTGATGTACAGTTCAAAAACGCGAAAAAATGGTTCATCGCCAACAAGATGAAAGTAAACGAAGAAAAAACCCAGCGTATGGTATGCAGCCTTGGAAAAAAACACATACTCTGACCATATAGAATCTGTGAAACTGTTAAGCTACACCATAGACTACAAACTCTCATGGAATGGACACACTGTGCACGTATGCAAGAAACTCTCTCGTGTCATATACTTACTACGAAGATTAAAAAACGTGATTACAGACCAGTTTCTGATAACTGTCTCCTATACTTTGTTCCATAGCCACATTTTATATGGATTACAGCTATGGGGTCATTCGGCAGGCTGCAAGGACGTGCTGCTACTGCAAAAGAAGGCAATAAGAATTATATGCGACCTGAAGTTTTCCCGGCGTATTTCCAATTTGAACAGTCCTCGGGTATCCGACCGGGTAGCGTCGTAATTTCTCCACAATATTTCGGCAGACGTACACGCTGCCTTCTTCAGGTGGTTCCTGACGAAGAAGAATTATTACATCGAGCAGAAGCCAGGAACACTGCAGACCGCTATTCAGAACATTGGGAATAATGACTGTTTATAGCCACTACGCATTATTATGCCTCGTCCACTTAAGGGAAAACATATAAACTTACAGCAAGAGGCATAGCATCCATAAACATAACACTTGCAGCAAAGAAGCCATAAATCTACCAACCTGCTGACTGTCCAAAACAAGAGACAGTTTTCTGGTGATCGCTGTAAGGATATTCAACAAACTACCTGTTAAATTGCCGACCCTGCCGCTGGACACCTTCAAGAAAAAAATTGCTGAAGGCCTAAAACAATGCCCACTATACTCGGTACAAGAATTACTTGACTGTGAAAAAAGCGAATGGACACAGCGAACATGACATAGTCTATACACATTACCTCTATAAAGTTTATATGTTATTCTGCAATTCATTATATTGTAAATCACTTGACTGTAACTTTGATGCAGTCTGTCCAGCCATGGCTGGTGAAAGACGAAGACCTGGTAATAAATGCTAATAAATTGTAACTATCGATGGCCCTTAAAAATTACATTCTTTCACTGAAAAAGTCTGTAGTTATTGGAACAACACAGTAGATAGTGAAGTTTTACATAATAACGATATGGTAAAATACCCTCCTCTCTGTGTGCTATCATTTGCCAAAATCTCATTTCGATATCGGAAACCGTTTATGAAATATGAGGAATGTTGTTGACATTTCACTCTGGCTTTATCGCTGGCGCGGCGCGATCGCAAATGAGTGTGCTACATCAGATTAGTTTTCTCGAGATCAGTGACACACAGATGCCTCTAACCAAGTCTTTTTTTTCTTTTTTTAAAAAAAAAACTCAACATGGTAGATAAATTTCGTAAACAACAACATATTATGTAATATGCACCAAGCGCAAAATTTAAGGGACCTCTATGTTTTTCATTGCACATTCTTTCGCATATCGTGCACTGTCTTAATTTCACGTAAATATTACAATAACTATGACCAATAACGAAATGATGGGCACATCATGTGGAACCTGATACATACAGCTGTAGGTGCAGCGAAAATGAGTTTTTTTTTACAGAATAATTTCTGCAAAATCGTTTGAGAAAGATTGAAGGGTGCGCGCCTCAGTTCTGTCTTCGCTGATCAGCGGTAAGGTGAGGAACACTTATCGGCCTCCCCTTCCGAATAAGTGAATGAACTCACCCAGTGCTTTGGACGAAAACTGGTCACTGTACATCGGCCACCACATTCTACGTTAGCTATACGGATCCCACACACTTGAACGGTATTTTAGCATGCGGCAAACAAGTGATTTGTGAGCAATCTCCCTTGTAGACTGATTGTATTTTCCCAGTTTTCTGCCAATATAACGAAAACTGGGGTGCCTGCATTACCCATGACTGAGCGTTTGTGATCGTTCCATTTTCATATCGTTAATAAGCGTTTCACCCAGGTATTTGCATGTGTTTACCTATGTCTTTCACCATGCCATATTAGAAAAGTGTGAGACAGGTTCACACGATCTGTTTTCAAAATCCGTGCTGGTTGGCATGTGAGGGGTCGTTCTGTTCGAGATACCTCATTACGTTTCAGCTCAGGGAAAACACATGGTTCCTGATTATACCACTTGTCTTATTGTGTTAAATTTTTAACATAAGATCAGAGTTCTTAATGGATAGATTATGATAGCATTTTCAATTCGGCCAGTAACTACGTGAAATGTTGCAACTCAAATGCCTGTTGCCCCTGGAAGCCATTAGATAGGCAACCTGTAACTGGATTGGATCCCCGAACAGTCGCCTAGTAATATAGATTCACATAGTTCCTACTGGAGGTACATAATGGTCACACAAATTTCTTCTAGTACAGGTTCAGTAACTTTACCCAACAGGTGTCTTCAGCACTAAGTGTTCCTTTTTCCAAGAATCTCTATTTAAATTCCCCAGGCATTCGTATTACACTTTGTATTGATTTTATGTAATCATCCCATTTCATTTCCTCTAATACCATATGTACAGCATGTCACATACTCCCTACTTTAAAAAGGCAGGTAATTCAAACATAAGTTGAAAACAGTGCATTAAAACCTTATTAAGGACACCAAATCTTGAAACAACACTCTAGAACTAGGCGCATAAGTATCTTATATGCAATTTCATTTGCAGGTGCACTGCACTTTACCAGAACCTTTCCAGCAAATCTAAGCCTTCCACTCATCGTTGCTAATATTGATTTTATGTAATCATCCCATTTCATTTCCTCTAATACCATATGTACAGCATGTCACATACTCCCTACTTTAAAAAGGTAGGTAATTGAAGCATAAGTTGAAAACAGTACATTAAAACCTATAGTCCTGCCTCATAAGGTTGTTTACAATTTAATTTGACTCAGAGACAAGTTCTTTTTGGCACAGAATCAATGGACCCCTCTACGCAAGTCCAAAATGACCACCATGTCAGCAGTGTTATGATTTGGAGATACTGAACAGCAATGCCTCTCAAAACAGTATTCCCAGCATTCCCACCATTGTTAGAAACACTTCCAGGAAGCTTCTTTTGGAATGGTAATAAGCCAGGGCAGTCGCATTCCACATGATGTTCTCTTGATTTGTGTGTTCTCTCTCCCAGAGGCACTTTCAGCTTGGGAAATAACCAAAGGCACACAGAGCCATGTCGAGGGAGTGCGGAGCCTTTCTTACCACAAGAAGGTTGTGTTTGGCTTGCAAAGTCTGAATCAGATGTGAAGGTTGGATGGGTCCATTACTGTGAGTGAGTTGCCAACTTTTTGCTTCTCACATATCCTATACTTTGCGTTGTATGACATCACAGAAGCCTCGAAGGATCTGCTGGTAATAATCTTTCGTAATGATTTGATCTTGTGTCGCGTTCTAATGATACAGTACTGCATGAGAGTCAAAGAAAACTGTCAACTAGACATTGACATTGCTGCTACCTCCTGTGCTTATTTTGGCCTCGGTGATATGGGATATTTTCACTATGACGACGGTATCTTGGTTTCTGGGTGAAACCCATAAAGCCTGTGATCCCAGTGTTGAGAAGACTGGGGATACAGCTTGCATTCGTAGTATGTCCTGTGCGATTTCTGGATGGCCCTGCGTCTGTCCATTGTCAGCATTTTTGGTAGGAATGTGGCTGACACTCACTTCATGCACATATTAAAATTGAATGTATCAATCCAATACTTACAAGTATATCGTTTGCAAGTTCTCATACTGTAATATGAGGGTGTTCCATGGCCAAAATCCATATTTCCTCAATTAGCTAAGTTCGTGCATTCACAATTTTTTTTCAATAGTAGGAATAACATACCAAAAATCCTGACTGCTTGTGCGTGAGCAAGGGGACTGGGGTTATTTAAAGATAAATGGCTCTGAGCACTATGGGACTTAACTCTGTGGTCATCAGTCCCTTAGAACTTACAACTACTTAAACCTAACTAACCTAAGGACAACACACACATCCATGCCCGAGGCAGGATTCGAACCTGCGACCGTAGCAGTCGCGCGGTTCCTGACTGAGCGCCTAGAACCGCTAGACCACCGCGGCCGGCATTTAAAGATAACTTTTTAAAGTTTTCCTTAAATAACTCTAAAACCACGGCTTACAGCGAAAATGTTTCCCAGTACAAAACCGAATAACATTAAATTTCCTACTCAATGGGACGTATTCATTTTTTCTCTAGGACTAATACCTTCCACGTTTCAGGGCATGGAAAAATAGCAGATTAGTAAAAAGAGATTTTTAATGGTATAAAATTAATGTTTAGTGATAAATGAAGTCAGTTAGGAAAAAATATTAAATTTGTGTATCACACCTTCGTAGAGCAGGACCTTATTAATAGATAAACTGCACTGGGGTGTTACGGGCTGGAGGGGGAAGGAATTGAAGTATAGATGAGTCACTGAAAGTAGGTCATCAGATTGTAGTCATGCCCTTCCGTCCTTCGCAGATCTGTAAACTGAAGAGCGACCATGCAAGTTCCCACTCTCTGTACCCACTGCGTCACAAGAAGCAACTGTAGGGTGTTTGACAAAGTTGTACTGACCTTTCCACAGCTCGCCTTATGACTCACTGGTGACACAGAGTGCAGAAGTGCCCACATGGTGTCTTCCTAATAATTGTATAGTAAGAAACGCATATGGACAGATTCTATATAAATCTCTCCACACTGTTCTACAGTGCTAGAGAGATCATCCCGTGCCTCAGCTGTAGCATCCTTCTGGAAAAAATGACTTCTCCCACTATAAGCGCTGCTATTTTTGCAGTTTACAGTTAGAATATACACTGATCAGCCAGAACATAATGATTACCACCCCACTATCGACACAAACTCGTCCAGGAGATAGTAGCATCTCCTGGCGAGGAATGGTTGCTACTCAGACAAATGCACAATTCATTTAGTATCAGTGAGAATGCTGTCCTTGTGTAGAATGGGGAAAGCACACAATCGGTCTGCATTTGACCGAGGGCAGATCACGATTGCCCGGAGGCTCAGCATGAGAATTACAGAAACTGCATGAGTTGTCAGATGTTCAAGGAGTGCTGTGATGACTGTCTTGAACATGTGGCAAAAGCAAAGTGAAACCAAGTCCAGAGATTATGGGATTGGGCAGCCACCCCTCGTTGCAGATGCTGTAGGCTAGGCATATGGTAAAACACGACAGGCAGCTAACTGTAGTGGAACTAATATCATACTTTAATGCTGGCCTGAGTACAAGCTTATCTGAATACACAGTGCACCGAACACTCCTGACGATGGGTCTCGTCAGCCGATGACCCATGCATGTACCCATGTTATCACCACAACATTGGTAAGTATGATTGTAATGGGCATGTGGCCATAGACTCTGGACTTTGGCATAATGGGAGCGTGTTGCATGGTCTGATGAATCCCAATACCTTGTTCATCATGCCAATGGAAAGGTGCGAATCTATTGTCTTCCATGGGACAGCTCCTTGGCACTTGTACTGTGTGACGGAGACAAGCAAGCGGCAATTCCATTGTGCTCTGGGTAACATTCATGTGGACATCCATGGGTCCAGTGGATCATGTACAAGGGACCATGACAGCCAAGGAGTATTGTACACTGGTTGAAGACCTTCGTGAAGATCACGTTTCCTGATGGCACTGGCATTTCTCATCAAGATAGTGCATCATGTCACAAGTCCTGGAGTGTGATGGAGTGATTCAAGGAACACTGTGGCGAGTTCCAATTGATATTCTTGCTCCTCCAACTCGCCCGATATGAACTTAATCGAACGTATATGGGATATAACTGAACATGGCGTCAGAACTCCCTGGGGTTTAGATGACTTGTGTGTGGAGGTCTCATACTGACTACCTCTAGCGACCTACAAAGGCCTCATTACTTCCATACCACGATGTCTCGTTACTGTTATCAGTGCCAAAGATGGACATTCCGCCTGTTAGGTAGGTGGTCATAATGTTCTGGCTGATCATGTACCTCCCCAGCATTTCCTGTCATATAGACCTATATGAGTGGACTAAATAACTTCACTGAGCTCGTATTTATATAATTAAGTTATTTTCAATTTATTAAGGGAGTACTTATTTGTAGTTTCTAAGGGAGCTGAGAAGCGTTTAATTTGTAACTGTGAAGTTGTCAGTGGACTATATAGTCTTGGTGGGAAATGAATTGAATTGATAAATGTGGTATCTTGCTGATGTCTATCATTACAGCGTGTTGTAAAGCTTTGTAACGGTGTTATAGCCACTTGGTGGCGAATTAATGAATAACCACTTCTCACACCTTTAACTGTGTTATGGTAGACTGCACAAATCTCTTCCATTCAGAAACTGCTGCCACTTGTAGAGCAGGCTGCAATACGTGAAACCATTTACCACACATCCATAGAACATCTTGCAAGGTGAGCAGAAATATGTCTAATGGAAAGAAGAGATAATGTTCATTTCTAGAACAGTAATCCGCTGTAATGCTATGCTTGCTTTATGTTGAAATATCTGAAGTTCTATAAGTCGTAGGTGACCTACTTCCGTTGTAGAGAGAGCCAAATTAAGCCTGTGAAAAACATTCCAACCACTGATAGTAGAAGCAATGAAACTGACATTTCCCAATACATGCTGACAGCATGTTTTACTTGTGGCAGGCACTTCAGTGTGGTAGACAGATAACAGCTCCAGCTGTTGTGCTTTTAAACATATTAACTCACTGAACAACAGGAAATAACTATTCACTTAATCAACTGAAAATAACTTCAATATACACTACTGGCCATTAAAACTGCTACACCGAGAAGAAATGCAGTTGATAAACGGTTATTCATTGGACAAATATATTACAGTAGAACCCCTCTAATCCGACCTTGGATGGTCCGTCACTCCGGTTAGTCCGACTATACTGTGGCTCGCGAGCTTGTGCCGACTTGTCGCTGACTGGGCGCCTGTCGGGCCATTGTTGCGGTGTCTATCGCTGTGCATATTGCTATACTGTACGTTATTGTGCAGTTTTATTCTTTGTTGGGATTAAACTTTATTCCGTGTCCTCTACCGTACTTATTACTGTAGATTCACTGTGTGTACAGTTGTCTGGTTTTGAACATATCTGGATTCGAACGTAAACACGTACCTCTTTCACTAAATGAAAAATTAGCAGTGCTACAAAGACTGGACGAAGGAGATTCGCTCCAAAGAAATTGCAAAGAAACGGAATGTAGGTGTTACGACAATTAAGGATTGGAGGAAGAATCGGAAAGACATTGACTCCTATACAGTTACGATTGATGGTGAAAACACTCTGAAGAATCGCAAAACATTAAAAAAGCCTAAACTCGAACTGCTCGATAACGCATTGTAGATGTGGTTTTGTCAAGAAAGAAGGAAAGGAACTCCAATATCCGGGCCAATTCTCAAAGATAAAGCGATAGTTTTGCACAAAAAACTGGAAGCCGAAAGTAAATTTGCTGCCAGTGAATGCTGGATTGATCCTTGGAAAACCCGTAAAAAATGTATCCCCGACTTTTTTTCCAAGTAATTTGTTTTCGTTTTTACTGTAAAAACAATGCATACAGTATAATCATTTCTTAGTTTATACATACATTAGTTTATTTCTTTGTAAAAAATTACTTTTTTATATACAGTGCTATAAACATTTTTTAGTTTACAGTATGTATCGTTTATACGTTGTTATGTACAGTACAGTACTGTAATTTGTTTGTCGTTTTTCCTTTTAAAACCAATACATATTATAGCGTGTAGACGTTTTTTAGTTAATATACTGTTTAAGACTGTGCAAAAAACATCTTTTTACATTACTGTAGACATCTTTCAGTTCTTAAATAGTTTAATTTTTAGTATTAATTGTCTTTTTGTATTTTTTTCGATAAATATGAGATTTTTCAGATAATCCGACCGAATGTGACGCATTAGAGGGGTTCTACTGTATACTAGAACTAACATGTGATTACATTTTCACGCAATTTGGGTGCATAGATCCTGAGAAATCAGTACCCAGAACAACCACTTCTGGCTGTAATAACGGCCTTGATATGCCTGGGCATTGAGTTAAACAGAGCTTGGATGGCGTGTACAGGTACAGCTGCTCATGCAGCTTCAACACAATACCACAGTTCAACAAGAGTAGTGACTGGCGTATTGTGACGAGCCTATTACCCTTCTGAACCCACCGATTCCATACTCTGCTAACAGTCATTGTATCTCGACCAACGCAAGCAGCAAAGTCACTATACGATAAACCGCAATCGCGATAGGCTACAATCCGACCTTTATCAAACTCGGAAACGTGATGGTACGCATTTCTCCTCCTTACACGAGGCATCACAACAACGTTTCACCAGGCACCGCCGGTCAACTGCTGTTTGTGTTTGAGAAATTGGTTGGTAACTTTCCTCATGTCAGCACGTTGTAGGTGTCGCCACCTGCGCCAACCTTGTGTTAATGCTCTGAAAAGCTAACCATTTGCATATCACAGCATCTTCTTCCTGTCGGTTAAATTTCGCGCCTGTAGCACGTCATCTTCGTGGTGTAGCAATTTCAATGGCCAGTAGTGTACAAAAATGAGTTCACTGAAATTTGTGGTAAGGGCTTATGGGATGCTGAGGTCATCGGTCGCTAGGCTTACATACTACTTAATCTAACTTACTCTAAGGACAGCATTAATTTTTTGTTTTCATTTGAAAAAAAAAGTGCTAAAGAGTCGCATAGAATGCTTGTTGAGGCATACGGTGATCATGTTCTATCTGAAGCAACACACAAAATATGGTTTCAACGGTTCAGAAATTATGATTTTGATGTAAAAAATGAAGAACGTGGAAGACCACCAAAAAAGTTCGAAGACGCCGAATCGCAAGCAATATTGCACGAAGATGATACTTTGAGTCAGAAGCAAATGGCAGAAATGCTAAATGTTGCACAACAAACAATTTCTGACCGTTTGAAAGCTATGGGAAAGATCCAAAAGTTTGGAAAATGGGTGCCACATGAAATGAATGAAAGACAGATGGAAAACCGAAAAACCATTTGTCAAATTTTGCTTCAAAAACACGAAAGAAAATCAATTTTGTATCGAATTGTTACTGGTGATGAAAAATGGATTTATTTTAAGAATCCTAAACGGGAAAAATCGTGGGTTAATCCGGGACAACCATCAACATCGACTGCAAAAACAGATCGATTCGGCAAGAAGACAATGCTCTGTGTTCGGTGGGATCAGAAAGGTGTGGTGTATCATGAGCTTCTAAAACCCGATGAAACTGTGAATAGTAATCGCTACAGACAACAAATGATCAATTTGAATTATGCATTGATCGAAAAAAGACCAGAATGGGCCAGAAGACATGGCAAAGTAATTTTTTTACGCAATGCACCTGCACACAACGCAAAACTGGTTCAGGATACAATCAAAACACTTGGCTGGAAGCTGCTACCTCACCCGCCGTATTCACCAAACTTGGCCCCTTCCGACTATCATTTGTTTTCATCAATGGGACACGCATTGGCTGAGGAACACTTCGATTCCTACGAAGAAGTCGAAAATTGGGTGTCTGATAGGTTTGCTTCAAAAGACGAACATTTCGATTGGCGTGGTGTCTACAAATTGCCAGAAAGGAGGGGTAGATGAGTGGAAAGACTGGGGACTCGTCTTCTCCCTCTTCAGCTTGGAGACCTCTGAAGGGAGGATGAGCATGACCACTATTCAGCGACCTGCCTTCTTCGATGTGTCTACCCTCCATTCCATCATAACCACGGAACACGATTTATTCCTTATTACGGTTTTATCTCACTCAATTATGGTCCACACATTTAATATTTGCTCTTAACTCACTTCCTCCACCACCAACCATTAATTTTATACCATTAAAACATCTTTTTTTTTTTTTTTTGAAACTTCCTGGCAGATTAAAACTGTGTGCCCGACCGAGACTCGAACTCGGGACCTTTGCCTTTCGCGGGCAAGTCCTCTACCATCTGAGCTACCGAAGCACGACTCACACCCGGTACTCACAGCCTTACTTCTGCCAGTATCCGTCTCCTACCTTCCAAACTTTACAGAAGCTCTCCTGCGAACCTTGCAGAACTAGCACTCCTGAAAGAAAGGATATTGCGGAGACATGGCTTAGCCACAGCCTGGGGGATGTTTCCAGAATGAGATTTTCACTCTGCAGCGGAGTGTGCGCTGATATGAAACTTCCTGGCAGATTAAAACTGTGTGCCCGACCGAGACTCGAACTCGGAAGTTCGAGTCTTGGTCGGGCACACAGTTTTAATCTGCCAGGAAGTTTCATATCAGCACACACTCCGCTGCAGAGTGAAAATTTCATTCATCTTTTTTTTATTAACCTCTGATTTTCTCCATCCCCTGAAACGCGGAAACTATTAGTCATAGAGAAAAAAATGAATACGTCCAAATATGTACGAAATTTAATGAAGATTAATTTTGTACTGGGTAATAATTTCGCTTGAAGCTGCAGTTTGATAGTGGTGACCCTCCTCCCCCCCCCCCCCCCCAGAGTGGTGAACCCTCTCCCCCCCCCCCCCCACCTTACCCCTGGAGAATTTGCCACCTTACCCCTGAAGAATTTGATATAGGACGTCAATGATAAAAAAAACAGTTTTTCAAAAATATCTTCATTTTATAGTGTATATATTTCTGAGTAGTTTGACATACAAAACATACAATATATGATCGAGAAAGTGTAAAACATGCTATTTGCCCTTAAGAGTTCAAAAGTGCAGTGCCACACGTCTTTACACTATCTTCCTCTATTGCACATATTTGTACTTCTCTTTGTTGACTTCAAAAGTGTATATTTTGTAATGGAAGCCATCAAAATTGTATTCACAACAGTGGTAATTAAAATGTCCTGTGGTGTCTCTCGTGCTTCCGGTCGGCTGATTTGACATGCTACTCCCTCTAAAAAAAAAAAGCAAAAAAAACCTCGCAATTAATAGTAGGTGGGTTTACTTTTGACCGGGAGAATAAGAACTCTTCAGAAAATTTCCACTATTTATTGCCTATTAGCTAATAACTTTCTCTTTTTTGTGCGACGTAAAATTAAATAAAGGAAACATAAAAGCAATAAAGACAATAGACAAGCTAAGCAGTACACATTTCTTCAATCCTTAGGTCCCAGCGCTTTTTTTTTCTCTCTAATCTTGCTACAGATTTATACCGCTTTTTTCTGCGAAAGAATCTATTACTTCACCAAAGTTCGTCGACCATTTTGCTACATGAAAAATCAAAATCTCGTTGTCTAATACTGAAAAAGCTGTTAATGTGAATAGTACCCAAGGCTAGTTCGGGTCCTTGATTTGATTACGTCTATTTTGTCACGGTCTGCTAGATAAAACAAAGTAACTGTTCCTAGTATTGCAGCAATTGTAACACACGCCAAAAAAGTGAGACTGTTTTGGCGCAAATGGTCATCTTCAACTACCTCACTTGCATAATTAACACGACAGAATATAATTCACGAAGTACAACTATCAAATACCTATTAGGCTTACTACAAGCAAAAGGTTTTATGCTAGGAAACAGTTCTACATTTCATTCATATGCTCCAGTTTCTCAAGCGTGAGATCGAAAAGTAGTAGCAATACGAAAAAATTATATAAATTTGGAATCCTCATATTCTTCAAAATAATTTGTATGATGTCCCCATTTCTTCTACTTCCTCGTTCAACAAACACTCTCATCTTCACTAATTCTATAACTATTTCTGCCATTGTCAAAACTTATTCTCCGATTAACTTCCCTAATCCTACCAGAATCACCGGTTCAGTTACCCCGCAATAATTCTCTGGTTAGGTGTAATTACATGTTCGTACAATGCGTTTGTTGTGCTGTTCCAACTACAGTATTAAACGGCTACTAATCGCGGACTGCACAACGTCCCCTTGGTAGTGTAGCGATCAAGCAAAAATTTTCTGTGAAAATGTCATTTTTGTGGATAGACCGAGAACATAATATGTAATTTTTCTTTCTTGTTACTCGTTTCTTTCCACTCTGGTAGTCTGAAAACTATGGATTTCGCAAATAATTATAACAATGGTATCATTTGCACACCCAGTCAATCACTTAAACAGACCGAGCGAGGTGGCGCAGTGGTTAGCACACTGGACTCGCATTCGGGAGAACGACGGTTCAATCCTGTCTCCAGCCATCCTGAATTAGGTTTTCCGTGATTTCTCTAAATCGTTTCAGGCAAATGCCGGGATGGTTCCTTTGAAAGGGCACGGCCGATTTCCTTCCCAATCCTTCCCTAACCCGAGCTTGAGCTCCGTCTCTAATGACCTCGTTGTCGACGGGACGTTAAACACTAACCACCACCACCACCACTTAAACAGACAGGCGTTGGTATTCAACTGTTCGGGTTTATTCGGCTCAGCTCGTAGAGCCCCATCCCATTTTGTCTGCGGTAAGTTTTTTACTTCTAGATGCGACAGGGAGTCCCCTGGCAGAGACATCACCTATACTATGGGTGTATCGAACAATGAACTTATGATTCGTTCAGAAATCAATTTAGAATGTGTTTAAAAATATTCAAAACCCAGCAGGGATGCGTTTCAGAATCATATGAACAATTGATAGACCAACGTGCTAGGCGCTTTGTGAAACAAGGTTTTTTCTTCAAGAAAATGAGTCTGGCACCACTTGAAATTGCTACCATGGGCATATACTCCGGAGCAAAAACTTGATAGTGGCGCCCTCCTCCCTTCCTCGAGCGTTTGAGACAGGACGTCAGAAATTTAAAAAAAAAAAATCCATTTTTCAAAAATATATTCATTTTGCAGCGTACATCTTTCTGAAGAGTTTGATGTATAAAATACATATGTTCGAGGAAATGTAAGACATGTTATTTGGTCTTTAGTGTGCCAAAGTGTTGTACTGCACCTCATCACACAGTATTCTTCTATCGCACGTCATTATATTTCGCTCTGTGGAATTCAAATGTGTATGTATTGCAATGGAACTCATCAGTCTTACATTCAGGACAGTGAAAATCAAAATGTCGTTTAGTGTCTCTCCTGCTCCCAGTCGGCCGGTTTAACATGCTACTCTTCCACCCCCCCCCCCTTTTCATTAAACTTTTTTAAAGGCACAATTAATACTGGGTGGAATTACTTGTGACGGGGAGAATAAAAACTCCAGAAAATTTGCACTCTTTGTCGCCTATTAGTTAATAACTTTCGCTTTTGAGAGACATAAAATTAAATATTAGAAACGTAAAACCAATGAAGACAACAGACAAGCAAGACAGTATACATTTCTTCAATCCTAAGGTCCCAGCATTTTTTTCTCTCTGTCTTGCTACAGCTTTATATGGCATGCTTTCCTTTTTGCGAAAGAATCTATTACCTCAACGAAGTTCGTCAATCAAAATATCTTTGTCTCATACCAAAAAAGTTGTTAACACGAATAGAACCCAAGACTGGTGTGGTTTCTCGATTTGATTACGTCCATTTCATCACTGTCTGCTAGATAAAACAAAACAGATCTATCTAATATGGCGGCAATTCTAACACACACCAAAAAAGCGAGACTGTTTTGGCATAAATGGTCATTGTATGCACCTCATTTACATAAATAACACGACAGAATGTAATTCATAAAGTACCCATATCAAATGCACATTATACCCACTACAAGTAAAAAATCTTTTGTTAGGAAATACACACATCAAAAAAAGCTTTGCATGACCCTGGTTCCCAGAACTGCTGAAGATAGACGTTGACTATGGATATTGTATCACAGACACAGTCCCTTTGACTGTTCAGAGATGTCACTAAACCTCCGCAAAGGTGTAAACAACCATGCATGAGCAGCACCTATTAGACGGAGGTGGTCCGACAGCCGATCAGTTCCAGTCATTCCACCAGGAAGGAGGTACACAGCTCGTGTTGTCTGTAGTTCAACGACGCCTAGACGGTTCGATTGTACCTGCATTGTTACTTTCTGCCAGGAAGGGCTGTCACCAAGGGAAGTGACCAGGCGTCTCGGAGTGAACCAAAGCGATGTTGTTCAGGCATGGAGGAGATACAGAGGACAGGAACTGTTGACATGCCTCGCTCAGGCCGCCCAAGGTATACTACTGCAGTGGGTGACCGCTACCTACGGATTATGGCTCAGAGGAACACTGACAGCAACGCCACCATGTTGAATCATTCTTTTCGTGCAGCCACAGCTCAAATTGTGCACAATAGGCTGCATGATGCGCAGCTTCATTCCCGATGTCCATGGCGAGGTCCATCTTTACAGCCACGACACCATGCAACATGGTACAGATGGGCTCAACAAGAAGCCGAATGGATCACTCAGGATTGGCATCACGTTGTCTTCACCGATGAGTGTCCCATATGCCTTCAACCAGACAATCGGCGGAGACGAATTTGGAGGCAACTTTGTCAGTTTGAACACCTTAGACACACTGTCCAGGGAGCGCAGCAAGGTGGAAGTTCGCTGCTGTTTTGGGGTGGCATTATGCAGGGCTGACGTATGCTGCTGTTGGTCATGGAAGGCGCCGTAACAGCTGCACAATATGTGAATGCTATTCTCCAACGAATAGTGCAACATATTGACAGCATATTGTCGAGGCATTCATCTTCATGGACGACGATTCACACTCCCGTCATGCACATCTTGTGGATGACTTCCTGCAGGATAACGACATTGCTCAACTAGAGTGGCTGGCATGTTCTCCAGACATGAACCCTATTGAACATGTCTGGGATAGTATAGGGTTCTGGCAAAAATTTTCTGTCAACATTTCATTTTCTTGGCTACACCGAGAAGATTATATGTAATCTTTCTTATCTGTTGTTCCTATTAGTTATTTTTTCCACTCTGGTAGTCTGAGTCTATGGATTCCCTAATAATTATACTGTAAGAATGCTCATCGTTCGCACATACAGTCAACCACATAAACAGTGATTTGCATTCACCCGTTCAGATGTATTCTGCTCAGCTTGTGTATCCACATCCCCTTTTGTTTGAAGGAAAGTTTTTTATTTCTAGATGTGACAGGGAACTCTTGGCAGAAACATCACTTACACTGCGAATGCATTGAAAATTCAACTTATGATTAGTTCAGAAATCAACTTACAATGCGTTCACCAGTGTTCAAAAGCCAGCTTAATTAATGTAATATTTGACATGTATGCTTTATGCCACCTATAATAAACTCTATAGTGCTGAAGTGACCTCACTGTACCTAAATGAAAATGAAAATCAATGTCAAATGCACACTACATGCATACTGAAGTACAGGCCAAGTTTAAGGCCCAAATGGCAGAACCCATAATTTGTTGAACGTAGCTGAGAGAGATACCAGTCCCCCCCCTCCCCAAGTGCAAGATTTGTGTACAGTGCCTATCTTCATTAGTAGCAAAAACTGACACAGGTGCAGTGTACTGAGGAAATGACTGGGGGGGGGGCCTTGTGTTGAAAAATGTTTTCAAACCAGCCTCACCAAAGGGCACACTACAGCCAGCTGCAATGGAATGTTGCTACTGTGGTCATGTAGTGCTCCTTTCTGCTGCACACCACTCCACCAGCTGCCTTCTGATATGTAGATGACTACAGAAGTGACACATCTTGGCAGTGTAAAAGGGTGCAGTCTCCTATGTTAGGAACATTATTCCATGCACCAAATGGGGCTACCGAGATTAGTGATTGTTTCTGAATGTCCCTCACACCAATCATTCAGTTTTTCTTGGGAGGCAAAGAGACAGGAAGACAGGTTGTTCTGTACCTTTTGTACATCATATCATTTATGGACCAACAACATACACTACAACACTATGCAGGATCAGTATTACAAAGACATATGAACTATCAAAATTGTAGCTGTTCTCATTCAATATATATGTCATCTTAACTAAATGATTCACTTCTTTGTCATTACAACAGCATGAAAGCTTCCTCCAGTGGTTTTTTTTTCACACAGTAGTCCCATCACACTTCCTGAGGTAAAGCATATTCCCAGTCAGCAGTGGATTCAATGATGAGATGCTCCAGACATTCACATGTGGCCTCAACTCCTGGAACAAGAGATGTGCTGGGGGGGGGGGGGGGATGGGTGGGGGCAGGGGGTGGAGGCTGGAAGCAGGGAGTAAACTTCAGTGCAATGTTGCACTTTTTTTAGAGACCAACTTTACTTGAAATTATTTATTTATTGTGAAGAGGTTGTCAATAAATGTAAAAGCAAGCTAATACTGTCAATCTGCATCAGTGATTTCTTCTTGGTAAATCACTGAAGTAACATTTTTTGTGTTAAAAATATTCATATTAAATAATTCAAGAAAGGCCCAGTTATTGATGTTGGTTCTCCTAAAATTTATTGTTGTAGGTACATATTTCATTTTCTCTGACTTTGGGACACCCATCAGTATATTCAAAAACTGTCAGAACAGTTTTGACAATGACAGAACCCAAAGAGTAGTGCTAAAATAGCAGCAGTAGCAACCATCATTTAGTTTGTTCAGTGTGTGACATTGCAAGCAGTAAGCAGTACACGTAAACTGACTGAGCAATGAGGGGTTTTAGTTGAGCAGCATGTAGATGGTAGACTGCAAGATGATGGCCGAGCTAGGGAGTTAACCGAGGATCCTGTGGCTGCAACAAGCCAAGTGGAAAGCTGAGGAGGTATTTGGTCTGCTGGTACGCAGAGTTACCTGGAATTTCTCATGAGGGGAGAGTGGTAAAACTAAGGAACTGCATGGCTATGGACACTAGCAGCATGATGGTCTGTCTCTAGCTTAACCAAAAAGCTAAAACGGCATCCAAAAGAGCTACAGTAAATTTGAAGACAGCACTGCAGTCTCAATAAAAAGACAATGCCTATATAATTATCAACATGATTGAACCATTTTATCAAATAAGTTACTAATTATTGCATATGAAGTCAGGTATAACCAACAATAACAACAGATATGAATGCACTAACAGTGCACAAAATACGCAATCTGTTAGTGCAGGAAATCTACTTTGAAATGAAAATATTTGACATAAACAAAATCATAGATTAGTGCTACTGTGAGCAAAAACAGTTCTCCTCAAATACATGAAATAGTTAGCATCTGTATGAATGATATGTAATAATCAAACAATTGAAAGCCAAGGTTGAAATAGCAGTAATATAGCTTGAGACAGAATTCATGCGAGCAGGAGGTGTGCTTGCTTGTGTGAGTGTGTATGTGTGTGTTTTCCTTTCTGAAGAAGGCTTTGGTCAAAAGCTCAGTTTGCAACATTCTTTTTGTTGTGACTGTCTTCAAATCTACATGTCTTTTTATGGTGAGTAGCAATCTATTCTTTTCATAATATTGTTAATTCACAATAATGCCTTAATTGCCTGTCCTTAGATGAATGAGGAATTTGTGCATTACTATACATAGTGATATGTTTTGAGTAACATAATGTAGAATTGGCAAGAATAAAAAAGAGATAAATTGACTAGCAATGCTGTTCTGGTTCATACCAAATATAATATGTAATGTTATGTTTATAAATTATCAAAGTGTAATCAAGAAGAAATAATATCAAATGATGTAAGTCAAACTTGTATATTAACATAGTGCATGTAGTAATTTGTGTAGATTTAGATATTTATGGGTGGTCAGACATGTAGCATCTCTTTCAGCTAGAGAGGTTAGTCGTGTGTCATACATGTGGAGGGAACATGCACAGCATGTAGGGTGATGTTCTGGTGGCTGTCCATGGCTGGATAAAGTGGTAAGATCTTTGCAGCCTATGATCCATGTGTGTGATGAAGTGTTAGTGTGAGGTGCAATCTAGATGGGGCATAGTCAATCAGCACATCAGTTTACAATTTGATGAGGTGCATTTTTTTGTAAATTAATATAGTTTTTTGAGAGTGATTATTGTTGCTGATGAACGGTTCTTCAGGTAGACTTGGGGAACTATTTAATGAGGGGAATTTGTTCAGGATAACCAGTTGGTGCACTGCACAATGCCACTGGCACATGTTAAACATGGACAGCACATGCTCTACTTGCTGTGAGTCCACCGCTATTTCAAACCATGTTTGTTCCAGTGAATAAAAATTTTAGCCTCGTAAGACCATCATATGTTAACTTGGGGTAAATAAAAGTAAGACTGAATTTCACAGCATTGTCTGGGTACATCATTGTCCAAATAGACTGGTGCATTATATCACTTTATTTATTGATTACATTTATTTGTGTTATGGCATTTAATCATTAACTGTTCCATAGGTTGGGCTTTATGATTCATATAGATTTCAGTTGGCCACAATGCAGTGGTGCACAAGCTTTCCCACATCATCTTCCGGGAAAGTGTCTGGAACCTACTGCTAGCTGTCAATATTCCATTCCACATTGTTTCTTTCATCTCCTGGAGCTGCACCAGGTGGGCCAACTGTGAATGCTCATAAGTGAGAATGTCAAGTGTTGGGGATATTGGTATTAGGGAGAACACATGTATTGAGTGCTGAAACTACCACTCCATTCTATCCATAGATGGTGCTCTAATTAGGGAATCTTCCTGGTGAATCATTCAAATCAGAGCTGAGATATCCCTGTTCATAAGATTTTTGTGCACTATTATTTCTATCACTTTTCTAGTTCTAAAATTATAGAATAGTGATCTGCTACTGACAACTGGCCTGTACAGTTGAGGATGATATTCCACTTATATTCTACAGAACTCTGTGAGATGTAGCGTTGCATTTGGACTGTGTATTGCCAACCACACATCATGCCAAACGTGCCCGGCGTTCTTAGTCCTAGGACCTTTTTATCAAGCCCAGAACATCCCAAAATTTTAATGCAGAGCAGAAAACAGTCTTCATTCTATGCTTGCTGAGGATTCAGACAATTTCGATATATTTATTTATCTATTTATTTATTTATTTAACCTGGCAAGATTAGGGCCATCAGGCCCTCTCTTACATCTAACAAGGCATTCTACTTATTTTACAGTCATATGTTTTAGTAGGCATGTTAAACTACATCTAATACAAAAAGTGAGATAAACAATTAGAAAGGTACACCTCGAAAAATACATTATTGAAGAGAAAGATTTTAGATAGGAGTGCTGGCAGCAGGGAGTATGAGGGAGACTCATGGTGAAGGGAGGAGAAGAATAGAGAGACATGATGAAACATGATTAAGGAAAATATAGAGGAAAAGAAGACTGCGTGGCTAATAGAGATAGATGAAGTGGAATTCATCTCAGGAGCAAGATAGGAGACGCTAGCTTTGCTAGTTGACAGATGAGAGGATTGGCCTTGCACATTAATTTTGTGGAGAATTTTATGCGGATGATAGTAGGAAATGCTTCAACTTCTTCTTAAAAGCAACAGTAGATTGAATTTTCCTCAAGGTAAGGGGCAGTTTGTTCCAGAGGCGGACAGCGGCAACTGAGAGGGAGTTTGCAAAAGTTTTTGTTTTGTGAGTGGGCACAGTTAGGATACCAGATAAGAGTGACCTCGTGTTTTGATTATGATGGCATATGATGGCATGACAGGTTTTTAATCTCTGAAGCTAGGTACTGGGGTGCTTGCGCGACGAGGAGTCGGTGAAGTAGACATATAATGTAGTAGTCACGCAGTTTGTCCGGCCGCAGCCACCCTAGCTCGGAGTATGAAGCACTAACATGATCATATCGGCGAATGTTGCAGGTGTAACGCACACAGGCATTCATGGTTAGCTCTAGCCGTCTTTTGTTTTCACTACTCATGCCTTGTTGAATCACATCACAATAGTGGAGGTTCGGTAGAACGAGTGTTGCACGAGCTGACGTTTCAAGTCCTGTGGGAATATGTTCCGAAACTTTTTGAGAGCATAGGTTAGTCCAGTATATAGTGGCAATGCCAAGCCCTTGCTGTCATCATTTGTCATTTCTTTTCAAATAGATGTTATGAGAGCATGTTTTATTTCTGCCTTTGAGTAGCCATTTCTGCAGAACATTTCATGTAGATATTGTTGCTCAGAGGACAGGCTCTCTTTGTTGCAGACAACTCGCACTCTGTTAAGTATCAAGAAGTACTGCACTGGATGATGGCGAATTCTACTGTTGACATAGAGTTGCAGAGTGCCAGAGCATAACATCCTGTTTCTTCTTTATTAAAAATGCTCATGAGAGGTAATCAAGCATTTGAAAATGCATGGGGAACTTCATGCTTTCATGTATGCAATTGAGGTACCACAGAAACTCCAGTAGGATTTCTTTTCCAAGTGGCACGAAGGTGTCATCCTCATGAGAAAAGTCATGGGACATCTCCTAATATTTTGTCAGACCTCCTTTTGCCGCCAGCCTAGTGCACTACCTAATGTGGCATGGTATCAACAAGATGTTGGAAGTACCCTGCAGAAATATGGAGTCATCTTGCCTCTATAGCCATTCATAATTGTGAAAGTATTGTTGGTTCAGGATTTTGTTCATGAATTGACCTCTCAATTATGTCCCATAAATGTTCAGTGGGTGGCCAAATCATTTGCTCGAATTCTCCAGAATGTTCTTCGAGCCAGCCACGAACAATTAAGGCCGATTGACGTGGCGGATTGTCATCCATAAAAATTACATCATTGTTTGGGAACGTGAAGTCTTGGAGTGGCTGCAAATGGTCTCCAAGTAACCAGCTATAATCATTTCCAATCAACGATAAATTCAGTTTGACCATAGGACCCAGTCCGTTCAATGTAAACACACCCCACACCGTTATGGAGCCACCACCAGCTTGCAGAGTGCCTTGTTGACAACAAGGGTCCCTGGCTTTATGGGGTCTGCTCCACACTCAAACGCTATCAGCTCTTACCAACTGAAAGCATGACTCAGGTGACCAGGCCACAGTTTTCCAGTCATCTAGGGTCCAACCACAATTGTCATGAGTCTGGGAGAGGCACTGCAGGCGATGCCATGCTGTTACCAAAGGCACTCACATAGGTCAGCTGCTGCCAAGGTCCAGTAATGCTAAATTTTGCAGCACTATCCTAATCGATACATTTATCATACATACCTCGTTGATTGCTGCAATTATTTCACTCAGACTTGCTTGTCTGTTAGCACTAACAACTCTAAGCAAACGTAACTGCTCTCGGTCATTAAGTGAAGGCTATCAGATACTTTGTTGTCCATAATGAGAGGTAATGCCTGAAATTTAGTATTTTCAGTGCAGTCCTGTGGATCTTGGAATATTGAATTCCCAAATGGATTCTGAAATGGAATGCCCCATGTATCTAGCTCCAAATACCATTTCACCAGTGCACCACCCTTTTATAACTTGTGTATGCAATGCTGCCACCATCAGTGTATGTGCATATCACTATCACATGACTTTTGTCATCTCAGTGTATAAGGACTTTGAATGAGATAAGCAGTTTCAAATGGCAGTTACTGTAGCCATGGAAAGCCCATTGCTACCCTTCCTATCTGTCCATAAGTCTTGAAACTAAATGACAGTGACTGTATGTGGAAGCAAGTTGTACTGTGTCATCATGCTTCTCCAGCAGCTATCGGGGATGTTCTAGTAGGACCCACATGAAGTGCAATGTGATTTCAATGTCAACTGCCAGATCTCTCTTTCCGTACTGCATATTTTAAAACAATAACACAAATTTTGTTTAGTCCTCAACATGGTGGGGACAGTGCCCCATCAGTAGCTTGAGTAGCTTCACTAGATTCTTTTGCCAAATAACAGTTTGGAAATCTTATGGTATTTACTACTTGTAAGTAAAAATGCATGAAAATCTAATGAACAGAGAGTGGCTTTTTACTGCCACCTTTGTGCATGCATAGCATTTCAATATTGGGAAACATACGCTATTTGACAGTCTCCTGAAACCTCACTGGTGCGTCATACTGAAATATGTCTGTGAATAAAATGGCTCAAAGCAATCAGAACTATCAATTACTACAACTGTATGCTTCAAGCAACTTTCTGATGTGAGGTGGAGGATACTTCACTTATATCTGTGACTTCCTTCCTTTTCTGTTGTAGTCACAATTGGTGCATTGGAATCTCTGTGAATTTACAATCATAGTCAGTGATAGTGTAATTACATCAGTCTCACTAATTACCTAGACTGTGTTAAGTGAATCAGAATGGGACTATTTGTAACCAGCAGGTCTATGACATTACCCTTGTGTCCAAGATGGCGCCGAATGAAACTATGCTCTGTAACGACGTCTCAGTTTCCTTAAAAAGTGATAGTGATGTGTGTAAAATTTGCGTAAAAAAAGGTAAAGAGAGGTATCCTATGCATCCAGTGCAGGTCGTGGTATCACGACAAATGTGTTAAAGTGAATCTAAAATGTATAAAAGACGAACATGACTGGATATGCCGTCAGTGCCTTGTGAGTGTCACGAAAAACGAGGTCATGGAAACGATAAAATCATAAGAAAAAATAATAAGTGTGCTTACAGATGATTTAATGACTATAAATAAGAAATATGAAGAACTTCGGCAGAAATATCAAGAACTGGAAACGAAATACAAAGAGATAGAGCGAGATCATCGTCTAGCACAAGACAGTGTTGCTCTGCGCAAAAAACGCGGCGTGTGCCGAAAAAAAAAAACAAATAAACAGACAGTGAGTACAGTTCCGGCGATACCACTATCAAATAAATTCACAGCACTAGACGAAGACTGTGATAAGACAACGAACAATGACGAACAAAAATCAGTGACGAAACTTCCAATCGAGTGCACAATCAAGAAAACATCTAATACTAAAAATAAATCAGTAAACATCAAACGACGAGTTGTTGTACTTTGTGATAGCCATGGCAAGAAAATTGCCGAAAAAATAAATGAATACAGTATGTTATTCACGGCAAAATGTATGACGTAAGCCAGTGCACCTTTGACTGATTAGATTAGATTAGATTAATACTTGTTCCATAGATCATGAATACGACACTTCGTAATGATGTGGAACGTGTCAGGTTAATAAAAGATGTCTGTACAAGAAATTACATTACACAAAATATTGCATGACACAATGATTAAGTTTTTTTTTTTTTTTTTTTTTTTTTTTTTTTTTTTTTTTTTTTTTTTTTTACTTACTTTATATCTAAAAATTCAGCCAATGAGTAGAAGGAGTTGTCATCTAGAAATTCTTTTAATTTATTTTTAAATGTTAGTTGGCTATCTGTCAGGCTTTTGATGCTGTTTGGTAGGTGCCCAAAGACTTTTGTGGCAGCATAATTTACCCCTTTCTGTGCCAAAGTCAGATTTAACCCTGCATAGTGAAGATCATCCTTTCTCCTGGTGTTATAGGTATGCACACTGCTATTACTTTTGAATTGGGTTGGATTATTATCAACAAATTTCATAAGGGAATATATATACTGTGAGGTTACTGTGAGGATCCCTAGATCCTTAAATAGATGTCTGCAGGATGACCGTGGGTGGGCTCCAGCAATTATTCTGATTACACGTTTTTGTGCAATGAATACTTTTCTACTCAACGATGAATTACCCCAGAATATGATGCCATACGAAAGCAGTGAATGAAAGTAGGCATAGTAAGCTAATTTACTGAGATTCTTATCACCAAAATTTGCAATAACCCTAATAGCATACGTAGCTGAACTCAGACGTTTCAGCAGACCATCAATGTGTTGCTTCCAGTTTAACCTCTCATCAATGGACACACCTAAAAATTTTGAAAATTCTACCTTAGCTACAGACTTCTGTTCAAATTCTATATTTATTACTGGAGTTTTGCCATTTACTGTACGGAACTGTATATACTGTGTTTTATCAAAATTTAAAGAGAGTCCGTTTGCTGAGAACCACTTAATAATTTTGTGAAAAACATCATTTACAATTACATCACTTAGTTCTTGGTTTTTGGATGTTATTACTATACTTGTATCATCAGCAAAAAGAACTAACTTTGCATCTTCATCAATGTGGAATGGTAAGTCATTAATGTATATCAAGAACAGTAAAGGACCTAAGACCGAACCCTGTGGGACCCCGTGCTTGATAGCACCCCAGTTTGAGGAATCAGCTGTTTTAACATTACACGAACCACTTATTTCAACTTTCTGCATTCTTCCAGTTAAGTATGAATTAAACCATTTGTGCATTGCCCCACTCAAACCATAATGATTTAGCTTATCTAAAAGAATTCCATGATTTACACAATCAAAGGCCTTTGAGAGATCACAAAAAATACCAATGGGTGATGTCCGGTTATTCAGAGCATTTAATATTTGATCAGTGAAAGCATATATAGCATTTTCTGTTGAAAAGCCTTTCTGAAAACCAAACTGACATTTTGTTAGCACTTTATTTTTACAAATATGGGAGGCTACTCTTGAATACATTACTTTCTCAAAAATTTTTGATAGAGCTGTCAGAAGAGAGATTGGGCGGTAGTTGTTGACATCCGACATATCCCCCTTTTTATGCAATGGTTTTACAATGGCATATTTCAGTCTATCAGGGAAAACACCCTGCTCCAAAGAGCTATTACATACGTGGCTGAGAATTCTACTTATCTGTGGGGAACAAGCTTTAAGTACTTTGCTGGAAATGCCATCAATTCCGTAAGAGCTTTTACTTTTCAGTGAGTTTATTATTTTACTGATTTCAGAGGGAGAGGTTGGTGGAATTACAGCTGTTTCAAACTGTGCAGGTATGGCCTCTTCTATTAATAGCCTTGCCTCTTCTAGTGAAGATCTAGATCCTATTTTCTCCACAACATTTAAAAAATGATTATTCAAAATATTTTCAATTTCTGATTGTTTGTTAGTGCACTTGTCATTCAATTTTATTGCACTAAACTCTTCCTGTGCTCTTGGTTGCCCTGTTTCCCTTTCAATAATATTCCAAATTGCTTTAATTTTATTATCAGAGTTACTGATCTCAGACATGATACACATGCTTCTGGACTTTTTAATAACTTTTCTTAGTACCGCACAATAGTTTTTATAATATTGAACAATTTCGGGGTCAGTACTCCATCTTGCTGTTAGATACAGTTCTCTTTTGCGGTTGCAAGATATTCTTATTCCTTTAGTTAGCCAAGGTTTTTTATATGTTTTCTTGGAATTATGTTTAACTATTTTCTTGGGAAAACAATTTTCAAATACCCTTAAAAATGTATTGTGAAATAAGTTATATTTCAAGTTTGCATCGGGTTCCTTATACACTTCATCCCAGTCTAGCTGCTGTAGGCTTTCCCTAAAGTTTGCAATATTTATATTGTTAATTGAACGCACTGCTTTGAAAGTCTGATTTATTATACTGCATGGAGCTATGTCATGTACTGTAACAAGCTGTGCACTATGATCTGAAAGACCATTCTCAACAGGATAAGCATTTATGTCCTTAAACTTATCTTGGTCTATAAAAAAGTTATCTATCAATGTACTGCTGTTCTTTGTTATCCGAGTAGGAAAATCAATGACGGAGCTCAAATTGAAAGAACTGAGTAATACTAAAAGGTCATTCTTCCTATTACACTCTTTCAGGGAATCAACATTGAAATCCCCACAAATGATAATTTGCTTCCCCCTGTCTGACAGATAGCACAACAAAGCATCCAAGTTTTCCAGAAATAGCTGGAAATTCCCTGAGGGGGACCTATACACTGTTACAATTATGAAAGTGCCATCCTTTAGTTTAAGTTCAGTGGCACATGCTTCCATATGTTGCTCTACACAAAATTTTTTAGTTTCTAAATTTTTTGCACTGTGGAAGCTTTTGACATATATGGCAACTCCTCCTCTCATCATATTATCTCTACTTACATGTGCAGCTAATTTGTACCCATTGATGCTAACCTTTTGCATATCAGTGACAATGTGATGCTCAGACAGGCATAGTACATCTATTACATTCTCAGTTTCTATATCTTCTAAACAAAGCAGAAGCTCATCAATTTTATTGTTCAATCCCCCAATATTTTGATGAAATATACTAACATTTTTCATTTTACTTTTGCAACTATCTTGAACTTTTTTGACATCTTTAGTACTTGCATGGCTGAGTTTCCCACTGGACACTGATCTTACACTAAAAAAGAGTTTCCACCATGAGATGTAGTTCCTCCCCCCTTTAAATTTCCTGCTATCAGCCCAGCCAGTTTACCCTTCCCTTTCCTGTTGAGGTGTAGGCCATGTAAGAGCAGCTACTCACTTAATGAGCTATCTAAGAATGATGCCGTCATCATCATGGGTGGAAGTAATGATGTATACAAAAATGAGGGTAAACATGCAACCCAGTGTTTAAAAACTACATTACTTGATCTGACAGTTCCGAATATCATAGTTACTAGCTTGCCTCACAGATACGACCTGCAAGACAATTCCATCATAAATCTGGAGCTTGCAAAAGTGAACAGACAGTTCTACAAAATATGCAAGTCCAACAAAATGTAACATTTTTTTATCTTCCTGATGGAAGAGATTTGTTTACGAAAGATGGACTGCATTATAATAACGCTGGCAAGTCATACGTTGGCAAAATGCTAGCCAAATTAATACAAAAAGATGACGACATTGCAAGACAACCAGTTGCCATGCAAACCAGTTTCGACCAAGGAAATGTAAAAACGGGAAAACAACTTACAAATCACAAACATAGTCGCAACCACAGCATCAGCTCAAACAGAAACATCACATCCAGATGATGAAACGGTGCCAGAACCAGCCTCATAAGATTCAGCAGAGATTGCAATTACCGTCAAGAAAACTGTACCTATTCATCATCCAGATGCTCACACACAGGGAAACTGATGAAGGGGGCCAATTCTTTCCGAGTTTGGCCCAATACAACGAATTCAGAACAAGCAGTCAACACTCAGGTGGACGTTCCATTACTTTATAGTCAAATTAGTTTTAAATGCTCTCTACCTAATAATATGTGCTGTAGTAATTTCATTGTGCACTTAAACATCATATGTCTGTCTGAAGGAATGGTCAGGAAGTTTTATGATATAGAAATGTTGCTAGAAAGTGTGAAACAACATGTGAAAGTAATATGCCTTAATGAACACTGGCTAAAATCTGAAATGTCAGTCACCTGAATAAACTCACATGCTATAAACTGGCTACCAGCTTTTGTAGGACAAGTGGGTATGGAGGCTCTTGCATACTAGTTCATTCCACGGTAGACTATGACATCAGACAGAATTTTAGCCATCTGAATGAAGAAGATACATTTGAAAGTTGTTGTATAGAACTTAAAGAGTATAACATACTAATTATCAGCATATATCTCACCCCTGGGTGCCATATAAGCTCTGTATTTTTAGATAAGTTTGATACATTGCTACATAAATTAAAAAGTCGGAAACTGTACAAGATAGTGGTCAGATGTGCTGACTTCAACACATATGTAAGGACTGCTGACAAATTTTCTTCACACTTAAAGAACCTGGTAGCCATAAATGGGCCAAATCTCAATTATGATCAGTATACAAGAATTACAGCAACCTCTGCAACATGTATGGACAATGTTGTAAGTAGTTATAATTATTATGTAAAAGAAAAGTCTCTTCTAGATTTAGGAGTATCAGACCATAAAGCACTATTTGTATCACTACCGAAGCAAAATTAAGTCTGCACAACAAAAAGATGTAGGAATTTCACTCAAGATAATGTGGAAGTGTTTTGCAAAAAACTAAGCCAAACCAAGTGGACAGTCAGCAAACACACTTCCACAAGTGACAATTACAATAACTTTTTAACTGAATTCTTGAGTACATTCAATGAATGCTTCCCTTATGTAACAGTGAGGACCAGGTCCCAAAAAGGTAGATCCTGGGTAACAAAAGGAATTAGAGTGTCTAGTGCTACTAAGAGGAAACTGCACATGGAGGCAAAAGTAAATCAAAGCCCTCAATTTGTTAAGTATGTAAGCACATACAAAAAAAAATGACAAAATAGTTAAACTAGCAAAACGTACTGTGAATAATAACTTCATTTAAAATGCACAAAAACATATCAAAAACTGTTTGGTCTCTTATAAGAAGCGAAGTCGGCAGTGAGGCAGAGAGAAGATGCCCTTAAAATAGTGATAAATGGTAGAGCTGTTACAGAACCCAGTGCCATTTGTGAAGCATTCAATGACTTTTTCATAAACTGTAACAAATTTGGTGACTGATCACCACCAAAAACAAAGCCCAATATGACAGACAGCAATTGCCCATGCTTTAAGTTTTCTCATGTTTCCATCTCAGATGTCATCAAAATCATAATGTCACTAAAAAATTCAAAATCTGCGGGGTGGGATGAGGTCCCCACTGAAATAATAAAAATAGTCCGTCACAGTATTGCATATCCACTCTCTTTCATAATCAACCAATCTTTCAATGAGGGATGTTTCCCAGATCGATTAAAATATACAGAAGTTCGGCCCATACATAAGAAAGGCAAACAAGACGAATTGGGCAACTATAGGACAATCTCGCTGTTACCAATTTTCCTAAAAAATATTTGAAAGAGCTGCATGTGATCAGATAGAAAATCACAATTCATCTAACAATGTTATCTTAGACAATCAATATGGTTTCAGAAAAGGCCGCAGCACAATCCACGCAATAAATGAATTAGTCACAAAAAGTCAGCAGATGTCTTGATGATAGAATGTGGGTGCCAGGCATCTTTTGTGACCTGTCCACAGCCTTCGACACAGTAAATCATGACCTGCTTCTCCAAAAATTGGCACGCTATGGTTTTCAAGGCAAATCTCTTAGCTGGATGTCATCATGACAAACAGAAAACAAAGAGTACTTGTTAACATCAACGGCAAGAAATTTCTCTCTGGCTGGAAACACACTCAATTAGGTGTTCCACAAGGTTCAATATTAGGGCCACTGCCTTTTCTGTATTATATAAATGATATGCCATGTCAGGCCCAGACTGATACTATCCTCTGTAGTCTGTTGTAAAAATGAGGTAGACCTAATTCGTCATATTGAACAAACACTTGGGGAAGTGGAGGCATGGGTCAAAAACAATAACTTGACATTAAATTTTACAATAACAGAAATTGTTCATTTCACCACAAAACAATCTGCACAGTCAATATGTGAAATAAGGTATATGGACAAAAAATTAGAGACTGCAGACTTCGTCAAATTCCTCGGTGTATTAATCAATAAAAACCTGTTATGGAGTCACCATGTGGACAACATACTGGGTTGACTGAATAGCTTTGTATATATAATGAATGTCTTGTATAGTATTACTGATTTAGCTGTAAGAAAAACTGTATATAATGCTTATTTTGTTTCAGTCATTAGGTATAGTATAATTTTCTGGGGGTCTGAAAAAACAGATTTACTTAGAGCTTTTAGACTACAAAAAAGAATCATCCGAGAAATGGTGGGAGCAAAACCAAAGCAACATTGTAAACCTTTATTTGTAAAACTAGATCTAATGAGCATTCCAAGCATATACATCTATGAAACCCCCACTTTCATGAAAAGAAACCCACAACTTTTTGAGGGCAACTTCTTCTTGTATCAATATGATACTAGATATAGAACAAGCTACATGTTACCTACCCACCGTTTAAAATCACATGAAAAAACCTCATACTGTATGGGCATGAAATTTGTAAATAAAATATGGAAAGATATGGATGGCCCAAATGTAAAAGGTACCAAAAGCGACCTGGAAAAATATCTGAAAGATAAATGTTATTATAGTGAAGAAGATTTCATGAATGGCAACAATGCATTATAATTGTAATTAAAATACCTCTTTGAAGATGTTACACCATATATATTATTAGTTTATTGTCTATTTTTAGTATTATTATATATAGTCTAAAACTGACAAGTCACTTATGTCAAAATCTTTGATTGTATAAGGCATGTTATATGCTTATAAAAATTGAATTGAATTGAAAACTGAGTATCTAACTAACTGCTGAAGATAAGTTTTGGTATGGTATTTAGAGTAAGACCACAGGATCCACTCTCCTACTGTTAATATATTATCAGTAAATGTTCTGCCGCATAGCCGCTGAATCAGAAGCTTTGAAAAAGCACCCAATTTATGTGCTTGATTCTCCTTTAACATTGTCCAAATTATTTCAAAAATGGAATCTAAACTAACTTCACCAAATATTATTGCCTTATTTATGGCTGTAAACATGTCTTTCTTTGTGATATACATACCAGTCATAATTAACAAAATTTGTTGCAATTCCTTTGCAGTAGAGCACAGTGTTCAGTTTGTGACAAAGCAAGCTGGGATCTCTTTACTTCCTCTCTTATTTTGCCATCTGCTCCCTTAAATTCATTTTTTTCATTTTTGACTAATTACTATTAACATACATGAATATAATCTGCATTTTCATAAAAGAGAAAGATTGGTCCTCAGTCTTAAAGAATATAGCACCAGATCCAATTTTGTGCTTAGTTTGTGTATGTAATCAGTTTCCTAATTTATTTTGACTATTCCTAGTTAATATATTTTATTAGAGGGTGAAATAAGTAAATGGTGCATGATATAAATTCTATTGTTGACTTAGAAAGAAATATAATTTCTTTTATAATTATAAACATTTGGAAGAAGAACTACTAGTATTCTTCAAGTATTTATTTGGCTCTACTTGAAAAGATATTAGCAAAACCATCCCTTAATTAGTTTCAAAATAATTACCAGGTATGTCAAAAGTATTGTTTGTGTAACTATATCTCTTAATTTCATTATTTAAACAAATAATTTGGCCTAACCTTTGTGATAGAAGGAACTATTAAAGAGGAGGAATTTGTCGATATATTCAGTTAGTTGAATTGTTATGTTTTAATTGTAATTTCTGTAAATTAAACATCAAACAATGTGTAGTTTCAGTATCCATTATTGTGAGGCCATATGAAGACACGAATTTTGGTCCAGAGTCAGTCAGTCCATGGCTGATTTTGAGACGAGAAACCTGTATTGGTTAGGTCATCAACAATGCATCAATTTAATTGTGAAATAAGTGTAACACAAATAGGCCATGTGTTAAAATAATGACAGTGTCTGTTCAATAGTGCCTCACATACCATATTATTCTGCAAGAACTGTGTAGTTAGGTTCTTACTGCTCATAGATGTTCAACAGTAAACTATTGCAGCAGTATGCTGACATTTGCCTGCAAACAAATAATGAGTGTTATCAAAAGTTAACCAATAGTGAACTGGCCATAGAACTGTGTAATATTGTGGGGTTGTGAACAGTGAAAGCAAAGAACTATGAAAAGCAACTGTGCAACTGTCGGCTACATCATTTACGGTAGTCAGTGTTGAACTTCCACACCCCATTTTTCAGCCAGTATAAAAATGCAGTACGTCAACACCTAGGACTATCAGTGAAGAAATAACATTACAAGTTCCGCATCTATTTCCCTTCTTGGCAAAACACTATGAATTGCATGGCAGAGGGTACTTTCCATTGTGTCAGTTATTAGGACTTTTTAAAGTTCTCTTCACTCAGGGAGTGTGAGAAGAATGACTATTTAAATGCCTCTGTGCACACCTGATTCATCACTTAAAAATTGTTTTTGAAACGCTTTATGTAGCTTTTTCAGGATAGTCTGAATCTGTTGTCACATGTGTGCCAGTATTGTTTCTTTGGCCTCTCCCATAGGCCATAGGCCAATCATTCATGCTGCCCTTAATATCCACTGTTAGTCCTATTTGGTATGGGTCCCACACAACTGAGCAGCATTCTAGGATGGATGACATGGGTATATTGTAAGCTATTCCTTTGTAGACTGGTTACATTTCCCTAGTATTCTACCACTGAACTCAAGGCTGCCACCTGGTTTCAGCAGGCTTTCTGTTACTAGTGTTGTTTGTAAACTGAGGAGCGAACAGCACTTGCATTGAGGGGAGTGGTCTTTTCATAAAGAATACTTCAACTGCCATACTGGATGATTATGAATCAATTTCCTGCCAAGCACTATAGTGCAGTATTCAGTGATTTACATAGGTTCTGTAGGCGTGTGTTGCATCTATATGTTATATTAGTACCTAATTCTGTATTCAATGCAGTGTTAACACATTTACTGGAAAATAAACACCCTTTGTGTCAGCACACTGCATCATATCCTGCTGTGGCAGGGTTGGCACTACATCACCACTGATCCAAAAGATGTGCTGTGGAAGGATCATTATAACTTTCTAAAACACGTTGTGATAGCTCTTTGTGGTGTAGTTAGAGAGAGAGAGAGAGAGAGAGAGAGACAGAGAGAGAGGGGGGGGGGGGTGAACTGCCTGCTCTCATGTAGTTTGGAGACAGACTATACAATGTGGGCATTATTACTGCTTATAAGTGAGACTAGTTCTGGGATCTTCCCAAAGTCATTCCTGTGGTTAATAATACTATATTGCTGTTTTCTTTTTCTGGCCTACAGTGACAAATGCGGTAATCTGTAATTAGTGGATCTGATATCCTCCCTTCTCTGAAACCAGTGCATGAGTTTTCTACTGAGTCTGTGTTTCTACAGCCTAAAAAAATCTGCATGTACATGCCTACATGCCAAACATACTCTGCTGTGCCAGTAGCCATTACCTTTGTGTACCACATTATTACCTTGTTAATATGTGTCCTACAATTCTCAGCCCAATAGCACAGAGAGTCACAGAATCATCTGAGTCCCTGATTTAAGCTCTTTGGCTCCAAATCAGAGGACCACAATTGATTCTGGGAACAATGCTGTAAAATGCTAGCTCGGCTTTCATCCTTGCATGCACCATGTCAAACAAATGTCAGTAGAAATCAAGGATGGACTATGAACCCATGTGGACACTGACTAAACTTCCTGTTCTGCTTTCCATCATCCATCTGTCTTTTGGAGTTTAAAATGAACAGCCAATTCACCGTCTTCTTTTATTCAGAGCTTTAAAGGAGGTTGACCTCATTTGTAACAGGCAAAGCATCCTGCAGGGTCTTAAAGGTACTCTCAGCAATGGGCAAGACTCAGATCTCTTTATAAGGCTTAAGGGAAAAGCTGTGTGGCCAGTATTCACTTCTGCCATCTGTATAAAGATTTATTACTCCACCACAATTGGCCATTCATCCTCAGGCAAATGTCAACCATCTAAGTCAGACATATAGGAAAGCACTGCAATACTGGGAATACAGCATGACACTACAGGCTTCAGAGGTGCCACTGCTTTTGCTGGAAGCCCCATCATAGCCCAGAGCAGCTTGTACTGCAGCTTTATACAATGTGTGCATGCCCTACCCATCTCTACCAGCATTCGACTATAGAACATATACACTACCAATGCAAGCACACATTAGGTGCATTAGAAGAATTATTACTGGGCTGCTCCTGGATGTCACTCATTCATCAAAGACTGGAGCGCTGCAAAGGCCACTTAATTCATACTGAGTCAGGTGACTGTTGCTCTTTGGTGGACTTAAACACTACAGTGTCATAATTTGACACAAGCACTCACAAAACAACCAAATATTAAGAAAAATAAAAATCACTACTCAATAAGTAGGAGCATATAATGAAACAACTGAACTAAAGTTATTGAAAACATGATGTATGTAAGTATAATTGATCATTTTATTTCACATAATTTGCTATCAAATGTACCGTTTGGTTTTAGAAGTGATTTAACAACTGAAAATTCTATATTCTCTCTTCTCTGTGAGGCACTGGATGGATTAAACAAAAGGTTTCAAATGCTAGACATCTTTCTTGATTTAACTAAGGCATTTATTTGACAGTGTTGATTACAAAATATTTCTTCAGAAGTGTGACCATTATGGAATATAGGAAGTAGCTCACAGTTGGCACCCCTCTTACTTTAACAACAGATAGCAAAAGGTCAGTGTTGAGAATGGCTATGATATGGGGCTTCACTGGGGCACGGTCAAATGTGTGGTGCCCCAGGAATCAGTGCTAGGTACACTCCTGTGCCTTATTTATATGAATGATATATGCTGTAGTATTACAGGTGATTATAAAATATTTCTGTTTGCCGATGACACTAGCTTGGTAGTAAAGAAAGTTGTGCACAAAATCGGCACAGTTTCAAATAGTGCAGTTCATGGCATAAGTTCAAGGCTTGTAGAAAATAAACTAACACTAAATCATAGTAAGGCTTAGTTTTTATGATTTTTAGCACACAATTCAACAAAACCTGATGTTTTAATTTCACAGAATGGGCATATGATTAGTGAAAATGAACAGTTCAAATTTCTAGGTGTTCAGATATATAGTAAACTGTCGTGGAAAATGCACATTCAGGATGTTGTTCAAAGACTTAATGCTGCCATTTTTACTAATCGAGTATCTGAAGTAAGTGATAGTTTCACGCAAAAAATAGTCTACTTTGCTTATTTTCATTTGCTTATTATGTACAGTATGATATTTTGGAATAACTTCCCATTCCCAAAGGATATTTTTGGCTCAGAAACGGGAAGCTTGGGCAATAAGTGGTGTAAGTTTATGAACCTCTTGCCGACCGCTGTTCATTAGTCTGGGTATTCTGACATTGGCCTCCAAATATATATATTATTTACTGTCATTTCCTGTTAACAATATCAGCTGATTCAGAAGAATTAGCAGCTTTCACTTAGTTAATACTAGGCTGAAATCAAATCTGCATTTGACTTGCACTTTCTTGACTCTTGTGCAGGAAGGTGTGTGGTGTACTGCTCCATTCATTTTCAATAACATACCACAAGAATTCAAAGACCTTAGCAGTAATCCATGTGCTTTCCAATTGAAACTGAAGAGTTTCTTCATAGGTCACTCCTTCTGTTCTGTCGAGAAGTTCCTTGAACATTAATCTGATTCCTGTGTTAAATTGTTGATTGTGTTTGCATAAACTTATGGCTTGTCATTTTATGGGTTCCTAAACATTTTATTTTATTTGCTGTTACTTTTATGTACTGACATGTTCCACAACCTTGAATATTTGTTCCTCAATTTGGTCCTATGCAGGGGCGCCGACTTAAAAAAAATATTGGGGGGGGGGGGGGGGAGGGGGGTCCATACTGGGGTTGGGGGTCTTACTCTGGGAAATTTTCTAAATTTTAGATGAAAAATTGTGAGTTTTAAAGTTTTTTAAAGCATTTTAGATTCATATGATCAGTGAATATATAGCTATGAAAAGACTGAAAAAGTATTTAAATAAATCCTAAACTATCATTAAAAGAATGTAACAAAAAATATTGCTGTCGCATAGTAATAGCACTTTCATCAATAAGTGAAATAGCTAATTTAAGCTTACTTCAAATAAGGCTCAGGGTTCATTAAATAAAAACAATATCTCAAAGTTAATGCTTTAATACAGTTAATAAAGTTAATACAGTACGCCTAATACTTTCAGTCACAAAAATGTGTAAATAGCGAGTTTTAATTGGGTCTTACACCCTAAAAACATTTAAGTATTTGAAAATAACTAATACAGTATTATAGTAATACAGTACTAAAATAGTACTAATATTTCAAAACTGAAAATTTGACATTATGTATTATTTAATTCTCTATTCTATAAAGATTTTTGATATTGCTCTAAATGCCATTATTAGGGCTAGATTGTCTTTAGAAAGGTGCAAATGTCAACTGTCTGACTAGATTACTGAATATGAAGTCGTTGATGGCTGGTCGGATACCTAATTCATCAAAAACATTTTGGTGGGCATGAAGAACAGCCAAGTTGTTCAATTGCTTCTGTCCCATTGTTGATCAGAGATATGACTTCAGGTAACTAAGGGTGCTAAACGACTGTTCTGCTGATGCTGCCATAATTAGAAATACTTGGAGAAGCTTAATGTACTTCACATAACATTTCTTCAACTGCAGGCTCTTGTATAATGTACTTTCTTACATTGTGCATGCTTTTAAGATCAGTTGGTTTTTATTAGCAATAGCGGCTAACATATTCAAGTGTAAGTACAGTCTCTCAATGCCTAGGCGATTTTTGAAAAACTCAGTTGATTTTTCCAAATTTGTATCAGCTCTGTTTACTAAAAGCAAGCACTCTTGTTCAACTGCAATTACCTGTGTGAGTCCAGTTGGAGCAAACCGCTCAGTAATGCAAAATTGCACCATTTCACAAACTTCAATGTAAACCGCTTTGTAGTATTCCTTTGGGGTTTTGAAAGTGTGTGGTGAGCTAGCTTCATTGTTTTCATACTTCTTTGGTATACTTCAATTCTGAGGAAGCAAATGATCATCAGTTTGTGAAGGATTTTCTTTTAAACACAATTCCCAAAAGTGTTCAAAACTATCACACCTTCCATTCAATATACAAATCAAGCCCTCATATATTTTTTCCAGGTCAGCAACACTTACATGAGGGCATTGAATTTTTTCATTGACATCCTCTACTGGGTTCACTGCATGACAATAAAGATGTAAAAAGAAATAAATCTGGAATTGTAACATTGACTCAAGGTAGCCTGCACATTTGTAACCTGCCTATGTTTTGCCCTCTGCAGAAAATGTTTCAAAAAGCTCTAGAAGTTATTCAAAGTTTTTCAATATTCTCAAGAGGCTAGAAGCTCACACAGTCCATCGAGGTGGGCAAAGGGGTCTTAGACCAGCTTGGTTGTTGGCGCTCTCACAGTGTATGCTTCTGAAAAGTCCCATCCTTTTGTTGGATTCCCTTATGGTGTTTATCAAGTCTTTGGCTAAAGCCATAATATCCCTCATAGATGATGTAAGATGGCGAAGACTGTCTACAGCTGCCAAGTTTAAACAGTGAGCAGTGCAGTGCATGTAATGTGCTTTTGGTTGTATATCCAAAACTAATTTTTTTAGTCCTTTGAACTTACCTCTCATATTCAAGGCACCATCACAACACTGTCCTCTTGACTTATCCGTTGACAAATCAAGATGAGCAAAAACATCTTCTAAAATAGTAAACAGAGTTTGTGATTCAGTGTTCATATAAGCCAATAAAGTCTTCATTGATGATTAAGGTATCATCAACAGTATGAATACAAAATGACACTTGTTTGTGAATCAAAGAATCACTTGTTTCATTAACCATAATACAAAAATGTTCAGTCTTCTTGACTGAAGCCAATACCTTTCTCAAACAGACTTTCCTAATAGATCAATGATCTCATTTTGAATATTGTGGGACGTCCACTTGTACCCCAAATGCCCTAACCAGTCTTTAAACTCAGGTACGTCACTCTTTCAGGGCTCCAACAATTGAAAAAAATTTGAGTCTACATCTTCATGCCCTCTAATTGCTAGTCCTTGTCGGAATAGAAATTGCATGGTAGTAAAAATTGTCTCAAGAGCTAAATGGCCTTTCTTCATATCACTATCTAACTGTTCATTCAATTGAGAGGCTACACTTCGGTCAGTGATAGAATTTAGTTTCAGAACACCTTCCTTATGTGTAAAGGTATTTTCATGAAGACAGAATTTTTCCAAAACCTTTTTCCAGTTTTTTTGGAAGATGCTTAATATTCTAGCCATGTATATTTGATCAACCAAGACTTCTGAACTGATATTCCCTTACCAGATTGTCCAGGTTTCAGCTGTGAATGGTTCTTGCCTGAAGATGACAAAGCAATTGATGACACAATAATTGTTGGACATTGACTTGCAGTATCATCAACTTCCAAGTGCACCTTTTTGGTAACAAATTTATCCATTGCAAACTTAATTTGCAATACACTAACAGACTAAAGTAAATGAATAAAATATAGTCATATAAAATAGTCCACTAGTCACTAAAGTTGGAAAACTAAACATGTCTGCAGCATTCACTGAACGAAACTATCCTCACTGAATGACTGCAACAGCAGGGTTGGCTTTATATAGCCATGGCGTTGTAATGTCTTGAAGTGTCAAGGTGCCATGAGGCAGAGGGTTCCAAGCACTTCTGCTCCAGTCCTTTTGATGTCACCGCAGCCACAGCACTGGCCCGCTGGCGCCCGACATTATCCAAAGGTTCGCACACCGGGACAAATTCTAAGTATGCCCGCTGCACTGTAACACTATCATGATTAACATCATTTGTGTTCAGTTAATCTGCTTACTACCATAGCAATTATTTGTTTTAACTCATTACTGAATGTATTTTAAAAAGTCTGTTTTTGATGGTGATTTAAAGCATGAGGTAGACGTACAAACTTCCCACTTCTTTTATATGAGGTGACTTACTTGAGATTCCAGCAGATCTTCTTTGCTGTCTGGCTGACTGTTAAGAAACTCTCTGTTCATCTCTGTAGAATGATGCTAGGTATGGGAATATTTAAGCCTCTCTCTCTCTCTACTTGTGAAATAAGTAGATACGCAAACTTTACATTTCGTTAACCAATGGTATATTTGAGCTCCATACAGAATTAAATTCTCACCTTCCACATAGATAAATGACTTCCAGTAAGTCACTTGCTCTGAACAATGTTAGAAACAAATTTATTACATTTATAAAAGAGTTAGCTTAATAACCATGACTCCACTCCACATAAATCATATAATAGGTCTTGCTTCTAACAAGGCTGGATTAAGAGTTTTCAAGATTAATTTTTTCAACTGTCCTTCTTTCATATAACAATAGTCAATGACACAATAGGCACAGACCTGCATATAAACTCCATGGTTCTTAATCTAAAAAATCTATGGATTGCCTGACAAGTACTCCTTGGTGATGTTCGACCACCGCATCTACTTTCTTCTCGCAACTGACTTTAAACCTGCATGTGACATGCAGTAGGTAAGATTTTCCATCCCACATTCATATTTGGAATATCATGTGTTCAAGATGGTAGAAGGCTGAGTGGTTCTAGAATTTACACAGAAATTCTCGAATCATGACATATCCCCCCTTCCAGATCAAACATGTGATATTTTATACATAATCATTATGCAAGTAATATCATTCATAATAACATTTCATATCTTAACAATATACATATTTTTTACATAGGTTTCTATTCATATATCTCCTTCCTATAACAACAAGCTTTGTCTTATTGTTTCTCTATTCTTTTCTTATTTTACTGTAACATTAAGACATGAGCGCTTGAGGTTTTAGTCAGCTTTTCTAACATTTAGGAATTGTGAGGACTTTTTCTCTTTTCTTTATTTTCTTTTTCAATCAAAAAATTCAGGTGTTTATGAGGCATAAGTAATCTATTTTCCATTCTTCATCTTTTTGTACTACCTTTTTCCTAGGATGTACTATTTTCATTAGTTGTAGCTTGGAGGAACTCTGGGCGAAATAAAAGTGTTCTTTTGACACTCATTTATGTCTACAAAACATAATGATGGTAGTCATTCACAGAATTCATACTTTCCAGAATAATTCCTATAAAATTTCTGACTTTTGTCACTATACTGTCCTCTTCTCCTAGGATCCGCACCTATTCCTTGCTTGTGGGTTGACCTTATGAGAGCACTTCCTCTTTCCATTCTGAAAGATATACCCCTTATCAAACATTCCTATCTTTTTAGGGCACAGGTCATCCTATCTCCATGTAGGTATCTCCATGTAGGTATGCCTGCCCTTTATACTTAGTGAATACTGGGTACACCCCCCTTATCCTTTCTGAGTAGGCCTCATGATTCATTACCCTAGTATACGTTTCTATGTATAACATAATTAAGTATTTTCTGGTAAAATTATAAATCTATCTTAAGCTCCACATTTATTCTTTAATACATCATTACTCCCTAGAGTCCTCCTCTACATATCAACTTCTATACTTTCAACAGATACTATACCAACATTACTATTCACGTCCCACTACCCTTCAGTTCATTAGAGTTTTTATTATACTGACATTTCTTATTGATCATCATGATTAACGTTCTCTCCTACTTTCATTTTCTCTCTTTGCTCATGCCTTTTTCTTAGTTTATATACACCTTTTCTTGTGTATATTCGATGTAGAACAGTCATAGCTTCCTATATATGTGTGCATATTTCTAGATGTACCCATAATTTCCCCTACAACACTTTGCAGTTCTCACATCATGACAGGCTTTCTAGTCTTTCTAGGCTTTCTAGTCTTTAATTGTATGTCTAAGTGTATACTTGTGTATATGCAGACGTATGTTTGTGTAGTCTCATTCTTCAGCTTTCTTATCTAAAGATAAGATGTAGGTTATTAGAAACCATAGAAATAAAGGAGGACTTCAGCAATATAAGTTTATGAATATGAAAAGAGGGAAAAATAGACAGGTCCTCAAGATGAGAAGTAAGGAAAAAAATAGATGTGGCTGCTAGGATCAAAGAAGAGAAAGAAGATAGCCCCAAAGACAGGAAACGCTTCCCACCCCAGGATCCCTATATCTCAGGTACTTGAGTGAGACGCTGGAGGAGGTTTGGTGTTTAATCGTCTCATACAGACCGGACTTGTCCCACCTTCACCCTTTGAGGTCCCTGGAGGAAATCCTAGCAATTCTATGGAAATGGCAAATGATGAAGAATCAGGCACACTTGTTTGTGAGGGTTGTTTGAAAGATGTTCTGTGTGTTTTGTGTTAGTCATGATTTATCTGTTCATGTAAATCATACTCTTATCTATAATATCCACCCCTTTCAAAATTTATACAAACCCTCCCATCTATATCACATCTCATAAAAGGTATAAAATACTCTATTCAAAATAGAAAATCTATACACTACAGTATAACAATTGTTTGGCTAGTCACATCTTATTATATTTTCCATAAACATAATAATCTATTCAGTTTATTCTGTCTAGATATCACTTCTTTTTGGTGACTTTCTTAAGTTGTTCTATATTTTATAGTCATATTCTGTTTTCTAAGCATTAAGACTCCTGGATAGGTCTATATTTTAAAGGGTAGATGACAGAATAGTCCAGATTTTAAAGGAATTCGGCACAGGAAGACTTTTTTGGAAGAAACACCGAAAACAACAATGATGGGGTCCGACAGTCATCACTCCACCCGTCACTCCACCCATTAACTCAGAATATTAATGTCCCTGGGGGATAGATGACTCCGCCTGGTCCCATGGATCCAATATTAACTTTTCTTGTTGCCTGGCAGACCAGAAATTTTCTTTAAATTTCTTTTGAAAGTCCTCCCAAGAGTAAAAATTCTCAATATTTACTGCACCCCAGTCTGAGGTTTCCCCTAGAAGGTACTCCACCACAAATTCGACCTTCTCAGATTCTTCCCAATTTTTAGGTAATGCTTGGTTAAACCTTTTTAAAAACTGGGTCAGATGTACATCTTCATCTGGCTGAAATTTAGGGTATTGTCTAGATAACCTCTAATTAGCCCCCACTGTAAATCAGTCACAGCTTCACTAGTTAACACCACATTAGGTGACAACATTTTTTCTAATTTATCCTGGATAATCTTGAATTCTCTCCACAAGTCATCTATACCCTTCCTGGTATCACCAAGTTCGGAAGACAGAACAGGCGATACATTTCTGGAGGGGTAACTTTTCTATCTATAATTTCTTCAAATTGTTCCTCCAAACTACTTCCTTTTATGATATCAGAGGTCATTATTTTCTCTTTGAAATTTCTCTCTACAGTATCTACTCGAGTACTGACACCTGTAATTTGCGATTGAATAATCAGTATTAACTCATTCATCTTATCTAAACTCTCTTTCAAAGTATTCAGTCCCTGTTTTACAGCACTAAACTTAACATTGCACACAGTTTCAAAGGATTCTAACTTTTCATTAATTTTGCATCCCACATTATTACAGCTGTCTTCAATGTTAAATTCTAACTTTTTTGATAAATCTTGGAAATGGTCATTCTGTTTCTGACTAAGGTCAGTAAACATTTTATTTACATGAATTTACTAAATTCTTTGCTTTGCGAGTCGACTTTGGCATTTGGCAAACCTAGATTTGTCGCTACATTATTTAGCGTTTCACTCTGGGCATTCGAAACTTCACTCTGGGTATTTAATTGCAAATCTAATGAGTTTACCTTAAGACTGATCATTTAATTGAGAATTTACCCAACATAGTGTCACACACTGAGTGTTGATTAAATTTACCAACTCTGCCCAGTCAGGTGTTTCTTTGTTAATTCTCATAGCCATAGCTGGTTCTTGAGTGTCCTCAACTTGTTGTTGATATTGCCCATGCTTTTATGTGCTTTAGCCTGCTAAGCATTTAAAACTAACTTTAAATACTATAATTACATAATAAAAGTTCACTCAACAGGATGTACCACTTCGCACAAATGTAATGAAGTTTTATTTCATCCTCACCTGGCAATGAAGTCTCATTGTGTAGGTGAGCAGATGTAGAGGTAGGTCAGCACCAGTGAACAGCAGATGGTGCCGGTGGCGTTGGATGTAGATTGGTTTCTGTGTCTGCATCCCCGCGATGCGTGTGAGAGCTGTATACTCCCCGCACTGGATCTTCTTGGTTGAAGCGTTTTACATGTATTTCTTATTAGACAAATGCATCAAAATGTTCTTTGCTGTTTTATAGTTGTGAATTTTCCATGTCTTTCACCATTTTTCATTCAAATTTCTCTTCATTGGATACTTGTCTCAGAGTATATCCGTTGTTGTGTTATGTTTGGTTGATAGGGCAACACATAACAACTTCTTCTCTAGCTTTTGACTCAAAAATTCCTGTTTTCTGGAGTTCTTTCACACAGGTCACCATATTCTAACATTTTTTATGGTGATTTAAAGCGTGAAGTAGATGTACAACAAACTTCCCTCTACTTTTATACGAGGTGACTTACTTGAGATTCGCAGTTAGCTTAATAATCATGACTCTACTTCACATGAAGCCTCTAAGGCTGGATTAAGAATTTTCAAGATTACTTTTTCAGCTGTTCTTCTTTCACATAACAATAATAAATGACACAATAGGCACAGAGCTGCATAAAAACTCCATGGTTCTTCCTCTAAAACATGTATGGATTGCCCAACAAGTACTTGTCAGTGCCGGTTGACCAATGCATCAACTTCCTTCTCACAACTGACTTTAAACCTGCACACACAAACATGTGTCATGTAGTAGGTAGGATTTTACAATGCCTCACTCATATATAGAATATCATGTGTTCGAGATGGTAGAAGGCTGAGTGGTTCTATAATTTACACAGAAATTCTGGAATCACTACAAAGGTAACTATCATCAAACAAGGAAAATAAAAAATTCCAACATAATTTTGTGATTTTATGAAGGGAAGGGGCTCTGGTCCCCTGGGGCTCCATGGAGATGGCACCTGTGGTCCTATGGAACTAGACAAGTAAAATAAAAATAAATAAAATAAATGCTCTACTCAAACTGAATACTGCTGCTCATGACAAAGACAAGAGCACTACATCACAAAGTCAGCAAAATATGCAAACAGTACTCAACACACAAAGACAGTTTCCATTCTCTTTTAGTGAGAGTCTGTGGATATTGCGGACATGATGAGCATGTACACATTCAGTGATTTATTATGACTTTCCACATTGGTACACATTGTACATGTGGAAACATACACAATCAATATGGACGAAACAGAACTGAACAGAACAACATGTAGGAACGAAGATGTAAAAACAGTCAAAGATAATACACACATAGCTCATCTCATATAAATAGCATTTGAATGGGTTTGACCAGCTTGACACCCCCAATTCAGAATGTTTAAATGATTTTCTTAAAAAATACCTAGTCCAATACAATTCAGAAAGTCATAATGTTTTCTTTTCACAATAGTTTTGTCATTATATCTGCAGGTATATCAGCTGTTTGTAAGTAAAGAGTTTTTACAACTTAATTGAACACAGCTTCCCTTATATAATGATGTCGAACATCAGTGTGCTTCGACCTTTTATGATTTGAAGCGTCAACAGGCAAATTCAAGGCACTCTGATTATCATTAAATAATGGCCTCCCAACAAGCTTCATAAAGAGCCACATTGCAGCCTCTATGCCAGAAAGAGCAACAGTCTTTTGCTTAGCACTCTGCCATTAGACTGCAGAATCACCTAGTTTAAAAATAAAACCAGTATATGATTTTCTGTCTCAAGAACAATTTGCCCAGTCTGCATCTACATAATCACATAATTCTAAATCTCCTTCCCAAAATTTTAGAACATAATTTTTAGTTTCCTTCAGATATCTCAAAATTCACTTAGCACATATCGAATGTATGAGAATTATTGAACTGGCATAAGTAGCTCACACTGAAAGAGATATATGGTCTTGTAAGTACTGATAAACACATTAAGCTACCCATTAGGGCTTAATAAGGTACCGCATCAGTTTTAATTTCTTTTTCATTTAGAAAATCAAATTTAGTTTCAATAGGAGTCTTTACAGTTTTACAGTCTATCATATTAAACTTTTTGAATAACTGATGAATATTGTTCTCTTGACTTAAAGCTAACACTCCATTAGCTTTATCATATTTGATTTACATGCTCAAACAATTTTTAGCCATTCCTAAATATTTTACTTCAAACTCTGAACTTAACTTATTTTTCAAAAATTCCGTCTCACTTGAGTCATTTGAAAAATATATAAAAGTCATCAACATATGAAGCTGTCATTAGTAACTAAGCCTTCATCGTTATGTTTTGTAAACAAGCAAGGTCTAAGTCAGATATTTTGTAATCTAGACAGCTTAAGACATCATTCACTCTTTGATCCCACATTCTGGATGATTGCTATGTTCATATCTAGTTCAATGGATAAAGCTATTAGAAGTCTAAGGGTTGAATCCCTTACCACAGGAGAGAAGGTCTCATCATAATCAACTCCCAAGTTTTTGAGTGAAGGCTCTTGCCGATAGTCTAGCACAATGCTGAGCTGCACCTTCACTGTTGACTTTTTTCTTAAAACCCACTAACATTGCACAACACTTACTCTTTGTGGAAGATTTGCCACCTCCCAAGCATTGTCGTCTTGAAAAGCTTGTATCTCTTCATCCATAGCACGTTTCAATTCTTCTGCATCAGATCTGCTAAGCATCAAGTCTTCTATTTGGTTTTAGCTGCCTTTGTGATCTTTTTTTTTTTTTACTTCATCTTCTTGTGTAACACATCTTTTTTTATCAATATTATGAGAAGGAAAGTTGCTACTCACCATATAGCAGAGATGATGAGTCACAGATAAGCACAACAAAAAGATGCTCACACTTAAAGCTTTTAGCCATTAGCCTTTGTCGACAATAGACACACATAGGCATTCACACACACTCATGCAAATGCAACACACACACGACAACTGCAGTCTCAGGAACTGAAACCACACTGTGAGCAGCAGCACCAGTGCATGATGGGAGTGGCGACTGGGTGCTGGTAAGGAGGAGGCCGGGCCAGGGAGGGGGAGAGATAGTATGATGGGAGTGGTGGACAGTGAATTGTTGGTGCAGGCTAGACAGAGGCTGGGGAAGAGGTGGGGAGGGAGGGGGGGGGGGGAGGTAGTGGAAAAGGAGAAAGATTAAAAGACTGGATGTGGTGGTGGAATGACAGCTGCTTATTACTGGAATACGAACAGGGAAGGAGCTGGATTGGTGAGGACAGTGACTAATGAAGGTTGAGACCAAGAGAGTTATGGGAACAAAGGATGTATTGCAGGGAAAGTTCCCACCTATGCCGTTCAGAAAAGCTGATGTTGGTGGAAAGGAGCCATATGGTACAGGCTGTGAAGCTGTCATTGAAATGAGGGATATCATATTTTGCAGTATGTTCAGCAACAGGTTGGTCCACTGGTTTCTTGGCCACAGTTTGTCAGTGGCCATTCATGCAAACAGACAGCTTGTTGGTTGTCATGCATACTTAGAATGCTGCGCAGTAGTTGGAGCTTAGCTTGTAGACCACATGACTAGTTTCACAGGGAGCCCTGCCTTCGATGGGATGGGTGATGTTAGTGACTGGACTGGAGTAGGTGGTGTTGGTGGATGTATCTAAGTCTATTATGGGGGTATCAGCCATGAGATTCAGTATTTGGAACAGGGGTTATGTAAGGATGGAAAAGTACATTGTGTAGGTTCGGTGGACGGCGGAACACCATAGTGGGAGGGGTCGGAAGGACAGTGGGCAGGACATTTCCCATTTCAGGGCACAATGAGAGGTAATGGAAACCCCTGCAGAGAATGTAATTCAGTTGCTCTAGTCCTGGGTGGTACTGAGTTATGAGGGGAATGCTCCTCTGTGGCCAGACAGTGGGACTTTGGGAGGTGGTGGGAGACTGGAAAGATAAGGCATGGGAGATTTGTTTTTGTACTAGGTTGGGAGGATAATTATGGTCAGTGGAGGCTTCAGTGAGACCCTCAGTATATTTTAAGAGGGACTGCTTATCACTGCTGATGCGACAACCATGGGTGGCTAGGCTGCAAGGGAAGGACTTCTTGGTATGGTATGGGTGGCAGCTGTCAAAGTGGAGGTATTGCTGGTGGTTAGTAGGTTTGATATGGATGGAGGTATTGATGTAGGCATCTTTGAGGTAGAGGTCAATACCTAGGAAGGTGGCTTGTTGGGTTGAGTAGGACCAGGTGAAGCAAATGGGGGAGAAGTTGTTGAGGTTCTGGAGGAATGTGGATAGGGTGTCCTCACCTTCAACCCAGATAGCAGAGCTGTCATCAGTGAATCTGAACCAGGTGAGGGGTTTGGGATCCTGGGTGTTTAGGGAGGATTCCTCTAGATGGTCCATGAATAGGTTGGCATAGAATGGTGCCATATAGGTGCACATAGCCGTACTTTGCATTTGTTTGTAGGTAATGCATTCAAAGGAGAAGTAATTGTGATGAGGATATAGTTGGTATGGTGACCAGTAAGGAGGTTGTTGGTTTGAAATCCATTGGGCATTGGGGAAGATAGTGTTCAATAGTGATAATGCCATGGGCATTAGGAATGTTAGTGTACAGGGAGGTGGCATCAGTAGTGACGAGCGGGGCACCATGTGATAAGGGGACAAGAACTGTGGAGAGTCAGTGGAGGAATTGGTTGGTATCTTTTATATAGGAGGGTAGGTTCTGGGTAGTAGGTAGGAGGTGTTGCTTTATGAGAGCAGAGATTCTCTCAGTGGGAGCACAGTAACCAGACACAATGGGGTGTCGTGGGTGGTTAGGTTTATGGACTTTAGGAACCATGTAGAAGGTGGGATTGTGGGGAGTGGTAGGGGTGAGTAGAGAGATGGACTCTGGGGAGAGGTTCGGGGAGATCCTGAGATTGCTGTCATTTGTGTGAGTTGCATTTGCATGAGTATGTGAATGTGCATATGTGTGTCTATTGTTGACAAAGGCCAATGGCCAAAAGCTTGAATTGTGAAAGTCTTTTTGTTTTGCCATCTGTGATTCAGCATGTCCACTATATGGTGAGTAGCAATTTTCCTTCTCATAATCCTGTTACATTCCATCCTGAATTTTCCATTGTTTGGTCTTTTATCATTAGTTTCTTTCTCTGATGTAACTGCTCCTTTTGAGACATTATGTAAGTCCTCTCTTAATACAGTATCAGATTTTTTGATCATCCTCCACTGAACTGGTGATTTTTGTCATGATTATTTATTTTAGTTCCTGCATCATTGATATTTTCCATTATATTTCAGCTTATCACTACATAATTTGTTTCAGGGTCATAGAGTGTAGTATTGCTATATTCCACTAATATCATTTCTTTTGCCATTTAATCCCAATTTCTTCTCTTGACTTTGGGAATATGCACCATGGCCTTGCATCCAATTATTCTGAGATGACTAATGTTGGGTTTCTTGCCAGTCCATCGTTTATAGGGTGTTTTATTCCCTAAACTTGAACTCACTAACCTATTTCACAAATATACAGCACTGCACTATTAACAGCTTCAAACCAAAATCTCTTATCAAGTTTATCATAAATAGTAAACATCATGCCTTTTCTACAACAGTCCTATTCAACCTTTCTGCCAAAGTGTTTTGTTCTGATGTATAGCTGTTGGATAACTGATGTATAATGCCATGTTTTTCAACAAACTGTCAAAATTCAGACAACAGAATTCTTTTCCGTTATCTGTTCTTAGTGTTTTTATTATTTCTTGCTGATTCCCCACCATTTTATGAAATTTTTTTGAAGTCTCATTCTTTGACTTAAGAAAATATGCAAATCCTTTTTGGGTATAATCATCTTCCAAAATGAGAAAATGCTTTGCACCCCCTAATGCCATAACTTCCCTTGGTCCACGTAGGTCTCCATGTACTACTGCAACTGGTTTAGAGGCTCTGATTGCTCCATGAAATGTTACAATAAATGAGCAAATGTGTATGTTTATCATGTCTCAATATCATTTAAATGAGTTTAACCAGCTTAACATCATCTTCACAGCAGAATGTAAGAAGATGACAAAACTAAATGCTGCACACAAATTAGCTATCACTCTTGCTGGCAGTTTCTTGCTGATTTTGACAAACATTCCAATTGCAGTAACACAAGCAGTATCAGTTGGATTTTGAAAATAATAGTTTAGAATATGGTGGTTTTCTTTGGAACTTCAGCTGACTGAGAGCTACATCTGCAGAGGGATAAAATGGAATTGGGAACAGTTTTTTGTTACAAAATGTGCTGTGCTAAATAAACTATACATATAAATATAAAAGTGTCATTTAATAGAACGTGTACTCACTGGAATTTTGAACCCCTGTTAGTGTTCAGCTTGTAGTTCAGAACTTTTTCATTGTTACAATGCTGTAGTTATTTATATTAATTACAAAAGAACTGCCTTGACACACTACAGAATTACATGTCCATGATGTGAGTTGTTGAGGAGACACCAGAGATTGCACAAGATGGAAGTGGAGCATGCTTTATCTGAAACAAACTTTTTAAATACTACATCATATTTTAATTTATTCAGAAATACAGTATAGATGTACTCACTTTCACCTTTATTGTGGGCACCCATGATTTTATTGCACCCGAGGCACTGACTGAACTATACCTGCCACTGATCACAATGTTGAGCCTCTTTCATATACAGGCAGAAAGCTGATTCATGATCACAATGCTAAGCCTCTTTCATATACAGGCAGAAAGCTGATTCATCCTGACAACATAATATGATTTTGGTTCTTTATGGTCCACTGAAGGTATCAGCAACTTTATGGGCAGGAGTGATGGAAGATGTATTTCATGCAGTTATCCTCCATGTGGGCATGTAATGTTTCCCTCTAGAATGTTTATTATGAGTGGTCAGAAAGGACTAATGCTGACACCCCACACTTCCTGCATCTGTATTTTAGCCACAATCTTGGATGCATGCTGGTGATTCCATATTACATTTCAGTCAAAATCCCAGTGTGATGTGAGGTTCTTTTAGATTGGGATGTCTGCCACTGTCAAAAAGCTATTAGTGCAGCATGTGACAATAAACATGCAAAAATGCCCTCTTATTTCACAGGTAGCCATTTTGTAAACTAATATGCAATCATACATTTTGCCACTCTATCAAATTAGTCTTGCGATTGTTCTCTCAAAAGGCAGCCAAAAAGTTCTCTGTGTAGCTATGAAACCTGTGATATCCAGTTCAGATATGCAGATCTATACTCTGCCAACCACTGTGAAGTGCATGGCAGAGGATACTTCAAAATTGAGTGATTCAACATGTTCTGTAGATCCCAGCAAGAAGATGTTTCAGATACAATAAATGTGTGGCAGATGCACACATAAATCGAAGATCGAATATGAACTTATATAGCACACTGGATGCACCGGTATGTATTATTATAATGTCTTTTGTTGATATATTGTAATGTTTGGTAACCAAGAAGTTGTGAAGTTGTGCTCTGCATATGTGGCTGTATATATAACTGTGAATAATAAAGGTGCTCAGATCAGAAAGTGGGTGTTAGAGTCATCATTGAATATTGTTCTCCAAGTATGCAACAGATGAAGTTATACACTATCAGAAAGCAAGAAAACTGTAGAAACTTATTCTGAACACTGTACTAATAGTAAAGTATCACTGTACTGCTTAGTACTAATCATGCTAAAAAGAAAAAGTTGCCTCTTCCTCAGTTATATAAGATATCTGCTGTTTCTCTAACATTGGTAGTTTAATATTTACTTAATTACACTGGCATTTTTCTCATAAAATAGTTCACTGTATCTGTAAATAATGAGTTCTGTGTGCAGTACATTACTACTTATCACACAGCTTTAAAACGTTACTACTTGTCATCTGTGTTCATCATTGACCACTTAGACAATGGAATAGGCTTCATCTATGATTCACATTATCACTGTGCTTAATTATGCACACAATTAGACATGTTTATACATTTTAAATTTTAACATATGTGCACAACTTGTACATCAAAAAATTCTTTTACATTATAAAATGTATGTCCAGCCAAAAAGTTATACAATTTTTCAGAATAATTTACATGGCATAGACCATGCTGAAGTCGTTAATTTGTTAAAGATTCTTAGAGAGGTGACTCTGGTTGAGTTGGCTTCTTTTACCAGACTGTGTTTTGGAATATCCATTTTAATTTTCCCCCTTGTGTAGCGCTAGTGTTTATCTCCTTTCATTTGAAATTATTTTGCATTTCGTTTAATGTAGAGTGAAAAGATACATATGTACAGATTTACAACAGTAAATATATTAAGCTTACTGAACAGAGGTTGACAGTGATCTCTTGGACCAGCCCTACATATTTCTCTTATGACTTTCTGTTATTTCTTCCGTAGCTCCCTTATGTGTGTAGAGTGTTGCCATAGCAGCAGTCCATAATGGATGTGACATTGTTAGTGAATACCAGAACAAAAATTTTCAATCCTTGATTCTGGGTGCACAGATAATACCAAATTGGTTGCCTTAGGTTAGATGGGAGCTTGTTGCAGGTCTTCAGGCCAATTCTCGACAAGAAGGCAAAATTTACTTCAAAATAATTTTTGTTTCTTGTATTGTGATTTATATCAGATTGAACTGCTTTTTTATTCTTAACAATGGAAACCATTAAGAAGTAAATGTATTCAAAAGTGGGTGTTACTATCACGAAAATGAGCCATTGCTTGAGTACAAAGATAAATTAACTGTAATCCTATCTTCAGCACAATATTTTAAAAACAAAGATTCCAAGACTTACCAAGCAGGAAAGCGCCGGTAGACAGCCACAATAAAATAACACACAAACACACACACAAAATTACAAGCTTTCGCAACTGGCGGTTGCTTCGTCAGGAAAGAGGGAAGGAAAAGGAAAGATGAAAGGATGTGGGTTTTAAGGGAGAGGGTAACGAGTCATTCCAATCCCGGGAGTGGAAAGACTTACCTTAGAGGGAAAAAAGGATAGGTATATACTCGCATACACACACACACACACACACACACACACACACACACACACACACACACACATATCCATCCATGCATATACAGACACAAGCAGACATATTTAAAGGCAAAGAGTTTGGGCAGAGCTGTCAGTCGAGGTGGAAGTGCAGAGGCAAAGATGGGAAGTGCAGAGGCAAAGATGATGTTGAATGACAGGTAAGGTATGAGTAGCGGCAACTTGAAATTAGCAGAGATTGAGGCCTGGTGGATAACGAGAAGAGAGGATATATTGAAGGGCTAGTTCCCATCTCTGGAGTTCGGATAGGTTGGTATTGGTGGGAAGTATCCAGATAACCCGGACGATGTAACACTGTGCCAAGATGTGCTGGCCATGCACCAAGGCATGTTTAGCCACAGGGTGATCCTCATTACCGACAAACACTGTCTGCCTGTGTCCATTCATGCGAATGGACAGTTTGTTACTGGTCATTCCCACATAGGAAGCATCACAGTGTAGGCAGGTCAGTTGGTAAATCACATGGGTGCTTTCACACGTGGCTCTGCCTTTGATCGTGTACACCTTCCGGGTTACAGGACTGGAGTAGGTGGTGATGGGATGGTGCATGGGACAGGTTTTACACTGGGGGCAGTTACAAGGGTAGGAGCCAGAGGGTAGGGAAGGTGGTTTGGGGATTTCATAGGGATGAACCAAGAGATTACGAAGGTTAGGTGGAAGGCGGAAAGACGCTCTTGGTGGAGTTGGGAGGATTTCATGAAGGATGGATCTCATTTAGGGGCAGGATTTTAAGAAGTCATATCCCTGCTGGAGAGCCACATTCAGAGTCTGATCCAGTCCCAGGAAGTATCGTGTCACCAGTGGGGCACTTTTGGGGTTCTTCTGTGAGAGGTTCTGGGTTTGAGGGGATGAGGAAGTGGCTCTGGTTATTTGCTTCTGTACCAGGCCGGGAGGGTAGTTGCGGGATGCGAAAGCTGTTTTCAGGTTGTTGGTGTAATGGTTCAGGGATTCAGGACTGGAGCAGATTCGTTTGCCATGAAGGTCTAGGCTGTAGGGAAGGGACTGTTTGATATGGAATGGGTGGCAGCTGTCATAATGGAGGTACTGTTGCTTGTTGGTGGGTTTGATGTGGACGGATGTGTGAAGCTGGCCATTGGACAGATGAAGGTCAATGTCAAGGAAAGTGGCATGGGATTTGGAGTAGGACCAGGTGAATCTGATGGAACCAAAGGAGTTGAGGTTGGAGAGGAAATTCTGGAGTTGTTCTTCACTGTGAGTCCAGATCATGAAGATGTCATCAATAAATCTGTACCAAACTTTGGGTTGGCAGGCTTGGGTAACCAAGAAGGCTTCCTCTAAGCGACCCATAAATAGGTTGGCATACGAGGGGGCCATCCTGGTACCCATGGCTGTTCCCTTTAATTGTTGGTATGTCTGGCCTTCAAAAGTGAAGAGGTTGTGGGTCAGGATGAAGCTGGCTAAGGTGATGAGGAAATAGGTTTTAGGTAGGGTGGCAGGTGATCGGTGTGAAAGGAAGTGCTCCATTGCAGTGAGGGAGGCCCTGGACGTGTGGGATATTTGTGTATAAGAAAGTGGCATCAATGGTTACAAGGATGGTTTCCGGGGGTAACAGACTGGGTAAGGATTCCAGGCATTCGAGAAAGTGGTTGGTGTCTTTGATGAAGGATGGGAGACTGCATGTAATGGGTTGAAGGTGTTGATCTATGTAGGCAGAGATACGTTCTGTGGGGGCTTGGTAACCAGCTACAATGGGGCGGCCAGGATGTTTGGGTTTGTGAATTTTAGGAAGTAGGTAGAAGGTAGGAGTGCGAGGTGTCGATGGGGTCAGGAGTTTGATGGAGTCAGGTGAAAGGTTTTGTAGGGGGCCTAAGGTTCTGAGTATTCCTTGAAGCTCCACCTGGACATCAGGAATGGGATTACCTTGGCAAACTTTGTATGTGGAGTTGTCTGAAAGCTGACGCAGTCCCTCAGCCACATGATCAAGTACCACGGTCGTGGAACCCTTGTCAGCCGGAAGAATGATGATGGATCGATCAGCTTTCAGATCACAGATAGCCTGGGCTTCGGCTGTGGTGATGTTGGGAGTAGGATTAAGGTTTTTCAAGAAAGATTGAGAGGCAAGGCTGGAAGTGAGAAATTCCTGGAAGGTTTGGAGAGGGTGATTTTGAGGAAGAGGAGGTGGATCCCGCTGTGATGGAGGACGGAACTGTTCCAGGCAGGGTTCAATTTGGATAGTGTCTTGGGGAGTTGGATCATTAGGAGTGGGATCAGGATTATTTTTATTCGTGGCAAAGTGATATTTACAGCAGAGACTACGAGTGTAGGACATGTTATTTTATTGTGCGCTTTCCCGCTTGGTAAGTCTTGGAATCTTTGTTTGTAATATATTTTTTCCCATGCGGAAGTTTCTTTCTATTTTATTTACAGCACAATATTTTAATATTCCGCTAGGATGGCCATTATAATTAGTAGCCTTACTAATTTTGAGTGGCATGGTGAATTTTACAATATCCTTAGGAGGTGAACTTAAGAAACTAATGTCTGTTGCTGGTACATGCTGTGTCTGCACAAGTGAATATAATGCGTCTGTATTTGATTTTTTATTAGAGAGTGAAAAGTTTTGTGCCACTGTAAAAAAAGTAATCATTGAATTTGACTTGAATCTCAGTTACCACAAGTATTGTAAAACATTCCTGTCTGCTATGAAAAAAAAATTATTTATCAGAAGATCATTTGATGTGGGTTGTTATTTTTGCTAGTTTCTTGTGTAATGATGTTGCAAATGTTTTTGAGTGCTTCATTTTTTGAGCATAGTACATAATTTTTACTTTTTTTAATAGCAGACAGAAGGATTTCACAATGCTGATGGCAGCTGAGTTTCAACTATTTACAACAGCTTGTCCTCTGAATTAGGTAGCATTCTCTCTTCTTTGCACAAAATACTTTAAACCAAGTAAAAGAGCCATGGCACAGAAACTAGTTAATACTGTGTTCTTTTACACAAGTCTGTGTGCCACATATTAGTTTGCTAAAGGTAAGCGGTTGCATTTCCTTTATTTTGCATAGAAGCTTTTTTCTATTTATGAAGCTTTTAATGTTTTGATGGAAGGCATGAAATGCTTTTTATTATCTCCAAGCTGCAGTATCTTGTTATGCCAGTAGCTCTTATGGCTGTAGCTATATGTATTTTGCATCTGTAAGTTTTGAATGAATTTTCCCTAAAAGAAAGCCTTAAGGTACACATCAGGAATCAGTGGGACTGGACAGATACTATTTTGTGACAAGGTATATGTCTGGTAGTTCACTACTAAAGTAGCCTCTTTTCAGAAACATTCAGATACAAACCATGAAGGAAAATATATTAGTCACACACGTGTATGAACATCTGTCTCCCCTGAGCAGTTTCCCATCTCAGCATGAACATGTTCTACTGCCTTATCACAGTGCTCAAAGAGTGACACAGTCTTCACAAAAATGCAAGGAGCATTCTCTACAGTGGATCTGATTTCATCCTTAGTTTTACAATTAAGGTTACAATCCAAACAGTTGTCTGCACCTCCTACTCTTATTACATAATCTTCCATTCCAATACCAGTCCCTAGTGAGCCTTAATTGCAGGTGACATTGCTGAGACCCTATAAATGCTAATTACCTGGTAATCACATCCAAACAAGTCCTGTATTGATTCTGCTGTTCCTCTCTACTGAGTATTATGAATCAGTAAGACCTTCTCGGGCTTCTTAAAACATTCCTTGTTACACTTAGCCTGCACTTCATGTTCTGTATTGCAGAGTTCTTCTGGGCTTCTTCGTGGGCTACCTTAATCCTTTTGTTCTTTTCTTCACTCTCTCTGAAACAAATAGAGTGAAGTGATCATACTTGTAGTGTTTCCTGGTTCTATTACTGATTTGGAACACTTGATTTAATCCAGTCTTCTTTTCTAGTCCTGCTGCAGCTTGCAAAGCTGCTACCTCTTCCTGCACTATTGGCAAATAAGTTCAAAGTTTCCAGATAAGCTGTTTTTCCCAAGAATTGTGTAGTTGTTGTGCGAGCCACTGCATCTTGAGAAGCATCCATTAGCATTCGTCATGTAGGGTGTATTACAACATTCCGCATGATAATAATGCTGCCATCCTTCTCACAGACTGACATTTCTCATGATGCTATGGCAATTTGCACACTCATTCATTATGAGAGGTTATTCAACTACTAAGCTTTGATTGGAAAATGGCATCACACAAGGCATTTCTAAATTTAATACACTCCTGGAAATGGAAAAAAGAACACATTGACACCGGTGTGTCAGACCCACCATACTTGCTCCGGACACTGCGAGAGGGCTGTACAAGCAATGATCACACGCATGGCACAGCGGACACACCAAACCGTCATCAAACCCATCGTTCTACCATTCCTAGACCGGCAAGGGAACTTGCTATTCCAACAGGACAATGCACGTCCGCATGTATCCCGTGCCACCCAACGTGCTCTAGAAGGTGTAAGTCAACTACCCTGGCCAACAAGATCTCCGGATCTGTCCCCCATTGAGCATGTTTGGGACTAGATGAAGCGTCGTCTCACACGGTCTGCACGTCCAGCACGAACGCTGGTGCAACTGAGGCGCCAGGTGGAAATGGCATGGCAAGCCGTTCCACAGGACTACATCCAGCATCTCTACAATCGTCTCCATGGGAGAGTAGCAGCCTGCATTGCTGCGAAAGGTGAATATACACTGTACTAGTGCCGACATTGTGCATGCTCTGTTGCCTGTGTCTATGTGCCCGTGGTTCTGTCAGTGTGATCATGTGATGTATCTGACCCCAGGAATGTGTCAATAAAGTTTCCCCTTCCTGGGACAATGAATTCACGGTGTTCTTATTTCAATTTCCAGGAGTGTATTTTTATAAAATAGTTTGAAGGTGATGGCTGTTTAGACACAGTTGTATTACATACCTCAGATGCAACTGTTAAACGTAATTACTTTGCACGGCACTATTTACTTATGAGAGAAAATGAAAATTCTTCCTGAAAGACAACTTTTTTTAAGGTACAAAAGAGAATTCAAATTATTTATGAAAGGTTAAGTTTTTGCAATTATGAAATAGTATGAATATAGTGTGTGTAATGTGTTATTGGTAGTGGTAAATGAATGAACAGAGTAGCCCAACTTTTTACATTATTAAATGACTTCTTTGCAAAACATTATTGTACACTAGAGATAAATTGAATGTAATTTCACTGATTTAAACAGACTGGCCTTTTTTTATAGCATGGAGGCTGCATTCTGATAAAGGTTTTCAGTAGTTTCCCTAAATTACTTCAAGAAAATGTTGGCGTATTTCCTACCATACGACCGTGGTTGACTTTGTCTTGTCCTTGCTAAACTAGACCTGCAAGTATGTAAATGTCTGTATGCACTGTATGGATTATGCATTTTCCCCTTAAACAGTAATACTATGACATCACAGTTTTTCAGTTATTTCCGTTATTGCTGAGAGAACTTTACTATCACCATTACAGTAGCAACACAAATGTGGACTGTACTGTTTTAATTTTCGTCAGGGCAAAATATGCAGAATACTATAAGCACCATGTTTATCTCATTAACCAGTATGATAAGTGCTTTAAAATTAAAGGAAACTTTATTGATAAGTTAAAATTTAACAGATGAGTATTGATAATTCTGTGATAACAGTTCCACATTAAGCATGGAAGAAAAGCAAAAACTTCAGTATGTAGGACAGGTTTCTCACTAATGGCATCAAAGTTCACTCAAAGCTTACAGTAAGCTAGTAATATGAGTAGGGATTTATTATTGGCTTTTTGACTTGAGCTCAATTTTTTTGCCGTTAAATGAATAGCCCAGTGACTAAAATTTCATTTCTGAAAGAATTCCTGCTGGTGCATGAGCAATCTGAAAGCTTGAATTGGCCATGCATAAAAGGTCTTGGAAACATCTCTGTTTGCTTCACCATGAAGTTTGTGATGCTGACTTTTAGTAATTCTCTGAAGTTGCTCATATGAAATATCCGAAAAGTGTAATAATTCCCTTCCTTATTGCTGTTCATGCACTGAATATTTTTGATCAGGCAAGTGGAGGAGAGATGGCAGTCGGGCTTCATATCTCAATCAAGTCATCTTATTGTAGCCTTTGCCTTCAGTCAACTCAGCCTTACAAATTAAAACATGTTGTACTTCAGCTTCAGACTGGTCTCATGATTAAAATCATGATCTGAGCTTTCAACAGTCCTCGCTTTTCAGACTGATCCCATGATTAAAATCATGATCTGAGCTTTCAACAGTCCTCACTATTTGATCAGGAGGCAATTATCATAACATTGCCTTACAGTCTGCAGTTATATTTCTCTCATTACATGTTCAAATCTTGCTAGCGTGGTGAAGGATGAGCTCTAAACTTGCTCTACCCGTTCCTAATGATCCCTGATGTTATCTGTGAATGAAATCATACTGGATAACTGTTAATGAGATAATTTAACAGAATTATTATGGGCAAACACATAGAGTACAGTGTATATGTTAAGCTGTGGACAGTTATTCAAACAAGAATTGCAAAACATTAATTACACTTACACTCTATATTTTTTCCTCAAAGCAGAAGGGTGAACATACTTACATATCTACTCTGCCCTTGTACAATGGCTTCACTGTTGTGAGAATTTGTATTGAATGGTGTTAGTGCAGTAAATAAAGAAGTTTTTATGTTAAAAAAAGGAGCAAAGGAAACTGAGGAGCAAGGATTAAAGAAAAGGAGAGAAAGCAGGACAACAGTAAAACAACACAGCACAAAAGAAAGTTTCACATGGCACAAGTAGAAGTATTAGCTCTTCCACACAGTAACGTAAGAGTGGCAGTTTGGCAGCTGGGAGATGGATACACAAGTTTAGCCAGGATCTCAATCTCTGGCTGTCTCTGCTTTTTCGAGTTCTTGCCCATCTCTTACCTTAATCCATTTCTTACTATCACCCTTTTCTTGTTCATTAAACCCACTACACTACCACAACTCCCACCTTAGTCAGACCACAGTGCAGGGATAATATTAATGTGTGAGTCTGTGTGCTCTGGCGCACAACACAAGTTACAAACTGAATTATTATTCATGTGTTTTATGCCATCTCTGTATACTGAGCAGTTGTTTTTACTAATTCCAAAATTAATGCTTGTCAAATATGTATGCCGCCTTATAATGAATTGAGGAAATGCAGAATATTCATAATGTTCTGACAAAGATGTGAACAGTTTGCAGTTCCTAAAATGTGTAACTAATTTTTAAACTTCCTGGCAGATTAAAGCTGTATGTTGGATCAGGACTCAGACCTGGGAGCTTTGTCTTTCATATGCAAGTACTCTACCAACAGATCCATCCAAGTACATCTCACAACATGCTCTCACAGCTTTATTTTCATCATTAAGTATAATCTGCATTTCAAACTTCACAGAAGTTCTGTGCATACACTATTGGGATAGCTCTCTTGAAAGAAAGAATATTGCATAGAAATGGATTATCCACAGCCTAGGGGGGATAGTTTCCAGAATGTATTTTCACTCTGCAATAAAAAAGGAGTGGAAGAAGATATCAAACAAGTGTGATCTCCCTGTTCATCATCATTTCCACGCAAACAATCAACTGAAGTTGAGGATGCATCTCTGGAAACCATCCATAGACTCGAAGTTTTTGAGGAAGAAAGGGACTAGCAATAACACTGATGAAGAAACATCACACAAAATGGATTCCCTATGTAAGCATATAAGTTTCTGGTTTTGACCTTCCAAGAAGACTCCGGACAAGATTAAACAGAATAAATACTGGAACAGGTTGCTGTGAAAGCTTAACGATAAATTGGTATCTTGCAGATGACCCTTTCTGTGAGCATGGTGAACTTCAAATTGTGGTTCATATTATAAACTGTGTAATTTATGGTTTCAAAGGAGAAGGAATTAAAGACATCCACAATGTATCCAGGGGAGCCCTCCAACAGCTGAGTACTATTCAAAGCGTTATTTGACTGCAGTGCATACAGCATTTTCTTTTTTTTCTTTTTTTTCTTTTAGATTCATTTGGTTTTGCGCATTCCAGTTCAATATGCTATCTGCTTCCAGAGTGGCTAGTGTATTTTTCTGTCTACTTAAAGTTGTTTCTCATATTTTATCTGGTTTATTATGATTCATGTTTTTTTTTTCTTTGTGATATATAATTGTCTTAACCATGTTGAACATGTATATCTTCTCTGCAATGGACTGTGCGCTGATATGAAACTTCCTGGCAAATGAAAACAATGTGCTGTACCAGAACTCCAACACAGAACCTTTGCCTTTCTTTGGCAAGTGGACTCCCAATTCAGTGAGAGAATGAATGAATGAATTTATAAATTTGTTATGACATGTCAGCTGCCTTCTTTGCCACTGCCATTCCAGGTTTTCAAATCTTGTCTTTTTCTAACATTTCATTGTGGATTGGTCTGATATTTTTCTGCTGTGTTTGTCGTCTTTTGTTCCAGTGTATGTCTACTACTAGCAAGTAATTTGAAGCATATAAATTATTTTTCTGTGTATGTTGTTGATTACTTCCTACTTATTTAATGCTTTTTGCTATATTTATTAATAACATAGAGAACTTTTGAGTGGGCAGCATCTTTTGTAATATCAATGTTGCCTTTTTAAAATATAATCAGATCTTAACTGTCTTTATTGACGTGTTATGAGCTAACATTGTTTTAAATATTCTCACAGTGCCCTTACCAGCACAGCTACAACCAGTGGACTTTTGGGCTAGGTACCAACCACCACCACCACCAGAACCAGGGCAGAAGCGACTTCCAGAAGATATTGAAGCTGAGCTCAGAAAGCAAGAGCAAGAGTTGAATGAACTTGCTCTCATAAGTATAGAGTAAGATGTGGAGCTGTCCATTTTCAGTTATGACTAGAGAAAGCTTTATTTGTCTATTCAGTATCAGATATACAGGGGTTGGACAAAAGTTTGAAAACACTGTATCAAATGCACACTTGAACATAAACGGAGATGCTAATGTAGCCTGCAGATTGTGCTGTTGTATTTGATCTTGAACCACAATGTCTTCTATACATTGTGAGTCTCAGTCATTATCAGAACATGGTTCTGTATGGTTTTGAGTGCATTACATTGGAGTTAAGTGAATTCAAACATGGGCAAATTATTGGTGTTCGATAGTGGATACTTCTTAACCAAGGGAGTTGAAGTGGCTGGTGTTTCAAAAGACACCATATCGAAGATTTACACCACATGCAAGCAAGACAGAAAAACATCATTTGCTAAGTCACAATGTAGGTGAAAGTGTGTACTGAGTATTGTGATGGACAGTCATTGAAAGGAACTATGATGAAAAATAAGAGGATGACAGATGCAAAAGTCACAGTAGAACCTAATGTCACACTTGCAAACCCAGTCAGCACCATAACAACATAAAGGGAGCTTCATAGGCAAGGAACTGCAGGGCAAACTGGAATTCCACTCATCAGTGGCGCAAATGCTCACAACAGGAAAATGTGGTACTGAAGCCATAAAACCTGGCCAATAGAGCATTGGAAGTAAATAATTTGGTCGGATAAGTCCTGTTTTACACTGTTTTGAACTTTTGACCAAATTTACATCCCAAGAATAAAATATAGCGGAGATTTTGTGATAATTTGGGCAGCCATATCGTGCTATTTCACGTACCACATGGTTATCCTGCACATGGTTCTCCTGCTGAGAATTATGTGACCATTTTGACTGATCAAGTCTATCTCATGGTACAATATATGTTCCCCAATGGTAATGCTATGTTCCAAGACAACAGGACCACTGTTCACACAGCTTTCATCATCCAGGACTCATTTCATGAGCGGCAGGATGAACTGTTGCATCTTTGTTGGCCACAACAGTCACCAGATCTCAGTATTATTGAGCCTTTGTGGTCTACTTTGGAGAGAAAGATGCATAATAGCTAACAACTCCATCATCTTTACCAGAACTTGCCATCATTTTGCTGGAAGAATGGTATAATATTCCCTTGAAAACCATACAGGGCATTTCTGAAATGACTGGAAACTGCTTTGAATGCTGACAGTTTTCCTGCATCATTTTCGGCATGGTAATGTGTTATGTTTATTGAATTTTTATCCACATCCTGTAATATCAGTTCTACTACAGAGTTACAGTGGAACAGTTAACATATTATGAGAAATGAAAAATCCAGTCTGGAAACCATATAAAAACAGGGTACAAGCAACCAGTCACCTGCTGATGAACAATGGATAGTTTACAACTGCAATTAAAAGATCATAATATTTGATTTTCCACTTTTCTTCTAGTTTCTATGTATGGGTGAACTCAACTGCAAGTATGGACACACAAATGCTCAGCTACACAGCAGTAGCTACACTTTGCATTGTCTTCCAGCTTTGCTTAAAAAGTGGGGAGGGGTGCAACAGCTGCATATAAATGTGAGCACTTGCCTTGAGCTATAGTGCTGCACTGAAGATTAGCTGGTTGGTCCAGTTCACTCCCTGTTCTACTGTCAGTGCAATATCCTTGAGATACACATCTTTGAAGAATAATGTATTTAGTGGATTTGAAGGTAGCAGGAAAATAGTGGTCATCTTTTACCCAAACCATTACTTGACAGTATTTGGCAGCTCCCTTGATACTCTACTAAATTATGTCTTTGAAGCTATATCAGAGTGAGCTCATCATCAGGCATAAAATCTTTTGTAAGCACTATTTTTCCGTGCCAGGGCCATATTTAGGGTATGTGACACCCCAGTGCAGTAATTTATTTTACATCCCACTTCCTAAACTTCAATATTACTATTTATTTGTGTAATACCAATGATAAAACTGTGTAATCATTAACTTCAGTTTTAAACTTTATTGAAGTCTTTAAATAAGATGTAATACAAAGCACATATGTAAGTTAAATATTCAAAAATAATAAAATACTACTACAATTCAGTTGTCACCATTGCTGAAAAATTACAACTGAAACAGTATATTTGGACACAATATACGGTAAGAACACAAAGAAAATCACTACAGTTTAATGCCCTACACCAAAATTACTTCAGTTAAATTTGAAATTTAGTCAGTCTAAAGTATAAGATACAATACCACTTACTTGAACTTTTCCAAAATTTAGTGAACTTAGTTTTAACTTCCTTCTCACTTGTATTTGTGAATTCATATATCACTTCCTCAAGATCCAGACTGATGTCATGCCTGATTCTGAGGCTAGCACTATGAGATTCACCAGTTGTTCTCAATTCTCCACTGCCTGTAGGTAGTTCTTAATCAGAATGAGATTTTCACTCTACAGCGGAGTGTGCGCTGATATGAAACTTCCTGGCAGATTAAAACTGTGTGCCCGACCGAGATTCGAACTCGGGACCTTTGCCTTTCGCGGGCAAGTGCTCTACCATCTGAGCTACCGAAGCACGACTCACGCCCGGTACTCACAGCTTTACTTATGTCAGTATCCGTCTCCTACCTTCCAAACTTTACAGAAGCTCTCCTGCGAACCTTGCAGAACTAGCACTCCTGAAAGAAAGGATATTGCAGAGACATGGCTTAGCCACACCTGGGGGATGTTTCCAGAATGAGATTTTCACTCTACAGCGGAGTGTGCGCTGATATGAAACTTCCTGGCAGATTAAAACTGTGTGCCCGACCGAGACTCGAACTCGGGACCTTTGCCTTTCGCGGGCAAGTGCTCTACCATCTGAGCTACCGAAGCACGACTTACGCCCGGTACTCACAGCTTTACTTCTGTCAGTATCCGTCTCCTACCTTCCAAACTTTACAGAAGCTCTCCTGCGAACCTTGCAGAACTAGCACTCCTGAAAGAAAGGATATTGCGGAGACATGGCTTAGCCACAGCCTGGGGGATGTTTCCAGAATGAGATTTTCACTCTGCAGCGGAGTGTGCGCTGATATGAAACTTCCTGGCAGATTAAAACTGTGTGCCTGACCGAGACTCGAACTCGGGACCTTTGCCTTTCGCGGGCAAGTGCTCTACCATCTGAGCCTCCGAAGCACGACTCACGCCCCGTACTCACAGCTTTACTTCTGTCAGTTTCCATCTCCTACCTTCCAAATTTTACAGAAGCAATTTTAAAATGAATTTTAAAAAAGAAAAAGACCTTTCAGCAGAACAGTTTGTTGCTCTGGAGAACAGTTATAAATCTTGAGTGCTGTGTACACATTTGCCATTTCTTTTAAACAACATTCTACAGAGAAACAGAAGAGAGGACAACTTGTCATCATCTACTTTCTTCAGACATCAGATAGCTTTTAAAATGTATACATTCTTCGCCAAAGTTGTTCTCTATGTCAGAATTATAAATGGCTCTAAGTTTATTTGCAGCATCATATATCTGAACAGCTTCTAGTTCAGTGATATGTGAGAGAAATTAAAACATTAAGTTATATACTCTGTAGAAATTAACTCTCTTCTGTAACACATCTTGAGGGGTTTGTATAACCTTCGACTGACATTGTCATTCTTCTCTGGATATTAACAAAGTCTGATCCTGTTTCTTTTTCAGGGCAATGGAGCTTTTCTTTTGAGTCATATGACTCATCAAAGAATCTCTTGTGTTTAATCTGACATTTCCTTCTCTGATTCTCAGCAACTGAAGGAGGTTGAACTGATTCCAAATTCTGAACCACATACCTTAATTTTAAGTTGAGAACCACATGGAATGATGTTGTGATGTGTATGGTGCTATCATAACAATGAATGTATGAAAAACCATACAACACCCCACAAGCAAGATCTCATAGGCTATGTTATTAGGTGGAGAACTATCTCATACCATAACCTGTAGGCTTGTACACAGGAGATTTTATACAAGTGGACTATCAATAAAATACAAATTCAATGACAGATAGAAATATTTGTCAACACTTTGGCAATAATTTGTTGAACACCTGAGTGTTGATGCAATGCACATTAAATTTATACTTAAAAAATAATTTTTTGATGCCAAAAGTTTGCTGCCCCAGCAATTTTGTTGCTCTGTCCAGATATACAAGTTGCACATGCCACCATGACCACACATACCACATTTTTTGCTGTTGTCATGCAGTACTTAGGTAGCTGCAGCACTGAACAATTACAGTTTAGGCAGCTGGAGCACTAAACACCTATAAAACTTTAGCACTCTCAAATTACAAATTCTGGACTCCACCACTGATCATGGCCAATTGTCTCATGTGATATTTTTCAGTCAATATGAGCTGCTACATGCAACTACAGTGTGACTGTGGCAGTGCACAAACCAGAAAAGACTGCACAATGATAAATATATGCTTACTGCACTTGAACATGTGATACAAGGACACTGCTGTGCCAGCAGTAATTAAAACAGAACACTGACCGACAAGGAGTCCAGAATCCAAGGTGGCACACATACTTACAGGATCACCTTTTCCTTTGTTTAGTGACATAATTTCTCTTACAACCTTAGATTTCCTGTCTCTAATTCTATTGTTTATTTCAGTTGGTGAAATCCATATAATTCTATCAATGTTGCAGGCTACCTGATAATGTTCTTTGGTTTGAACCACCAACTGTGGTCAGGTGGGATGGTGAGAAAGGTTTCTGGTCAACTGAAGACTGTCATGACACAAAGTTTAATGAAGATAAGCAGGTACAGTAATAATAATGGTATAATATCGTGTAGGTCTCTGGAAAATGTTTGGCAAGTTATGTGTGAAATCATGTTTCTGAAGGTGAGCACTGATTTATCTCAGGTTGTGAATAATTTTTCTTATCTACTGATATCTGTGCCACTTCACTACATATTTCCTTCACTCCTATTAGCTACCCAACTGCTCAGACAATGACATCTTTGATACTAAAATACTTCTACCTCTTTGGAGTTTACATGGTCATGCTTATGACACAACTCTGCTGTGTTACTGGGCTCTCTCAGGCTTCATTTACTGAACTCCATTTAGTACTACCTTGTACTTTCTGAGAAAGTAGACTCCTTGTATAATATATTCAATATGTTTAGTTTCATTGCTCTTCTTGGTGCAAAACTTGTCCGTGCTGTATCAACATCTTTAATTTTAGTATGTGGCAAATAAATGTATTTCATTTACACACTATGATTTCCAGTTTCCTTTTGTACTTTCATGTTTAGAAGTCAGTGTGAAGGACTTTTTTCTATTTTCCTCAATCGATTGCAGTTTGTAGTGCAGTCACCCTATTAATTTGTACTCCTACTGGTACTCAAATACCACACCTCCAGTTAATGTAAATGGGCAGAATATATTAGTAGATGAATTTTTAAACAGAAGATGTTTGTTACCTTATATGTATTACAATGCTTCTGTTGTCAATAAGATGTTAGTATAGTGGTCAGCTGTGTTACCAATTCTTCAGGTTAAACATTAAAAACAACACATTTGAAAGAAATCTTTTGTCTTTATAAAATTGTTAGCATTTAAGATGTTTTCTGTCATAGTTATGAAACAGGCAAACATTAATGAGAAAAAGATTTATACAAAAGCTAGTGACCACATTATCAATAATTTAATAATGAATACTGGCAACATATTTATAGAAAATCAAAGCAATGAAAACATAACAGAAATTTTGTGTTTACAAAGAATGGTATGGGTGTTACATAATCACTCTCTCCCAATCACCATCCATTTTCTTCAACCCTCCATCCCATTCCCCAACTCATTCTAAAATATAGAAGCAAACAGTTTGGACTGTTTACAGATATGAGTAATACAGTAAATTGGCACACATTCAACTACAGTGAAGAACTTAGATTTAAGCAGATTTTAAAATGCGTGCCTCAAGAGAACAATTAGCATGAGATTTGAAATTCTGAAATCTTCACACAAATTTTTGATATTTATCATAGCTTATTGAGAACTGATACTGTATGATAGTGAATACCTTTGCATACCATGCACACACACATTGTGCCCCTTCACAGTGCTGACCCAAAGCACAATACCATGGTTGCAGTTTGGCTGGTGGATGGGAGTGGGATAGAGGTTGTGTTGGGTGGGGTGAGTAGATGGAGAGAGAGGTGGGAGACAGGATAAGGGGTTGGGGTTGGTAGCTAGCAGCTTGGAGGAAGGCAGCCGATTTGTGAGCTAGGAATGGGGAGGGGGGGGGGGGGAGGCGGCAGCTACACAAGCTAGGCATGTGATGCATGGGTGTCAGAGCTGATGGGTAGTGACATACAATATAATTTGGGGGGGGGGGGGGGTGATAAGCCAGAGGAAGGGAAACTGCTGTGTGGAGGGTTTGGGAACAGAGGGTTAATGCAGACTGTGAGGCCAGGAGGATTATGGGAGTGAAGGATGTGTTCCAAAGATAACTCCCATCTGCATACTTCAGAAAATCTGGTGGTGGTGGGCTGGGTGGGGGGAGGGTTGGGGAGAGCATCCAGGTGGCCTGGGTTGTGAAGCAGCGACTGAAATTGAGCATGACCACAGTTGGGCAGTCGCCATTCATTATGGTGGACAGACTGGTGGCTGTCATATCAACATCGAAAGCTGTGCAGTGATTGCAGCAGACTAGGTATCTGACATGGCTGCTTTCACAGGTGGCCCGGCCTCTGATGATGGGGTAGGATAAACCTGAGACAGGACTGGAGAAGGTAGTGCTGGATGGGTGGATTGGGCAGGCCTTGCATGTGGTTTTCCCCAGAGATATGCTCCCTGGAGCAAGGGATTGAGAGAGGGAGTGGCATAGAGATGTACAAGGATGTTGTTCAGGTTGGGTGGATAACAGAACATCACTTTAGGAAGGGTTGGAAGGATTTTTGGGCATGAAGATAAATCATCAAAGTTCTGGCAAAGGGTGTGGTTCAGTTGCTCCAATCAATGACGATAATGGATTACTAGAGGGACACATCTTTGTAGCTGATTAGAGGTGTGTGAGGATATGGCACAGAAAATTTGTTTTTGAACTGGATTTGAGGTGTGGGAGAGAAGGTTTTGAAGTTGTGGAGGAATGAGGATAGGGTGTCTTGGCCATATTATCAAGATATTATCAATGAACCTCAACTGGAATAATAGTTTAGGGTTTTGAGAGGCTAGGAACGTTTTCTTTAGATATCCCAGAAAAAGTTTGATGCAGGAAGGTGCCACCTGTTAAATCAACCATGCCATATACCACATCTGCTGCAATCACTGCACAACTTTCTATGTTGGTACGACAATGAACTGTCAATCCACAAGAATGAATGGCCATCACCAAACTGAGGAAAGAATAAAGTTGCACACCGTGTGACACAACATGTAGCTGAGCACAACACACTTGATTTCAGTGACTGCTTCACAACCTGGACCATCTGGATCCTTCCCCCAATCAGTAGCATTTTAGAACTATGCAAATTGGAGTTCTACTTGCAACACTCCTTCACTCCCATAACACTGCTGACCTCAGTTTCCTTTACCTCATTTTTCTTATACACTCCACCCTTCAGCTACGCTTTCCTCTGTCCTCTCACTCCCTCCCAATTCATGTCCTCACATCATCTTCACTGTGTGCCACTCCCCACTGCCTCCAACATGCATGCATCACATACCTAGCCTGTGCATTTGCCATCCCTCCCTCCCACATTCCTAGCCAGCGAATTGACTGCCTCCCTCCAAGCCACTAGCTACACACCCCAAACCCTCTTCCCCTCTCCCATCTCTCTCTCCATCTACCCACACTACTCAACGTAAATCTTTCCCCATCCTGTGTGTGTGTGTGTCTTTTAGACATGCATTTGTACTCTAGTTTGAGAAAGGAGTCACTCCAAAAGCAAGCAAACTTTCCTTTTCTTTTGTGTGTGCTCATCAATGGCTCAACAAGTCTGCTACTTGGGATTGGTTCCCTTTACGTCTAAATTATTTACTTTTGACCAGAACTTTCCTGCTATATTTAATCTTCATTTTGTAAGGTGCTGAACATACTGCCTAATTCAATCTCGTATACCTCCCTATTCGCAAATAAATAACCTTATAGTCATAATTTATATTTCTGCCATCTTGCCTGATGAGTCTATTTTTCCCTGATTTGCATTTATTTTTAGCCAGCATCCTATGGGTCTACAGTCACTTGAAACTGTAAAGTGGTGAAGGTCTGTCACATCCAATTAAATTAAATTACTAAAAACAAAGATTCCAAGACTTACCAAGTGGGAAAGTGCCGGTAGATAGGCACAATGAATAAAACACACAAACACACACACAGAATTTTGAGCTTTCGCAACCGGCGGCTGCTTCGTCAGGAAAGAGGGGAGGAAAAGGAAAGATGAAAGGATGTGGGTTTTAAAACCCGGTTGCGAAAGCTCAAAATTCTGTGTGTGTGTTTGTGTGTTTTATTCATTGTGCCTATCTACCGGCACTTTCCCACTTGGTAAGTCTTGGAATCTTTGTTTTTAATATATTTTTCCTATGTGGAAGTTTCTTTCTATTTTATTTACATCTAAATTAAATTACTGTTTGATAAAGTATTATCAGCTTTATTTTTAGCTCCACTTGGTCCTTGCCAAGCCTGTGATTAACATAGACTGTGTAATGATGCACATGTTTCACATCTGTTTCAGGTTATAACTTTTAGGCTTGGGAGGTTTGGTCCAATAGGCCTTGCTGCTTATCGCTATTTTAATCTCCCATACCAGTCTTGGGAAATGAAACCTGACCTCAAGAATGGGGGAATAATATTGAGCATAACAGCTACAGTTGTCATTGTGGAGTTTCATATAAAGGTTAGAAATGTGGTTTAATGAAATAACATGCAGTATATGTTTATTTTATGACATAGAGGCAAGTTCCAACAATGATGAGGTACTTTCAAGTTTCAGTTGTGTAAATTGGTGTACTGTCTCAGATAACTAGTTCCATATGACAAGTACATAATATTATGGCAGTAGAAGATGGTGTTGCTGTCAATGAAACTTTGCTTTTAATACATTTATACATGTGACATACAGTTCTAACATCAACTTGATATACACATCAGTTTTTATATGGCTTTTAAAAGTAGTTATGCTGCACATGTTTGTATTTAAAGGTGAACTAAACTAATGTGCCATTATAAAATTCATTGTTTTGGATGATTTATCACCAAAAGAAATTTAACCAAAGCTTGTGAAAGCATATGAAAAGGCTGTTTGCTTCATTTGTAACAGTTGATTAATCGAAAGTTAAATTTAAATGTAACCGTATTTCTCTTGAAGATGATCCACGTGAAAGACACCCCAAAACTTCAACAAAGGATGAAAATATCAGGAAAGTGCACAATATGGTATTGAATATAGAAATTAAAGGTTTATGAATAGCTTACAAGCATTAGTTGAATATTTATCACACGTGTTTGTGAAAATAAATTCCTCAGTAATGCTCACAATGTTTTGAAAAGAGATCAGTTTATTTGTTACACCAGTTGGTTGTTGTGTGATAAATGGGTCCACTACAGAAAAAAGGTAATTACATGAGTGATTGACATCTGGTGGTACTGCACCTAAAAGACCAATGTCAATTTCATGTCTCAGAAAGGTTGTGATGACTCTTTTCTGGGATTGAAGCAAGGTTTTCTTATTTATTACCTTTCAGATTATGATGTTTATTTAACTGATGAAAACAGCACTAGATGCATAAACAGACTACATAAAAATATGTTTGGAAGGTCTTGGACACAAAAGAAAATTCTTCTATCATCAGGGCAGTGGACCTGATCACAAAAGTGCTTTGACGAAGGGAAAACAGAAGGATTTGAACTACAACAAGTTGTAATATTCACTCAGTTTACCATATTTGGCTACCTCTGACTACACTTAACTTAATTTGAGTATTTCTATGTTCCATAGATCATATTTGTGATAACCTGCTGTCATATTGAACATGTGAGTAAACTTACAGATATTACACATTATCACAGTAAAAACTGATTTTTAACCTAATCTACAATAAAATTTAGCCAATGGAACTCAAGTACATATTAACATTGTCTACACAGAGACTAATCCATGGAGTAGAAATAATTATAAAGCAGAAATGATTTTAATCTGTTTTTAAACTGCTTTCACTGTCTTCCAGCATCTTAGATTTACAAGTGGAGCAGTGCAATATTTTTATGACTACATACTTAGCTCCTTTCTGTGCAAGTGTAATATTAAGTGTTACTGGGAGGCTATTTTTATTCCTAATATTGTTTCTCCACATAAGTAAATTTGTAGCTGGATAATATTCTGTCTCCCATGAGGAGAATATAGGAACCATAGAATGGCATCTGAAGATCTTCCAGAGTAACACTTCAAGGTGGAATATACTTCCTCCAGAAACATTGGATAAAGTGCATGAACCTAAAACTAGACTAATTTTAAAAGTAAATACTTTTAAACTACACATATGTCAAACAATGTAAAATCCAGGATGTAATAACAACAATATAAACAGGTTAGATTGCTACTCACCACATACATGAGACGTTGAGTGGCAGATGAGATGTTGAGTGGCAGATGGGCACATTGAAAAAATTCTGCTGAATACTATTTTGCTATAAGTATAAGTTCTTCATCAGATGTAGACAAAACAAAGTAGAAACATAAGTGCATAACGTACATACACATGGCCACTGTTGTCTCTGTACTTTGAGGCCTAACTGCAACTTCTTCTGAGATGTGTAGCAATATTTGCTAGGGTGAACAGTGGGAGTAAAGAAGGGGTGTGAGCTGGGGAGGGAGAGATATAGCAGGGTAGGGATAGGGAAAGATGCTAGTGAAACCTCCTGGCAGATTAAAACTGTGTGCCCGACCGAGACTCGAACTCGGGACCTTTGCCTTTCGCGGGCAAGTGCTCTACCATCTGAGCTACCGAAGCACGACTCACGCCCGGTACTCACAGCTTTACTTCTGCCAGTATCTCATCTCGTGCCTTCCAAACTTTACAGAAGCTCTCCTGCAAACCTTGCAGAACTAGCACTCCTGAAAGAAAAGATATAGCGGAGACAGGGTTTAGCAAAAGTTGTGGCTGGGGGGTTATGGGAACAAAGGATATGTTACGAAGGGAGTTCCCATCTGTGCAGTTCAGTAAAGTTGGTGTTCTTGGGAAGAATCTAGATGGCACAGACTGTGAAGCAGTCATTGAAATTGAGCACATAGTGGTGTGAGGCATGCTCACTAAACTGACGATCCAACTGACTCTTGGCACAGGATGTGCCATTTGGATTGTTCCCACCAGCAATAACTTTTCTGAATTTCACAGGTGAGAACTCTCCCTGTAACTTATCTTTCATTCCTGTAACCCTCTGGCCTTAATCTTCACTAGCACCTTTTCCCCAACTGCCTCTACGCTTTTTCTTGTTTCCACCACAGCCCTACTCATGCCTTCTATCCTGACAGTACACCTGCTACATCTTTATTACTTCTCTCCTCTTCCCTTTGCCCCCTTCATGCCAGCACTTGCCTTCATATGCTGGTGCTAGGAGCCCAGTATCCTGTGCCCACCATGTCCATGCACACTCCTACAGGCAGTACTAGCGTTTTCCCCCAATACTATCCTGCTATCCTCCCCCCTCTTTACACCACACCCCATCTGTATACCCACTACCTGCCCCAGCAAAGATCACTGCTCACACCAGACACAGGTGGGCTATAGTACACAGGAACAACAGTGAGCCTGTGTGTGTGTGTGTGTGTGTGTGTGTGTGTGTGTGTGTGTGTGTGTGTGTGTGTGTGTGTTTGTATTTGTGTGGTTTTGTTTTGTCTATGTTTTACGAAGCACTTAATCTGATTGCTTATAACATCTAGCAGTCTTTTTTTCTGTGCACCTTTCTATCACTCACTGCTTCCTCTATGTGGGGAGTAGCAATCTATCCCTTTCAAAACATCAGAAATGCTTTCCTTATCTAAAGCATGATGCATTTCAATCCTTGAACACCCATCTCCAAGCGCCTAGTGTGAAAACCAAATTGTGTTTGAAAGCTGGGGCCCTTCCCTTTACATTTATGAATGTAAATCAGTCGCAGTGTGCAGCAATAGCTACTATTGATAAAAGTAAAAAAAATTGAATACCTTTATATGTCTACTGGAAATGCTAAGAATTTCCTGAAGGAAGATGGTTAACTCTGATATGTGATTGTACTACTGTAGGAAACAAAGTTAAAATAACTTACCAAAATGAACAGCACATAATGAATAAAACAGAGCGTTAGAACCTATACCTAAATGAAAATAAACTGCTTGCCTTCACAGCAAATGAATTGAACTGCAAGAAAGATGAAGCATATGGTTACAGGCTAAAAAACTACTAAACTCGTTAACAACTGGTTCAAAGTGGTTGAGGATGAGTTTGAAAAGTTAAATATAATAATACAAGAAATTGAAAGGAGAGAAGAAAAGACAAATCTGAGGAACAAAAACATGAGACTTACATCAAAAACACCTAAATAAAAAAGTACATAATAACTAATGAAGAAATGAAAAGGTAAATTGGAGAAGTTTTGTATGCTATTCAGTAAACCCTTAAAACAAATATGTCTTGTAATAAAAGAACTGTAGAAAAGCTATAAATCAAAAACCTGAGATGTTCCCTCCTGAAGTTGTTCAGCTGACAGAGAAAATGAAATACTGTTATATGTGGTTTAGAGATACTAAGTTAAAATATTTCTTAATGAAGTAGTAACTACTCAGGAAAAAATATAAAGACTTTAACCATCATAAATTTGCTTATAAAATAAGCATCTCCAGTAGTATTAATTAGCCTATCCTGCAGAGCTCCTAGACATCAACATTCATAATAAGAATACAATATTGCATGTTAATATATGATGAAAGTAAACCATCTATGCTTTATTGAATAACATCTGGCAATATTTTGCTTCTTGAAATCATAGAACCTAATTCTACTCCTTGAACTAGGGAAGGACCATATGCACACAAATAGCTATAGCAATCTTACTACCTGCATGAGAAAGATTTGAATTTCATGATGAACTGCTGGGTAAGTGAATTCTAAAGCCAAGAAGCTCCTTACTCACCTCTAATTTTAGCTGAAGAGATATCATTCTTTTAATGATAATCTGACGCTGTTGGAATTGGCTACACAAAAGTGTTTTCAGTGCAAAAGAAACCATCCATAGGTTTCATTTTAACAGAGAGAAAGTGTACAATACTACTTGAAAGGAAAATATCCTTGGACATCTACATGCATACATACATCAATTCTTGTTCCATAGATCATGAAGATGACGTTTCATAATGATGTGTCAGAGTGAGATTTAATCCAGAATTGTGACGATCACCCTTTCTTCTAGTATTGTAGCTATGCACTTTGTTGTTACTTTTTAAATGGGATGGGTTATTAACAACAAATTTCATAAGTGAATATATGTATTGCTATTATTCTGATTACATGCTTTTGTGCAATGAATACTTTCTCTCTTAATCACAAATTGCCCTAAGATATGATGCCATATGAAAGCAGTGAATGAAAACAGGCATAGTAGGCTAATTTGCAATAACCCTAATAGCATAAGTAGCTGATTCTAACCGTTTCAGCAGATCATCAATGTATTTCTTCCAATTCAATTTCTCATCAATGAACACAAAGAAATTTTGAATCTTCTGCCTTACTAACAGACTTTTGTTCATAGTCTATATTTATCAATGGTGTATGCTTTTTATTGTACAAATTGTATAAACTGTGTTTTCTCAAAATTCAGTGAGAGTCCATTTGCAGAGAACCACTTAATAATTTTCTGAAAGACATTATTTATAATTTCCTCAGCTGATTCTTGCTTGTTGGGTGTGATTACTATACTCGTACCATCAGCATCCCTGAATGGGACCACTGAGTATGACTACATATTTTCATATAATTATTCTCTACATATGTTTCTATAGATATTGGCTCACTCATTTTGTATCTTACCACTTTTGAAACAAGAGAGCAGTAGCCCTCATGGGTGCATCACATTTGCAGCAGCTACTAACAGTGTATACCCTATCATCCAAAGGTTTTGTAATGTTCATGTTTGTTGAGAAATTTGCAGTCTTCTTCTCCACCTCCTCTAATTTTACAACCATCACTGGTCAGCTACAGATGAAAGTTCACAGACTGAAGTAATAGGCTAAATGTTGTGGTTATGAAATCACTTTGTAAAAAAAATTGTATTTTGACTTTTCATGATTCTCATCTTACCTTCAGTCCATCTGTGCAACAAATGTGAAGCACCAGGCCACAGAAGGTAAGACATCTTACTAAACAGCGTAAAGTGTTTCAGCCACAGATCATGGGGAACAATCCAAGCATACTTGTATTCAACAAAGCATCCATGTAATTGCAGTGGGATTATGCAGGCAGTTCAGAAATCATGTTTAAAAATTATCGCCTGTAACCAGCTTGAATTTTTTCCTAGGATGGCAACAGGAGATTTTATGACCAGCCAACATGGTACGGCTCTTTTAATGGATATAGCTGACATTGTGTGGCACCCTTCCATCCGAACCTCATGTTGTCTCTTATTCATTACATATTCCCAGCCTCTGTGCTATCATTTATGAACACATAACTGCATACAGCACCTTCTCAGTTTCCCAATCACCAGTCTTCTATACAACTGATTGCCATCTAATGAGGTGTATATTTATGAATTATTTAGGAATGAACGAGCCAACTCACCAATAGGCACACAAACAAAAGGTATGGAGCTTGGCTAGCTTTCAGAATGCACTTCCTTTTCCTAACTGTAGGGAAAGGATGCACACAAACAAACAAAAACACACACAGATATACATGTATATGTTGTCTATCCTTCATTAGTGTCTCCTTCATTTAGATCCCCTCTATTGTCAGTCCATTTCCTTCTTATGCTTTTTCCCTCTCACCTTTATAATGCACTCTGTAATGACCATGGCATATGTGGTCATATGTCACTTTTGTTACACCCTGCGGCATCAGCCACATGTATTGTGGACAGCCACGTGTGCAGCTCTACATGTCCTGTGACCCCCAATACAGGTGTGTGCTGTGAGTGAGTGCTTGTATGTTTGTGTGCATGTTTTTCTTGCAGCTAGAGAAAGGAAGTACATTCTGTGAGCTAGCCAAACTCTGTACCTTCTGTTTGTGTGCCTGTCAATGACACAACACTTCTGTCTCTCAGAAGGGTGTATTTGTCATTTCTCTGTGACCAATGATGTCATTAGGGATTCATAAAAGATCATGACCTGGTGGCACTAAGAGTAAGACATGCACCATGTATGCTATTGAGGAGCCCCCAGAGGAACCACAGATTTACAAGAGTAAAATTAAAAATATTTCAGAATGTTTAGGGATCTATGTTTACTATAATTTTAAGTGAAAACCACATTTATGTGATAACTGACACTGATGGGCTGAAACGGGGTGCTCCCTTGGCTGCCCATCTATATTTCTTGATGCTTCGATGAAGATTAATTCAACAAACAGATTTATGACATATAACTAAGGATGCAAGGAGCCAAGATGGTGGTGTTCTTTTAGTGAAAGACTGTTGAGAAAATTTAGAAAACTGGCATTTGCAGCTGACTGCAGAAATATTTTACTGCCACCAACATAAATTTTGCACAAGTACCCTTTGTCATGCATCATGTGATGGATCATGGAATATGTATGTAGATGTAGGTGTGGATGAACTCCAGATGCACGTCAATAGTGTCTAGAGAGATTAAATTTAGCTATGGCATGCATTGAAGAAACCAGTGACGTTCTTTACAGCAAGATATTAGTTTGTCATGAATAATCAAATCACTGATACAGTCAAGTTCCATGTCTACATATATACTCTGCATGCTACTGTACAATAAATGGTGGACGGTACATCACATGAATAGTATAGATCTTGTGTCATATACCATTTGCTATTCACCATTAGAAAGTCTTTTCTAAATGTATTTGTTTGGAGTTTAGCATTGTACAAAAGTGAAATGTAGTTGAAAAGCTGTTCAGACAAAAAGAGAATTGGAGCTTTTAAAATATGGTGCTACAGAAGAATGCTGAAGATTAGATGGGTAGATCAGATAACTAATGAGAAAGTATTGAATAAAATTGGGTAAAAATGAAATTATGGCACATTGTGGCTAGAAGAAGGGATGATTTGACAGAATATGTCCTGTGTCATAAAGAAAACTTCAGTTTGGTAATGGAGGGTAGTGTGAGGGGGAAAATTTGTGAAGGGAGTCCAAAGCACGAGTACAGAAGCAAAGCCAGAAGGATGTAGATTGTAGTAGTTATGCAGAAATTACGAGGCTTGCACAGGATAGAGTAGCATGGAGAGCTACGTCAGACCAGTCCACTACAATGGCAGCAATAACAGCAACAACCATTCCCATATTCCTTGATAGAAAAATGATTGTTTGTATGTGTCTGTATGTGCTGTAACCCCTCTTATCTTACTCTCATCACTCCTATGTGAGATATGCAATGGTGACAACATAACAGTCACTATGAGTTCACTAAATTTTCTCAACTGGGTTTTGCAAGAATAAGTTGTCTTTCTTCTAAGGATTCCCTTTTAAGTTCTCCACTCATTTCTGTTACAGTTTTGTATGGGCTACACCAACCTATTAAGAACCTAGTAGCACATCTTAAAAACTGTTTGTTCCCTGTTGCCACACCTACTTGAAAAGGACTCAAAACAACACTTTAAAATTGGTCACACTAGCATCTTGTATGTAATTTCCTTTACCGGTGTGCTACATTTTCTCAAAACCTAAATCTTCCATCCACTTTCTTAATACCAATTTTACTTGAACGTCCCATTTCATATCACTTCATAGTATTACTGCTAAATGCTTATACATTATGACACATTCAAGAAATTCAAACTAATCTTTTAATCAGATGGTGTTTGGTTCTTTCTCTTTGTTGGCACAATTTTCCTGGATGGATACATCTGTCAGTATACTCTTATGGCAACATACTACCAAACATTTACACCTGTCACACATTTTCCCTAGCAGATGATGCAAACGTTTCAGCAGTAGGTGTGTGGGCATGCCCCAAACATTATACTCATCACTGAAACAATTTTACTCCATTCAATGAAACACCAAGCTGAAGATGTGTCTTCCTATGAAAAGAATGCCACACCAGACCAGGCTGTATGATGGACATCAGTCAGGTTTGTATCCACCACTGTTGGGGGAATCTCCAGGTATGTATTCAATAGTCATCAGAACTCAGTTCAAAGTGGGACTCATCACTGAAGATATTTCTACTCCAATCAATGAGATTCCAGGCTAAAGATTGTCTGGAGATGTCCAGACAGTGGGGGTACCAGCCTGAATGCCGCCGACCATACAGTAGTGATGGTCTGAGTTGCCTTTTCTTTACACAACAGGACCCCTTTAGTTACCATCTGTAGCACCCTTACAGCACAGCAGTATATCAATGACATTCTAGACTCTGTTTTGTTGCCATTCATGGCAAATCATCCTAGTCTTATATTTCAGCAAGATATGCCCACCTGCACACAGTGAGAGTTTCTACTGCTTGTCATCATGTTTGCTAAATCCTACCATGACCAGCAATATCACTGAATTTCTCCCCAATTGAGAACATTTGGAGTACTATGGGCAGGGCTCTCCAACCACCTCAAGATTTTGACAATGTAATGAGTTAATTGGATGGAATATTCATCAGGATGATTGCCAACAACTCTGTCAGTCATTACCAACCAAATAACTGCTTACATAATGGCCAGAGATGAACCAACACATTATTAACTTGCTCAATTGGTGAAGCTCATTCTGTTGAATAAATCATCCATTTTTTCTGAAATTGTAATCATTTGTTTGTCTTAACATGTGCATAACATCTAATGGTGTGCATCCCATTAGATAATTCCTTCATGACACCTCACTTTTTTTTGTCGTAGAGTGTATAAATGAACAAGAATACATAGTTGTGTGTTTTGGTAAAGTTGAGTAGAAAAGTCATTTCAAGAATTAGAACTATCTTTATTACATATGAAGGTTTATTATGGAATGCAATCTGTCATGGTTGTTCTAGTTACTTGCATGCGGTATTACTTAGGGGCTTCATATGGTGACAAGGATTGTAGTATGGTGTTTGATGTCATCATATGTACAGCAAAGGGCCTGCTGGGCCATGCACAGCTCTAAGGAATATCAATGTTTTGAACATAATTTATAGCAATAATTTCAATCATTTTGTTTGTTTTATTGAATGCTATAATCTGAACTAGGTGTCAGTTTAACAAAATGACACATGCTAAATGTGAATTGTGTTTTATTCATCTCATGGCATACATTTGCAATCCATTTGGTTTGCGTACAGAGACATGTCAAAAATTTATAAAACAGTTACAATGATTTTTACATTAATAAATAATAGCACTATAATAAATAGTAACACCATAAGGATATTTCTTGTAATGTGTAAAACACTGTGTCCAGCACAAATTTCCAGTTTGTCCCACATTAATTCATCCACTGAGAAATAACACTCCAGTGTCAGTTCACCTCAAATTTCCAGTTTAATTCATCCACTGAGAAATAACACTTCAGTGTCAGTACCTCTTGTACTCAGTAATCTCTTGTCTAATGTATAGTCAATGTGTAATAAAGTATGGTTGGAACTCCATGATCTCATAATATTTATTTAGTAGCCATTGGTGTTGAATCAAGTCTTAAGAAGATTGTCAGGAGTTTGACAACTTCTACAGGACACATGTGTAGTTTACTGGTAACACACATATCTTATGAACTCTTACAGCTTCTATACCTGGAGTACTAACTATGGGCACTATGTCACGGCAAAACACTGACTTTCTGTGCCCTTTGTGTATGGCTCCCCCAGATCACCAATCTCTCCCACCCCCACCTTCCTCCCTACCAATGAGCCCCACCTGCAAGCAACCTGCAGGCTTTTATCAGTCTCTGTGCAGAGATCACAGGGATCACTGCCACTCAGATGTGAGCTACCCCTCCAGTATTCCAGATGGTGTTGACCTATGCTCACCTTCCTCCGTTCAATACTCATGATCCCCGGTTGTGGTTTTGAGACCCACCACAGTCCACCAGTTTTTGTGCACTGAATGATACTCTGATATCATGATTAGAGAAGCAACACATATGGGCACTGTTTTCATCCAAAGAATGTGCTGACATGTGCCCCACACAGGTTCTCCAAAACCTCTGTGCTCTCACCAAGCTCAGCATAGTGCCTCATGCACCAGCCTGCTGCAATCCGCATGGCCCTGGGCAAGGCCTGTCACATGAACATTGATGTGGTGGCCATTTTAGCAGACAGAATCTTCAACACGCTCAAACCCTCATTGACCTCCACCACCGTCCAGAGCCTCTGTTGCACACCTATATTCACTGAAAGTTACCTAGCACTGTGATAATCATTCGCTGGGCTGTCCAAACATGCAACAAACCCTAGCACTTCTGCCCCCCACACCACCTGACCACCGTGCAGAGATGGCTTAGTTAATGATGCACATGATCATTGAGATGGCGAAATTCAGTTTCCCTGGAATCCATGCATCTATCAGACCCTGCACTAGGCCAGATTCAGCCAAACAACACCTAAGGGATCTGTGTACATGGTGCATGTTACATTCATGACACCTACACACCTGATGGAAACCTGCCTGGTGTGGCCACCCCTCTGTTACTCCCACACCCAACCCCTGGCAATTACCTAGATTTTTTGGGCGTGGGTGTCTTTACTGATAGCATGAACATTTTGGCAGCAATACCCCAAATTGTCAACCACTGTGCTCATGGGCCCCAAACATCAGCAGCAACTGGCTGTAGGCAGCCCCGGTAGCTCTGCAATCTCACAGTACCTATATGTACGTGATCATTGTGATTTTTCCTTCCCCATAGCATACCTAGTTGATACTGGATCTGACCTATCCATTTTTTTTCCAGCAAGTTGTTTCCCTCTTATGGCCACCACCCATCTTCTCCCCCTACTCCTCGCTGCATCTAATGGCTCAGTCACCACCAATTACTTCTCCCATACCTGTTCCATTGGCCTAGGAATCAGTCAAGATTTCTCACTGTCTTCCTCTATCTTCCACTAACATGGACCCTGTCCTTGGCAATCATTTCATTTCCCACAATGGCCTGCTTCTCAATCTGGCAAATCACTGCATCATAAATAGCAATCCCCCATTACATCCCCATGAATCCTGCATAGCCACTCATTCCACCACAATGCAGGTATCTTATTTTGGCCATTTTGCTGATCTCCTTGAAGAATTTCCTCTTGCCGTGTATAACTCTGTACACGGTGCTAAGGGAGAGGTGGACTACAGAGTGGCATGCCAGTTGTCATCTAGGAAAGAGGGACAGGAGCAGAAACAATTAGTGAGCAAGTTAACACAGAAAAACTAAGATTTCCATTGAGCTTGCCACATTTGGCACAACCACTATCAGCATCTCACAGAAACTTGCAAATCTGGGGTGGTAACAATACATGATATCACATTCCTTCCCCACAACCGACCTCAACCTTGTTGTCAGTGTAGATGAGTGAATGATGATTGGAGGGGGAGGGGGGGCCTAGGTGCAGGTGGCAATGAGGAGCCAAAACTGAGGCCAATGCTGAGCTTCCCCATGCACCGGCATATGCCCTGAGCTTGTCCAGGAACACCAGCTGAAAAACTGGGAAGAGGGTGCGCACCCACATCCAGAGGCAGAGCAGCAGACAGAGTCAGAAGTATCTTGACTGCAGAGGGACCTGATGCAGCACATGGAGCAGTGGCCAGGAAGACGGGCCCATCCCCAGAAGACACTGTCTGTCAAGACAGCAATGACCAGGAAAGGGCATCGACTTCCATCAGATCTTGGACTGGCACTCATCGGCTCAAAAGACCTAGTGGCACTGAGAACTGTTGCATCCAGGCAGGCTCAGAATTCAAAAGCACAGAGCATGGGAAAGGATCACACAGCTCACAAGAACAAATTTGATCCTGGTTGTGTTGCAGCAATCTCTTGGTCCCTGCAATAGAAATAAACATTCAACACGTCATACACCTGTTCCTCACTCTCACCACCTCCATCTGCCATACAGTCTGTAAAAGACTAAATCATTAGTGTGAAACTTTGCTTGTCTGGATGGAGTGGGCACCACCCACTGTGATGGGTGCAGCAACAGAAGCTAGGTGTGGTGGCACCCACCCATATAACAATTCCTCCACTAATTATCCATCACCTGGCTGGTATCAGCAGGAAGACAAGAAGAGCAACAAAGTTTGTCCATTTGTTGCTTAAATGTTCATTCAAAGCGTTCAGATTCACCATTGGATTGCGAGTGGAATGGTGCACGCATGATGTGCTTGGTGGAGGGAGCAGTGCAAACCCATGCAAACTTGATGGCAACAAATTGAGGCCTGTTGACAGCCACTATCACTTCACACAATCCCTTGAGGTAAAAGATTGATGACAAGGCCTGGATTGTGGAATGAGCCACAGTAGGGTGCATAGGAACCATGAAGGGGTATTTACTGAAATTGTCATTAATGATGAGCCAACATGTGTTCCAGTAAGTACCCATGAAATTCAAGTGCAGATGTTGCCAAGGTGCTTGAGGTTTAGGTCATTCAAAGAACTGCTGAAGTGGGGCTGACTGGTGTTCAGAACAGGCTTGGTAATGGAAGTCAACTGTTCAATTTCAACATCCAGACTGTGCAAAGAACAATGTTGTTGCGACATCTGCTTCACATGAATGAAGCCTCATTGACTGGTGTTAGTAAAATAAGCATGTCAGGCTGCAGATCCTGGGGAACCATAACATGTGACTGATCATTATTAGCCCAAAACAAAATGACACATTGTAGAATTGCAAGGGCATGCTGACAGTCAAAATATCGGCAAACCACAGAGCTACAAAAGTCTCTGGCTGAAGACAGCCAACCGATGCAGGCATAGTGCAACAGAATTTGTAAGTCTAGATCCACTGCTGTGGATAAACCCATTGGTTTATACAGCTGGCTTACAGTTGTTCACAGATATAAAGTCTGTTACTATATTTGCTGGATGTGAGACAGGTAAAGCAACTGTAGTGCCTTCTTAGTGTTTCTTCTTTTCTGTTGATAGATGGCATGACATGTTATATAACATTGGAAATCTGAGAAATACAGTTGTTCAGTGGTGTATATAATACATTATATTTCTTTTTATATTTTTGGGTTATAAGCAATCATTTTCAGGATTTTTCACCAACTGTGTATTAGTAAGCAATGCTGTGCCATAAAAAGTTTCTATAAGGAAGTGGGAAGTCTGTTGAATAAAAGTGACAGTGATGTTTCTGTAAATGATGTTTTTGAAAGTGATGTTTTTGATAGTTAAGACAAAGGAGACCATAGGGTAAATGATACTAATGATGACAGAGAGGCAAATGAAACAGATAGTGACAGTGATGCAACAGGAGTGATTTTGCTAATAAACAGAAGGTAGATAAATGGAAATGGGGAATAAATCAGGATAGACCTTCCAGAATTTCATTTTCTGGTTCTGATGGCATCAGTCCTAGGGTTCAAAGACAAGTCCCTCAACAACTAACCCTCTTAGATATGCACAGAAAAATCATTAATTTGTCATTCTGGGAGGATGTAGCAGTATAAACAAATATGTATGCAACATATTGATATAAAAAAGTCCTGCTTCAAAATCAAACAGTGATTCATTTCCTGCTACAGTTGATGAAATTCAAACATATTTTGCTTTATGTATGCTTAAGGCACAGTTGAAGAAGCTAACACTTCAGTGATACTGGTCCCTAAAAAAAATCAGCTGATAGTCCTTTCTTTTCTGCTGTCATGCCATATAGAAGATTTCTAGTTTCCTTCATTTAGCATACAATGGAAATGCTGACCCTGCAAATCATCTAAACATCTGAACAAG